>NC_048599.1:5113644-5413644 GCF_003668045.3 Cricetulus griseus | reverse complement strand
ATGTTTAATATAGTCTCCCTCAAAATGCTGGCATACAACATTCTTTCAAGACAAAACACAATTTGAAACATAAATAAGCCAGAAAACCTTTAAAAAAAGATATTCTCTGACCACAAAATAAATGAAAGCAGGGATAACAGAAAGATATTTATTTGGAAATTGTTTTAAGCATCTGAAAATGGCAGAGTGTGTTCCTGAGTAACTCACTGCTCAACAGAAAACTCATCAGGGGTATTAGGAAAACCTGGTGAGAATGGGTCAGGTACAGCTAAGCCAGCAGTTTCACTCAGCAAACTGCACGGTGAATTCAAGGCTGGCCTGGGACGCATGACTCCACATCTCAAAATAAAAATGAAATAAAAAAAGAGAGTACAAATATGCCTTATGTTCACTTGTGAGTAAACCACACAAAGGCTCTATTAAAACAATCAAACAAACACAACTTAAAGAGGTACCTACACACTAGTTAGGAGGGTTAAGGTTTGTGTGTCAACTATGGCCAAGAGTCCGAGTGACTGGTATGTGACCATCAGCCTGGGGCGCTCTTAGGAATGGAACCCTTAGAAGGCAAGGCCTAGTAGCAGGAAGTTAAGTCTTTGGGGACACAGCCTGGAACAGGACCATGGGATGCCAGTTTCCTTCCTTTCCAGCCCCATTCCCATGACATAGGCAGCCTCATCCCAACGTGTGCTCCATCATTTTCTGTCTTACATCAGACCCAAAAGCAGTGGAGCCAACTAAAGCCACAAATGCATCTTCTTTGCATTGATTCTTCTCAAGAATTCTGTCACAATGAAAAAAGCTGACTGACTAAAAAACAAACTGTACAATATAAAAATGCAGACTTTATCAAAGGAAGAAAAAAAAAGCCCAGTATAGATTTTCTTTCTCAAATAGGTTTTTATTGGGACATAAAAGAAAACCTACATAAATAGAAAGGCAGGCCACGTTTATAGATTGGATTCTCAATATTACAGAGAGGGCAAGGCCCTCCAAATTGACCAACTGGTGCTATGTTTGGCTTTATTTTGTTAGGAACCTATGTACTGGATTTCAAATCCATAAACGAGTCTACAGGCCAGAAATGGTCAATGATAGGAGAGAAGGTCAGGTGAAGAGCTGTGTGTTTTAAGGAATGGGGTTTGTGTCACACGGACACACCAGCAGGCTGCCTCCAGCGGAAAACTGACACCACCAACTGCAGGTGAAGTGTGAGGCACAAGCAGTCTATGAGGCCAGGTAAGCAGTCTGCAGAGACAGCAATGGCCACTCAAGGGGGAGAGAGGGTACACACCTCTCCTTAGCCCCTCCACACACAGCAGCCATGGGAAAACCATTGCCCAGGAGCCCAACACTCGAAACTTCCCTAACTTGTCAACAGGCAAAGGCCAGTGTACCTCAAGGAGAGCTTCGAGAAGGGGCAATGCCCATGCTGAACAACAAGCCCCAAAGCCACTATCTCCTATGGGACTTCACGTAATTAAATTTAGAAAAAATTTAAAATTTTAAGGTAGACACCTGGGGCTAAAACTTGGAAGAAAATTAAGACCATGTTTCACATGAAAATCAAGATTAGTGGTAAGTGCTTGGTGAGGTGGAAGCAACTGAGGGATAGGAGGGGCTCTGGGATGCTAGGCACAGGTAACTGCCTGACCTGAAGCCATGACTGCACAGGTACTGCCCTCACAGAAATGCTTTAGAATCTGTATGTATGTGCTGTCCCACTTTCTGTGGATTGTACTTCACAAAGCAGGACAGTTTTAAAGATTCCTTCTTATTCTATGTGTATACATGTTGTGCCTGCATGAATACATGTGCACCAGGTGTGTGCCTGGCGCCTGCGGAGGTCAGAGAGGAATCAGATGCCTAGAGCACAAAGTGCTCCTTAGCTGCTGAACCGTATGTGGAGTCACACGATAAAGATGGTTTTAAAAGAGATTTTTTTAGTAGGAAAACAAAAACAAAAACAAAACAAATAAACAAAAACCCACTGGAAATCTCAGGGAAGAAAAATCAAAGCAGCACACTATAGAATTCAGACCGCACTATGATCAGACAGTCAATCAAGATCATTTTATAAAACAAATTTTTTAAATTTTTTTATTTTAATTAGAAAGAAGATTATTTTACATGCCAATCCCAGGTCCCTCTCCCTCCCCTCCTCTCCTCCTCCCCTGCCCCCTCAACTAACACCCTACTTATCCCATACCCTTTCTGCTCCCCAGGGAGGGTGAGGCCTTCCATAGAGGGTCTTCAGAGTCTGTCGTATCCTTTGGGATAGGGTCTAGGCCCACCACCTTTGTTTAGGCTCTGGGAGTATCATTCCATGTGAAATGGGCTCCCGAAGTCCATTCCTGTGCTAGGGATAAGTACTGATCCATCACAGGGGGATTCATAGATTTCTGAGGTTTCCTCACTGACACCCACATTCAGGGGGTCTGGATCAGTTCCATGCTGGTTTCTCAGCTATCAGTCTGGGAACCAAGAGCTCTCCCTTGTTCAGGTCAGCCGTTTCTGTGGGTTTCACCAGCCTGGTATGGACCCCTTTGCTCATCAGTCCTCCTTCTCTGCAACTGGATTTCAGTTCAGTTCAAGGTTTAGCTGTGGGTGTCTGCTTCTACTTCCACCAACTGGATGAAGCTGGATGAAGGCTCTAGGATGATATATAAGGTAGTCATCAATCTCATTATAAGGGAGGGCATTTAAGGTAGCCTCTCCTCTGTTGCTTAGACTGTTAGTTGGTGTCATCTTTGTAGATCTCTAGACATTTCCCTAGTACCTGATTTCTCTTTAAACCTATAATGTCTCCCTCTATTATATTATCTCTTATCTTGCTCTCTTCTGTTCTTCCCCCAACTCAACCTCCCTGCCCCATTATGTCCTCCTCACCCCTCCTCTTCTCCCCCTCTCATTCTCCTAGATCCCTCTCCCCTCCCCCCATGCTCTAAATTTGCTCAGGAGATCTTGTCCATTTCTTCTTCTCCAGGGGACCATGTATGTCTCTCTTAGGGTCCTCCTTGTTTCCTAGCTTCTCTGGCAGTGTGGATTGTAGGCTGGTAATGCTTTACTCTATGTCTAAAATCCACATATGAGTGAGTATATACCATGTTTATCTTTTTGTGACTGGGTTAACTTGCTCAGAATGGTTTCTTGTAGTTCCATCCATTTGCCTGAGAATTTCAAGATTCCATTGTTTTGGGGTTCCCCCCCCCCCACTGAGTAGTACTCCATTGTGTAAATGTACCACATTTTCTCTATCCATTCTTCAATTGAGGGGTATCTAAGTTGCTTCCAGTTTCTGGCTATTACAAATAATGCTGCTATGAACATGGTTGAACAGATGTCTTTGTTGTATGAATGTGCTTCTTTTGGGTATATGCCTAAGAGTGGAATTGCTGGATCTTGTGGTAGACTGATTCCCATTTTCTTGAGGAGTCACCATACTGATTTCCACAGTGGCTGTACAAGTTGGCACTCCCACCACCAGTGAAGGAGTGTTTCCCTTTCTCCACATCCTCTCCAGCATGAACTGTCATTGGTGTTATTGATTTTAGCCATTCTGATGGGAGTAAGATGGTATCTCAGAGTTGTTTTGATTTGCAGTTCCCTGATGGCTAAGGATGTTGAACACTTTCTTATGTTTCTTTCAGCCATTTTAGATTCCTCTATTGAGAATTGTCTATTTGGTTCTGTACCCCACTTTTTAATTGGATTATCTGGTGCTTTGGAGACTAGCTTCTTGAGTTCTTTGTAAATTTTGGAGATCAGCCCTCTGTCAGATGTGGGGTTGGTGAATATCTTTTCCCAATCCGTGGGTTGTCGCTTTGTCTTGTTGACTGTGTCCTTTGCCTTACAGAAGCTTCTCAGTTTCAGGAGGTCCCATTTATTAATTGTTGATCTCAGTGTCTGAGCTACTGGTGTTATGTTCAGGAAGCAGTCTCCTGAACCAATTCGTTCAAGGGCATTTCCCACTTTCTCTTCTTCAGTGTGGCTGGATTTATTTTGAGGTCTTTGATCCACTTGGACGTAAGTTTTGTGCATGGTGATAGACATGGATCTAACTGCAGTCTTCTACATGCCAGTAGCCAGTTATGCCAGCACCATTTGTTGAAGATGCTTTCTTTATTCCATTGTATAGCTTTAGCTTCTTTGTCAAAAATCAGGTGTCCGTAGGTGTGCGGGTTAATATCAGGGTTTTCAACTTGATTCCATTGATCTACCTGTCTATTTTTGTGCCAATGCCAAGCTGCTTTCAGAATTATAGCTCTATAACAGAGCTTGAAATCAGGGATGGTGATGCCTCTGGAAGTTCTTTTATTGTACAGGGTTGTTTTGGCTATCCTGGGTCTTTTGTTTTTTCATATAAAGTTGAGAATTATTTTTTCAAGGTCTGTGAAGAATTGTGCTGGGATTTTGATGGGGATGTAGACTGCTTTTATCAAGATTGCCATTTTTATTATGTTGATCCTACCTATCCAAGAACATGGGAGATCCTTCCATTTTCTGGTATCTTCTTTAATTTCTTTCTTTAAAGACTCAAAATTCTTATGATACAGGTCTTTCACTTTTTTGGTTAGCATTAACCCAAGGTATTTTATGTTGTTTGTGGCAATTGTAAAGGATGATGTTTCTCTGATTTCTTTCTCAGTCCATTTATCATCCATATATAGTAGGGTTACTGATTTTTTTTTGAGTTAATCTTGTATCCTGCCACTTTGCTGAAGGTGTTTATCAGCTGTAGGAGTTCCCTGGTAGTTTTTCGGGTCACTTATGTAGACTATCTTATCATCTGCAAACAGTGAAAGCATGACTTCTTCTTTTCCAATTTGTATCCCCTTGATCTCCTTTTGTTGTCTTATTACTCTAGCTAGAACTTCAAGGACAATATTGAAGAGATATGGAGTGGACAACCTTGCCTTGTTCCTGATTTTAGAGGAATAGCTTTGAGTTTCTCTCCATTTAGTTTGATGTTGGCTGATGGTTTACTGCATACTGTTTTTATTATGTTCAGGTATGTTCCTGTTATCCCTGATCTCTCAAGGACCTTTATCGTGAAGGGGTGTTGGATTTTGTCAAAGATCTTTTCAGTATCTAGTGAGATGATCATGTGGTTTTTCTTCTTCAGTTGGTTTATGCAGGGTTGGTTCAACATACAAAACGAATGTTAAAACCAGCAGGCACAGCAGCTTCCGGTCTGTGAAGCCAAGGCAGGACGATCGCCATGAGTGGGAGGGTCTCAAAAGCAGAAAGGAGAAAGTTAGGGTCATGAGCAGTAGAGAGAGGGTGAGACACTTGGAAACCAGTGGACACTACAGGAGTGCAGAGTTTATGGGACACACAGTGCTGAGCTAGAGCCTGGACAGGAAAAGCAATATCACGGCATTATCGGGACAGCTAGTGCCATTTTATTAAAGTCTGTATATTAGATGACAGTGTTAGCTGGGCAAGGTGGCACCTTCTAATCTCAGCACTTGGGAAGCAGAATCAGATGGATCTCTAAGCATTAGAGGCCAGCCTACTTATTCTACATAGTGACTTCCAGGCTTACCAGGGCTATACAGTGAAAGCACTATCTCAAAAAACAAAACAAAAACACCTAAATAAATAGATAACAAGCAATATTGTACCAGCTTCATTTCCCACATGTCACAAGCACACTGTGATTACAGGAGTGACAAAGAGGAGGGTCTTTGTTCCTAGGAAATTGCAACTGAAGGAACTAAGGGCAAAGTAGCATGAAGTCTTCAAGAAACTTGTGGGGTCAGAGAGCAGCATGAAACTTGAGGAGGAGATAGGGATCCTGCACAGGACAGGGCAAAACACTGACAAAGGGATTGAAGTAGAGAGCACATGAGAATTCTGCTACTTTTGAAACATTCTCTCTCTCTCTCTCTCTCTCTCTCTCTCTCTCTCTCTCTCTCTCTCTCTCCCTTCGCTTTCTTGTGCCTCGTGTGTGTTTAATTAAAAAAAAAATTTTAGTGAACAATAAACCCAAATTTTCTACTTAAAATGTAAAGAAAAACCAAAACCTCATTTTCACAGACACCAATGCAATACACAGAAAACCAAGAGACTCCACAGAAATGCAGTGAAGTCAGAATCAGTGTATCATCGAAAAGGAAACAAAGCTTAAAAGTTTTTTTTTTTTCCATTCTCTTCTGCTATCAGCAGCTAGAAAGGTTAAGAAATGAATTGCCCTGAGGTGCACACCTGTGATACAATCCCTAGAACAGAGGCAGCAGAGCCCTGAGTTCAAGGCCTTCTAGGTTACACAGCAAGTCTGTCTCAAAAGGGCTAATAAAGGACAACAACAAGAACAAAACCCAAACACCTAGAATTAACCCGACCAGAGGGGCTGGAGATGGCTCAGTGGTTAAGAGCACTGGCTGTTCTTCCAGAGGTCCTGGGTTTAATTCCCAGCACCCACATGGCAGCTACTACTGTCCATAACTCTACTTCCTGGAGACTAGACACCCTCACCCAGACATACATGCAGGCAAAACATCAATGTACATAAAATAAAAATTATATATATATATGTCTGACAAGAGTCAGGACTCTGCAACAGGAAAATATGCCCTGTAGCCTCATAGTTGCATTAGTGTGTGTGCCCACATCCATGTGTGTTGGTGTGTGTGCGTGTGTGCATGTATACACACATGTGAGCACATATATATATTTGTATATATATATATATATATATATATATATATATATATATATATATAGACAAACTTAAAACATAAACAGGAGGTCTTGAAGAAGCTCCTTCTGCAGGGACTGACTGGTGGATGGGAGCTGCCAACAGGAGCCCATAGGCTGGCTGGTTTTCTTGTTCCCAGGGACTGCTAAGCCTCTGCAAAGCATGTGTGGCAATGAGAATGAGACTGCGAGAAAAGCCAAGGCAATCCTAAGAGCAGGGTGTGACATCATGTCTTCACATTACTGCAGTGCAGTGACGGGTAAGCCAGAGTCCTTGAGGGCATCACAAGACACTGAGAAGACAGTGGCCACCTCACACACTGTCCAGACAACAGCCATGATTCTAGGTGCACTGAAACCCTAAATGTAAAATATAAAACTATGGAAAACACCAGCAGAGAATAGCTATGGCCCCGACAGGCAAACATTTCTTTTTGTTGTTTCTCGAGACAGGTTCTTATAAGCAGCCCAAACTATCCTTAAACTTGATATTGTTCTGCCTCAGCCTCAAGTGCTGAACCGCATCCCATCAAACCCTGTGCTTACATGACATGGAAGCACTAACCAGGAGAGATGAGGCAAGCGAGCTGTGAATCACTTGTAGATGAAGAATGAGGAGCACATTTCCCTGTTTCTAAAATGGGGGATGCTCTCCCAGTTCTATGACCTACCATGTAAGGGGTGGGCCCAAGCTTGACCTAGAACATCACCTCTAAGAACAACTAAATAGATGGTAGGGACAAACTGAGGGGCCCTTGGCTCTCTCGAGAGTGGTATGACCAGGGAAGATGCAAAGGATAGAAAATGAGGGAAGGAAAGGACCTGTGTGCCAGATGAAGAGTCAGGGACAACGGCATCCTGAATAGGTGGGAACAGAGGATAGGAAGTGATGAGGCCAAGGGCAGAGCCAACGGACAGACAGGAAGGACAGGAATGAGGATGTGCAGGCTGGGGCAGTTTGCACAGCATGAGTTCCTGCTTTCTTCAAGAAACTAAACCAAGGCCACAGCTGAAAGCAACACAGATAGGTCCGTGTTGCTATGGAGTGACAGTGCAGAAAGGCAGGCGGGTCAGGGTGACAAGGAACTTGGGAGTGCACAGTCCAGGCAGTGCTGTGCCATACCCTACTGTATGCATGGGCAGAATACCCTCCGAACCATTTCCTACCTCGCCTAGCTGGCAGAAGCAACAAGCAAGGCTGGAGCTGCAGCTCAGTGAGAAGGAGCTTAGGCAGCACACACAGGCTCTAGGTTCGATCCCCAGCTCCACCAAAACAAAACCAACAAAAAACCAACTGGGAAAGCCTAGTAAGACAGGATTCTGCAGAGACAGAATGGAGGTGTCGTGGAGACAGCTGCAGAGCACCTTAACGTGCGCCCCCTGGAGCCTATCACAGCCGCAGGAGCTGGCAGTGTAAGGATGCTGCTTACCGGCTGAAGACATCCTCGCTGAACGCACGCTTTTCCAAGCGAGTGAGCAGGGGCAGCTTATCGTGGCCAGGGATGTCCAAGAAAGCCGTGACCTTCCCGTTGTCACAGTCTGGACCACAATCTTCAAATCCATCTAGACAGAAAGAGGAAATACTCTAAAACTGTATCTGTAGGCACCATCAACAGTGCTGGGTCAGTCACACTGAGGCAGACATGCCCTGTGACTGGGTTGTCCACTAAAAGCTACTAGAAGCCATCCACAAAGGTGCCAACAGCTATGGAACTACAAAAGAAGGGTGGCATAGACCAGTGTCACAAAGGAAACTGGTTCCCATCAACAACTATGGTAACCACTCATCTCTCCTCCAATGTGCTGAAAATGGTCAGCTAAGAAACACACTCACCCCACAGACAAGCATCCAGCTGCAGGTTTACCTCATACCTTCTGCCTAAGGACTACTTAGTGGTAAGTAGTTAGTCCCACCCATCCAAAGCCTGGTCTAGAAAAACTCAAGAAGGCTCTCCCTACAGGTTCCTTAGTCCATCTGGGCTACGAAGTACACTGAGGTAGCTGAGTTAGGGGCCCTGGAGCCAATGTACCTGGAACAGAAGGAATCCCATGACTCTCTCTGATTGGCGGTGTGACCAGAGGGAATCACTGAGCCTCTCTGCATTTCTCATCCTGCAGTAAACCTACCTTGTACAATCGGGATGGTGGCACATATGAGTTGCTGCACATAAAGCCCTGTGAGGCTTGTCCTCTAGCCCTGTGACCTGACCAACCCCGACCTCAGGTCCTCAGCCTTTAATCTGTGATGACCATTGCTGGTTCTCCCACCTCCAAGACCTTCTACAGATACCGTTCCTGATCTCCTCTGTTTTGGACTTTAAGTTGTGGCTAGCAGGCAGCATATTTAAAGGCCTCCCCTGCCCACCACTTCCCATGTCAAAGGCTTCTATGGTGCCAACCTGGCTGACTGCTACAATGTAGTTCTCTGCACAATGCAGGGAGGCCTTCAGCAGCAGGCACTTCTTGGTCTTGGGCAGGCCTCCACACCCTCACTACTGAGTTCTCCATGCCCAATGCAATGCCTGGGGCGCAGTAGATGGTCCTTAACCTGGTGATGAGCAAATTCACTCTCTAGCCATGTATCTCTCTAAGGAAACTTTTAACCACCAAGTTAACACAATGTTTCCATAAAATCTTTCTACAAAACACACACTAAAGACTTATGACTAAGAGATGACTCTAAAATGGCAATAGTAAGAAAAGCTTTTAGGTGGTCATAAAAATTAAAGTAATTTAATTTAGGGGTTGGAGAGGAGGCAGTCAGCAAAGTGATTGCTGCCCAAGCATGAGGACCTGAGTTCAATCCCCAGGACCCATAAAAAGCCAGGTGTGATGCAGTACACTGTAATCTCAATGGTAAGGAGATAGAGGAAGGCAAATCCCTGGGACTCAATGGCTAACCAGTGTTATGAAATACTTCTTTAATCTGGCACTAGGGAAATGTCCAAAGATCTACAAGGTTGACCCCAACTAACAATCTAAGCACCAGTCGAGAGGCTACCTTAAAAGCCCTTCTCTGATAATGAGATTGATGACTACCTTATATGCCATCCTAGAGCCTTCATCCAGCAGCTGATGGAAGCAAAAGCAGATACCCACAGCTAAACACTGAGCTGAACCCTGGAACCCAGTTGCAGAGAGGGAGGAGTGATGAGCAAAGGGGTCCCTACCAGGCTGGTGAAAACCACAGAAACAGCTGATCTGAACAAGGAGTTGCTCATGGCCCCCAGACTGATAGCTGGGAAACCAGCATAGGACTGATCCAGACCCCCTGAACGAGGATGTCAGTTTGGAGGTATGGTTAATCTATGGGGCCTCTGGTACTGGATCAGTATTTATCCCGAGTACATGAGTGGACTTTGGGAGCCCATTCCACATAGAGGGATACTCTCTCAACCTAGACACACGGAGGAGGGTCTAGGCCCTGCTCCAAATGATATGACAGACTTTAGAGATTCCCCCCATGGAAGACCTCACCCTCCCTAGGGAACTGAGATTGACATGTAAATAAAGCTTGTTTCTAATTTAAATAAAAAAAGGAAAAAATACTTCTTTAACTATGTAAAGATGCCTTACATTTGTTTATGTTGAATTTGTTAAAGATGTGTTGCTTTGGCTGCCTAAGGCACCTGATTGATTTAATAAAAAGATGAACAGTCAATAGCTAGGCAGCAAAAGGATAGGCAGGGTTGGCAGGCAGAGCGAATAAGCATAAGGAGGAATGGAGGCTCAAGGGAAGAGAGGATAGAACCAGGGAGCAGAGGGGAGAATGAGGGAGAAAGCCAGCAAGCAGCCAGGCAGCTGCCATCCAACCAGACACAGAGGAAGCAGGAAAAGTAGGGCGTACAGAATGAAAGAAAGGTAAAAAGTCCAGAGCCAAAATGTAGATAGAACCTAGGGACAAGGATGACATAAGGTCAAGCATTCATAATTAGTAAGTCTCCTGTCATGATCTGGGAGCTGGTTGGTGGCTCAAATGAAAGCCTGCCTCAAACCAGTCAATGCTACTTGTTAAATACTAGGCCATTAAGGGACCATGTCTCAAAAAACAAGGTGGACAGCTACTGAGGAATGACACCCAAGGCAGACCTCTGGGCTCCACAGGCATGGACAAATACACGTATCCACGAGTGTGCACGCGTGCGCGCACACACACGTTATATCTTTTAAGCACCTGAGATGAATCAGAGGTGCAGATGTACCTAGCAGGCATGACTCAGTTCTTTACTCTGTCTTTTGAGACAGGGCATGTCACTGGATCCAGTGGCCAGTGAGCTCTGGGGTGCTGCCTGCATCCTTTCCCACCCCACAAGGGCTACAGACACGTATGAGAATGCCTGGCCCTTTAGGGTGCTGGGGACACAAACTCAGGGCCTCACGCTTGTGTGGCAGGCATTACACTGAGAGAGCTGCCTTCCCAGCCTTTCTTGGTCTTTAATTTATTTTTTCTTGTTTCTTTTATTTTTCTTATTTAATATAATTTACTTTTATTTTATGGGCATTGATGTTTCGCTTGTATAGGTGTCTGTGTGAGGGTGTTGGATCCCCTAGAACTAAAGTTACAGACAGGTGTGAGCTGCCATGTGGGGGCTGGGAATTGAGCCAGGCACCTCTATAGTGATATATTATTTGTGATTTATTAAAGCTTGCCTGAGGATTCAGAAAGCAAAGTCAGCCACAGCCATGGAAACCAGGCACACACCTTTAATCCCAGCAGCCAGGAGCTGGGGGCGGGGGTCCACACCAGTATCAGTCTCTGGGTCTTTATTTTTCGTGTTACAGACCTCTGGTAGAGCAGTCAGTGCTCTTAACTTCTGAGCCCCTAATTTTTTTCTTTATTTCTGAGAATTTCATATCACTACACAAAAATATGACATCTATCAATTTTTCTTCCTTCAACTTCTCTCATATCCCTCCAACATTACATTCCCTCCTCCTAACTTCTTATCTTTAAAAAAAATTGATAACCCACAAAGTTTAGTTGGTAACAATCAATGTGTGAATCGGTGTAGGGCCGACCACTGGAGCATGGGGACCTAGCAAGTCCTTAAACTTTGTACAGCAAGTGCTTTCACTACAGCGCCGTGGCTGCACCTCTGCAGCCACACTTTTTTAGGCTCAGGAGAACTGACTGGAAAAGCAGGAGAGGCCTCCTGGGTGGGTGTGGTCTCAGAAGACCCTGTGCCTAGATCAGGCATTGGCTCAGACTATGACACCAGCCTAAAGACTAGTTTTATGTCTAACAAGTACTGGTTGTTAAAATCCAGCTACTAGGCTGCAGAGGCAGCTTAGCAACTAAAAGCAAGTACTACTCTTGCTGAGGGCAAGGGTTGGACTCCAAGCATCTTTATCTATAGGGTGGCTTATAGCCACCTGTAACCCTAGCTCCAAAGTGATCAAATGCCTCTGGCCTCTGCAGGCATATATATACCCCTGCCTCCAACACACACACACACACACACACACACACACACACACACACACACACACACACACACACTTTTGAAAATAAAAATATAATTTAACTTTTCCCCTGAAGTCCCTGCTATAGCTGACTTTTCCTGCTTCACCCTGCTGGAGAAGAGGGAACTACTGAAAGGGTGAGGCAGAAAGGGAGGAGCCTGAGTCTGAGTTGAAACCCAATTATCATGAGGACTCTCACTCTCTCAAAAAAAAGCCTGGTAGGTTTTTGAACAACAAAGAGAAAAAGACACAGAAAAGCCCTTCTGGCCCCCAACCCCCTGCTGAACCTTTCTATTTTGACCAAAAAGAATAAAACAAAGAAAGAAGCAGCCAAAGTCTCCCCTTCAGGCTACTTCTGGCAAGAGACCTGCCTCCCTGGCTAGTTCTGGGAAGATCAATGGTACCAGCTCTAGAGGTGCTGATGCCCCCTGCTGTACTTTGCACTGAAAATTAGATGTCTGTGCCAGTTACACTACAGGTGTGAAGAGGCAGAAGAGTCCCACCTGGCAGACAGGAAGCCATGGCCAATTTAGGAGTAATTGATAAGAGTTTAAAATAGAGATGGCAAGCTGTGTTGCCTAGGTGCTCACTATTCTCTGAAATTCTGGCCACAATTCTCTCAACTCTTTTAGTTATAAATGAGACCTTATTAAAAATTCAAACTACTAACAGAATCTTAATAAAGCACATTGTGTGCATGTGTGTGTACATGCCGACTGTCATCCTCAATTGCTCTCCACCTTACTTTTGAGGCAGGTCTCTTGCTTAACCTGGAGTTCGCTGACTCAGCTGGGACAGCCAGGCAGCAAGGCCCAGGAGTCCTCCTGTCTCTGCCTACAGGGCTCTGGGGTGATGGACGTGTGGCTATACCCAGATTTTGTGTGGGCAAGGGGGATCGGATTCAAGTCCTCACGCTTGCTAGACAAGCTTGGTCCATCTCCCTAGGCCCAAGTACTGTACATTAGCTTAAGTATAAGTGCGTGCGTCTGTGTGTGTGGGATTTAAGTGCCATTTCTCTGTAGGATGATCACTGATGAGCTGACATAGCTCCACGTGCGTGTGTATGTGTGTGTGTGGGGGGGACTAAAGTGCCATTTCCCCATAGGACGATCACTGACAGCTGACACCGCTCCACAGGGGTCACAATCTGACCATGATCACAGTACTTGACGTGCTGGCCTAAGGACCCTCCCAGGGCCCAGAAACTTGCAGCCCTCAGCCCACATGACCTTCTGTGGACCCTGGGCGAGTACAAAGAGCTTGCTCCTGAGCTCTGGGGCTTACTTTCGGCTTTGGAGTCCACAAGGAGAACCTCACAAGCAAGACTGAGGGCTTCTGTGGGCCCTGGGGACCCACCCTATGCTTCACGGGCAGAGAACTTGCTGTTTTAATGCTCTGCAAGAAACACTTTCATCGGAGAACTAAAGACCTTGGCAATTAGTCCACAGAAGAAGAGCTGTTACTGCAGAATACTAATGACCCTGGTAGAGAGACACATAAAACAAGGGAGTAAAAGCTATAGGTCTTACGGTATTGAGTAATTAACCCTTACTGGCTACTTTCAACAATCCAGCAGCTAACCACACAAAACTCTGCTGTATAGCTTGAAATGTTCTGAGGTTCATACTAATTTCTTGAAAATTTCATACAGTGTCCTTTGATCATATTTGTCCCCATTCTCCAACTCCTCCCCACTGCTTATCCGCTTCATGTTTTGTCTGTCTGTCTGTCTTTTAACTCAGAGTCCAGCTTGTATTGGCTGATCACTCCTGAGAATGGGATTGGTTATATATACACCAGTGCAAAAACCCAGCTCCTCAGCTAGAGGTGTGACATCATGCTCCGTCCGCTCCCTTCCCCCATGCTGGTGTTTGTCTGATTTGAGCATGTGCTGGTCTTGGTGACTTCACAGCATCCTCTATCTCTTCTCCCAATTCCACATGGATCCCAGAGCCCTGCGGGGACGGGGGCAATGGCGATGTCCATTCCAGGCTAGGCATTCCAGAGCCTCTCACTCCCTGCACCTTGAACATTTGTGGGCCTCTGTGTTAATTATGAAAAGAAGCAGCTTCTCTGACAAAGGCAGAGTGAGGCACTGATCTACAGGTACAGCAATATGTCATCAGCCGTCATTTCATTGCTATGTTCCTTCAGCAGAATGATTGTAGTAGGTTTTCCTGGGGCCCATGACATATGCAGTCTCAGGTTCTTGGCCCCAGTGGCAGTGTCAAGTATAGGTTCCATGTCTGGAGCAGGCCTTAAATCCAGTCAAAACATGGTTGGTTACTCCTAAACAGTTGGCACCCGCAAGCATATCTTGCATATATCTCACAGGATTCACAGCTGGCTGAGAAAGATGAGTCCTCTCCTCCTCCAGCACTATGCACAGGACTTTCAGTACAGTGAACATTAGCCAGCAGGTATGACGCCTCTAGATGAGCACTGGCTAAATTTCTCTACATCCTTAGTCTCAAGCATGTGCTGTCTTCAGCAACAGGGCAAGTAACCAAACCACAGGCAATAGCCCACAACAAGAGGGTCTTACTGTCAAGTCAGGAGTAAGTAACCGAAGCACAGGCAATAGCCCACAACAACAGGGTCTTACCTCAGGTCAGGAGCAAGTAACCAACACACTGGCAACAGCCTACAACATTTGGAGAAGGGCTTATGGAACCAGGTAAACCATTCCTGGTACTGAAGGTTTTATTTAGTGGTCCATGGTATCTAGTTGGGGTACTTTTCCCTGCTCCCCCATTGTCCCGGTTAGGGTTTCTATTGCTGTGAAGAGGAACTATGACCTCGGCAACTCTAATAAAGGAAACACATTTAATTGGGGTGGCTTACATTTTCAGAGGTTTAGTTCATTATCATCATGGTGGGACACGGTGGTGTGTAGGCAGACATGGAGCTGGAGAAGGAGCTGAGAGTTCTACATCTTGAAGGCAACAGGAAGTGAACTGAGATACTGGGAATGGGCTGAGAATATCTGAGACCTCAAAGCCCACCCCCACAGCAACACACTTCCTCCACCTACTCCAACAAAGCCACACCTCCTAATAGCTCCTCTCCCAATGTTTATGAGGGCCAATTACATTCAAACTGCCACATTCCATTCACTGGCCCCCATAAACTTATAACAATATCATAATGCAAAATGCATTTAGCCCACTTCCAAAGTCCCCATAGTCTATCACAGTCTCAATAATGTTTTAAAGTTCAAAGTCTCTTCTGAGATTCATGCAAACTCTTAATTGTAATACCCTATAAAATCAAAATCAAAAAGCAGATCACATACCTCCAGCATATAATGACACAGGACATACATTACCATTCCAAACACAGGGAAGGGAGCACAGTGAGGAAACACTGGACCAAAGCAAGACCAAAAACCAGCTGTGCAAACTGCATTCCCATGTCTGAAGTCAAAGCACTCTTCAATTTCCAGCTCCTTTCAGCTCTGCTGGCTACAACACGCTTCTTTCTCTTGGGCTGGCTCCACTCCCCATTAGCAGCTCTCCTCAGCAGGTGTCCCACAACTCTGGCAACTCCAACATTTTGGGGTCTCCAAAGCAATCCAGGGTTCACCTCGACAACTTCACACAATGGCCTCTCTAGGCCTCCATGCAGGGACATCCCTGACACATACCTGGCCTCAGTGGCTTTCCTTAGTTACCCCTTGATTCTAGAGCCAGAACAACATGGCTAAAGCTGTCAAGTTCTACTAGGGCTGGAACATGGCCTCCTTGTTCAATTACATCTTCACCAGCTTTCTGTTTTCCATGGTTTTACCCACTGCCTATGCTTGGCTATTATGGAACTTGCTTTGTAGACCAGGCTGGCCTCAAACTCAAGAGATCTGCCAGCCTCTGCCTTTGGAGTGCTGGGATTAAAAGTGTGCACCACCACACCTGGCTCTAAACTTTTCTTTAATTCCTTTCACAAATTGGAAACTTAGCTGGGTGGGATCTTGCCCTGATGTAACCACTCCCTTTATTCCATTTCTTAATCTGTTTATCTCCTTGAACACAGAGATTTCACTTCCTGGTGCTCCATTTCTTCTCAAACTGTACATTTTGTATTTTTCCTTTCTCAGTTTTCTCCTTTCCCTTATAAATCTTCGTTAGAGTTAACCCTAATACGCACATTGCAGAGTCTATACTAGGCTGTTTTGAGATTTCCTCTGCCAATGGAATTAATCTAAATCTCTTCACTTTAGCCTCAAGCAGACTCTTTGGACAAGGGCAAAAAGCAGTCACATTCTTCACCAAAACAGCACAAGAATGATCTCTAGGCCACATACTAAAATTCTCCTCTGAAAACTCTTGAGTCAGCCCCCACAGTTCATCAACTCACACTCAGCATCACTGTCTTCCATGCTCCTGCTAGGATGGCCCATTAAACAGCACTTACATCACTCAACTGCTTTTCTAATCCACAGTCCCAAGCTCCATATTCCTTCAAACAAAAACATGGCCAGGCACAGCAATACCCCAGTCTCTGGTACCAACTTCTGCCTTAGTTAGGGTTTCTATTGTTATGAAGACACACCATGACCACAGCAACTCTTATAAAGGAAAACATTTAATTGGGGTGACTTACATTTTCAGAGGTTTAGCCCATTGTCATCATGGTGGGACGTGGTGGTGTGCAGGGAGACATGGTACTAAAGAAGGAACTGAGACCCACAGGCAAGAGGAAGTAGACTGACTCACTGGGCATGAGCATATATGAGACCTCTGAGCCCACCCCCACAGTGACACACTTCCTCCACAATACCTACTCCAACAAAGCCACACCTCCTAATAGTGCCACTCCCCATGAGTTTATGGGAACAATCTCATTCAAGCTGCCACACCCATCATAGAGTAACACTATTTAAATACTTTTCTTTTATGTATTTATTTTAGGAACCTTCTGTAGTAGTAGGTTTCTACATGGCTTTTTCAAAGGCCTTTAGACCACACAAAATTCTTAAGGTTCAGAATGCGAAAGAATATTACCATGCTTGAAAAGAAGCCAAGCTGGTAATAACCAGGAAAAATGAATACGCCCAGAGCCAATGGGATTAATAGAAAATTAATTAATTAATAGAAAATTCTCTTTAAGCATCAGTTAAAAGAATGTTTAAAATATATATATTCCAGGAAAAAAAGAGGCAGAAATACAAGTAAGATCCAAGTGCATATCTGAGTGAGAAAAACACACAAAACAAACCAAAAGATAAATGGAAATAAGCTAAGAGGTCAAACAACTGGGAAATTGGATGACTCAAAAGATATGGCAAGAGGGGTTGGACTAGCTGCTCTTCCAAAGACCAGAGTTCTATTCCCAGCACCCTCATGACAGCTCACAAATGCCTGTAACTCAAGTTCCAAGGGATCCAGCATCTTCTTTTACCTCCATGAACACCAGACACGTGGTGCACAGACACACACACAGGCAAAACATCCATACACATAAAATAATAAACATTAAAAATTAACACAGCAAGCCGTCCCAAACAAAGAAAAAAGCCAAACGACAAGAAATCAAAAGCTATGTGGTAATGCAGTGTGTGTGAGAGTGGAGATGAGGTAAGGCCTGCAGAGAGGAGACTGGAGCAATAATGGCTAATCTGAGCAGGGTTGTAAGCCTTCAGACTCTAGAAATTCAAACCTTCCACTCAGTGCAGAACAGCACCCAGGCATGGGATAGCAGGGCATGCCACAGTCAACTGCTAAAAATCAGGGACCAAAAATACCCTTCATAAAAGTTCCTTTTTTTTTTTTTTAATTGACAAATAGTAAGAGCATTCATAGGGAAAATCTTGAATGTGCTCCAGGGGAAGGGTGACACTAAAATGCAAAAACCAAGAGAAGAATGGACTTCTCACCAAAAATTATTAAATAAAAGAAAGAAAATGGAAAGATACCATTACAGAACTGAGACAAAGTCTGTGCCCAGAGACATGATTTTGAAATGTAAAGTACTATAAACATCTGAAGCGTTTTAGACATTTTTAAAGACCCAGGAGTGGGAGCCTGAGTGATAAGTGTTTGTTGGTAGCACCAGGTGGTGCTAGGAAGCACCGAGCCCTCTGGAAGGGCAGGGAGTGCTCCTGTCCACTGAGCAGGGAGTGCTCCTGACCACTGAGCAGGGAGTGCTCCTGACCACTGAGCAGGGAGTGCTCCTGACCACTGAGCAGGGAGTGCTCCTGACCACTGAGCAGGGAGTGCTCCTGTCCACTGAGCAGGGAGTGCTCCTGACCACTGAGCAGGGAGTGCTCCTGTCCACTGAGCAGGGAGTGCTCCTGACCACTGAGCAGGGAGTGCTCCTGACCACTGAGCAGGGAGTGCTCCTGACCACTGAGCAGGGAGTGCTCCTGACCACTGAGCAGGGAGTGCTCCTGACCACTGAGCAGGGAGTGCTCCTGACCACTGAGCAGGGAGTGCTCCTGACCACTGAGCAGGGAGTGCTCCTGACCACTGAGCCATGTCTCCAGCAACCCCAACATCATTACAGCATCATCTTCTCCAAATTTAATAATAAACCTAGTGCTGCCACACCCAAAATCCAGAAATTAACTGTACTGAAATCAGCACATTGCTTCTAAGTTTACAGGAAAATTCAAAAGCTCTAGAACAGCTACAGCAATTTTAAAGAGAAAAGCCTTACTATCCAGGTGTTATAAGACAGGCTTAAGAATAAACATGCCTCTTACCAGGCGGTAAGAAGAAACACAGTTGAATGCAAACCTCAAAGCCAGTTCAGTTTTTACAAAGGTTCCAAGGTAACTCAGTGGCCCAGGACAAACTTTTCAGCAACCAAAACAAAATAAGTAAATAAATATGGAGAAAGCTTGGAGCTGGTGGCACACACCTTTAATACCAGCACTTGGGAGGCAGAGGCAGGCAGATCTCTGTGAGCTCGAGGCCAGCCTGGTCTACAGAGCGAGTGCCAGGATAGGCTCCAAAGCTACACAGAGAAACCCTGTCTCGAAAAACTAAATAATAATAATAATAATAATAATAATAATAATAATAATAATAATAATAGTAATAAATGTAGAGAAGATGTACTGTTAAGGTACAATCTTAGACAAATTCAAAGCAAGAAACATTAAAAATTCTAGAGTGCAGGAGAAAAAGCATGTGCCATAACAAAATGACCAATTCAGCCCCATCACCACAAACAGCATGCTCTCAGAAGAAAGATGCAGCCAGATGGGGTGCCCCAGAACTGCACCCCAGCACTCAGGAGCTCGTGGCAGGGGTATTGCCATGAGTCTGAGGACAACCTGGGATACAAGTCCCATAGCCTGGGCTAAACAATGGGCCCCTTATTTTCCTCTCACCACCACCCAACCCAGAAACAATTAAAATGAAAGAAGAACACCATGGCACAGAACTCAAAAAAATAAAAAATTTTCAAAACGGGTATTTAATGAAAGATTAGCATAAAGGTTATACATTTAAAAAAATGACAGCTCAGGATAGGAAATGTTGGATAATATCCTTGGTAATTAAAACATGCTACACACCCACTAGAAAGACACCGTTTTTAACTGACTTTATCAACACACCAGCAAAGGTCTACAGCAATGTGACCTCTCATTCATCAGTGACAGAAAGGCAAACTGGTCCTGCTCCTAAGACAGCCTGGCAGTTTCCTTACAAAGTTAACAGGCATTTACCACGTGGCCCTCTAAGCCCTGCTCTAGGTATTTACCCAAGAGAAACGAAAACACGTTTGTTTACACAAAGACCTGTATGTTCAGTCACAAAGAAAGGAGAACCACCTCTCCCTGGGCCACTGGCACTGCTAGAGCGTTGATAAATCTGTCACAGTCACTACCAGCACTCATGATAAGCTCTGTAAGTGTCTGTTGTGAGCACTCCTGATACTCCCTTCCCTGTAAATAAGCAAAGCTGTTGGGATGAGACAGTCTCCCTAACTAGCAGCTGTTAGACTCTGCCAGGCTGTTGCAATCAAAGCCAGGCCACCCTTATACCAATGCCAGCCACCATGAACACCCCACAGTTGCTGAGACAAGCACATAAAGGTCGAAGCTGGTGCCCTGGTCCTGAAGGTAGCCTCAGCCAGGACAGCTGACGGTTTGCTAGTGCAAAGTGCAACGAAGTCCAGACGAACCTGTAGCCATTTCCACCTTCTCGTCTAGCACAGGGACTGTGATGGCTGGTACAGAGGCAAGGCTGTGATTGGTTCAAAACACAAGCCTCCATGACAGTGATGGGTGTTGAGGGGTAAGGTTGTGATTGGCTTTAAAAGGAAGCAGTGACTGATCTAAAACAAGGAGTGAATGAGTCCAAGCTGTCAATGGTCCTTGGGGCAGAAGAAGCAGGCAGCTCTAGCACACTGAGCGACAGGCACAAGGGGCTTTTCAAGCACTGAAAATGACCTATCCTGCCAATGGTTATGAATTAAGACTCACCTTAACAAATTAAACACTGGTAAATTTCACTGAATGTAAATTGTATGTCATCAATAAAAGTCACTTTAAAAATTAATATGATCCATTAATGCCAGCACTTAGGAGGCAGAGGCAGGTGGATCTCCATGGGTCCCAGGCAAGTAACAGAGATGAGCACAGCGTAGAGAGACCTTGCTTCAAAACAAAGCAAACACCAGAGAGAAGACATCACACCTTCTGTTTTGTTGCTGCTGCCAAGCCAAGCTTTACAGGGCTATAAGGCCCACCAGGTTGCATTGCTGAGTTACTGTGAAGGAAACAACTTTGGTTTTTTGGGACGGGTCTTCCTATAAAAAACCTGAACACCATATCGTGCCTAGGCCAGCCTTGAACCTGAAACCCCCCTGTCTCCTCCCAAGGGCTAGAATTATCAAGATGTGTGCTACTCCGTACGTCCTGTTCAAACAACTCAGCACGTGAGACCCCTGTGCTCTGATTCTGTGTTTAGGATGTGACTTTGTGACCCCAACCATCTCCTTCAAAACCCAGCTGGATCCAAAGAAAGCACAGTAGTTAGGAAACCAGAAGGAGGTGGGTTGCCTCCAGGGAACCCTTCATTCCACTGTAAAGATGTGTAAGAATATAGATATAGGCTGCCAAGCCATTCATGTTGTTGGCCAGTAAGTCCTATCTGCCCGGGTGGTATGGTAAAGCCAGTGAGTTCTTACCACACAGTCTATCAAATGGGAAACTAGGAAGCCACCAAACTGAATACCTCAGGGACTAATCTTTCTAGTCTATACCAGTCATGTTCTTCCATCCCCCAGGGCTTTGGACCACAGGTTTGACCTGGTTACTAAGATTTCCAACAACAGAGATGAGAAAATGGAATCCCCACCCTTCTGCCCACACCATAGCAATTTCAATAGAATATTGTAAGACACAGAGAATCAGGAGGATGGGAGGCAGAGAGAACTCTGCCAAGGACAGGAAGGAAGCTAGACATCAAGTGAGCACAGCAAGCAAAACTGATACCCAGACCACCATGTAAGACCAGATACCCAGAGGCACAGTGGGTCACACCTGTAACCCCAGGACATGAAAGGCTGACACAGGACTGCCAACCTGGGTTACATAGTGAGTTCCAGGCCAGCTGTAGAGTGAGACCTCATCAGAGATGGAATGAGACATAGAGTAAAGAAACATCTGTATGACATACACAGACAAAGCATGTGGTCAGGAACTAGGAAACCACAACACCAATAGGAAACAGTTGTGGGACAGGCAGGCAGTCAACAGCATATATACAGACAGTCTGTGAGCACAGCTGCCACAGGCTGAGCTGAGCTACTAGGAGGATGGCTGTCTGAGTCCTCAAATTCCCAGGCCCTCCAGCAGAAGCAAAGGAAGACTCCTCCAAAAGAAACAGTTTTAACTCAAGATGTAGAAAAATGCAGAACTACCCCAAAGAGAACCAGGTAACCCATCTCTTGAGGTACTCATGGCTGCAACCACTGCCAGGAGGAGCTGGGGTGGCTCAGCTAAGCACCAAACATCTCAGACCTGAGAAAATGGCTGAGGAGCCTGCTTAGGACCAGCAACGTCTTCAAAACAGACACCGCCATGAAAGGAGAGAGCAAAAACAGACAAGGGGGCGGGTGTCGGGAAAGGGCCTTAGACATGAAAAATGGGGACTCTAACTAAAAGTTCACTAAGCAGCTTAAGTGGCAGCTTAGACACAGCTCGAGAGAGAGTTAGTGAGCTGGAAGATTGATCTGACAAATTACCCACAACACTGCACAGAAAAATGAAGATGGCAACAGAAGACAATTAGAGCACCAAAAAAACAGAAAGCTGGGGCCTAAGGTTAGTCCAATAGGATTCTAGAAAAGATTAGAGAAAAAGGAAAGAGATGCTGGCTGGAAAAAAGATGAATAGTCAGTCTGAGGAAGTACAACTGCATAATTAATAACAAGGCCATAATCGGTATTATGGAGACCCACAAGCAAAGGAAAGAAGGAACAGTGACAACAGGCACAGCTCGCTCCCCGAAAGGACTGATTAGAAGAATAATAGCCAATCAACAAGAGGGATATGGACTCTGACAGCCTCATTAGGGGTGACCTTGGCTTTGAGCTTCCCTTTCCTTGCATGAAACCAGCGGAGCAGAGTCCACTCCCATGACTATTGCAGTGAGGACTAAATGACAAAGACAGATGACGGGCACACACGAATGTGGAGATGAAAATAATGAGTGGATGCAGAAATTCTTTTACTGTCGTAGGGTCCCACCAACTGGGAGCCTGGCCTGCAGCATCAATTAGGACCCACCTTTTCTATACATATACTGTAACATATTTACAGCACACAAGAGAGGTAACAGTAAAGTCATATGCTTACATGCAGGACAACTCAGTTCGCCAAGTACAGTGGCAGCAAGACCTGCTGCAAGACAAAGACAGCAGCACCCACTCCACCACTGTCTGGAGGAAAGCCGCTTCTTTTACAAACATCCAGAAACATCTCATAGGTCTCTTTAGGACTGTGACAGAGTTGACAGTACCAATGCTTTACAGGCTGGAATCTTCAAAAAGGCAACCATGTCTGCCTCACTTGACTCCTGCAGAGCACCGGAAACTATTCCCTGGAAGTGCAGATCTATTTCCAAGTACTGAGCTGCTTCTCCCACCAGATGCTGGGAGTGGAGCTTGCAAACATTAGTTCAGTGGGTTTTTGATGGCATCTTATTTCAGAGTGCCATAGTATCAGGCCAGCAATTATGTGGTTTCTATACACACACACACACACACACACACACACACACCCCTCCTCCTCCTCCTCCTCCCTCCTCCTCCTCCTCCTCCTCCTCTTCCTCCTCCTCCTTTGGCTTGGCCTCACTCTTGATGACCTGAACACCCTTATCCCAAATGGCCAGTCTCAGGAAAAGACAAATGGTAGCTGATTACCTAACAAGATGTGAGAAAACCACTACCCAAATAAGCCCAAGAAGCTTCCTGACTGCAGGAAAAGAGCCCCTTCCTTCTTGAGGAGTCTCTCTCAGAATCTGCCCACTAGAGATGGCAGCTATTTTATTTACCAAACCCTTCTCTGTCTGGTCTGTAAATATTGTCACTCCTGGGCCTTCAGTCTGTCATTCCTAGCACAACAATTTCCTTGAAACATATTAGCTGCTGTTATTATTATTAAATCACTGATGACAATATATTGCTAGTGCTGTTCATGCTTCTCTGGCTAGAGTTCAAGGCTAATCACAACATTAGAAGCATGGGGAGGGAAGGGGAGGGAAGGGGACAGAAAGAGAGGGGAGGAGAGGATTTCCAGAAGGAAAAATTCCGAGAGAAGCCTTGGCATTAAACTCTTCCAATGCCTGGGCTTGATGACTGAGTCATGAATACATGTGGAAACCCCACACAGCACAGGAAAGCTAGAGACTGGGTGAGAAGACAAGGGAGGGTCAGTCTCACATCTCGGCCCTGCTGGGTTACTTGTCTGCTCTGTAAGACAAACAGAAACAACCCTCAGAGTCCAGAGGTTTATGATACATAAGCACCCTCAATGTACAGAGAAAATGGCAAAACATGAGCGAGACTCTGAACTAAGAGGACCCAAAAGTTGGAATTACGAAAGATTTTAAGGAAGCTCTTAAACTTACAACATGAAGATGTTAATAATTTGTGAAAAGGAAATGAATCTCAACAAAGAAGTGTTCTTTGGAAAAAAGATGCTTCAGCAGTAAAATCTGTAGCACCGCAAGCCTGATAGCCCATGTTACCACAAAACCGCATAGCTGGACATGGTGGCTTGTCTGTGACCTGTTCACTCCTGTGGCAAGATGGGAAACAAACAAACAGAAGTGTGCAGACCAGTTAGCCTAGAGTACGAAGTGCAGTGGCAAACAAGGGAGACCCTGCCTTGAACAGAGTGGAAGGTGAGGGTCCCCTCTGATCCTTACTGGCGTCACAGCATATACACACCCTCACACTCACACACACACTGTACACACACACACACACACATTGTACACACACACAAACTGTACACACACACACACTGTACACACACACACACACACACACTGTACACACATACATACACAAGAATTTTTTTCAATTTAAAAGGCACCAAATAGTAATTCTAGAATTGAAAACAACATTTGAAATCCTAAAATCCACTGGAGATGACAATATTCTCTGAATGTCCTAAGAGCCAAGACAGCCTTGAGCTCACAGTGAACCCCAAAGGTGGCAAACACAAAAATCAGGGTTGCCACTGGTCACCAAAACCAAAACAGTCATTTAGGAATAAGCAGGGAGTGAGGACTAGCTGTACTGTCCGCACAGGATGGTGGAGGTGGAGGAAGAAAGGCTGTATCAGCCAAGAATTAAGAGAGAGTTGTCAATCCAGAGCTTGGTGGTCAGTGGGACCGGCTCCAGGAAGGAGATGAAATAAAGACACTGTCAGATTTAACAACAACAACAAAAAAGGTAAAAATGTGTTCCTAACACATCATTTTTTAATACACAAACAACAATAAATGCTGGCAGAAACAGCAGGCTGGATGGAGTAACACCATTTAGAAACCTTTGTCTTCAAAAGGAACAAAGCCCATTAGAAATGGTAACGACAAACCACTTTCCTCTTTATGCCTTCATTACTTTAAAACGCACGTGATGGTTTGAAGTGAAAATGAGCACCTGTGCTGTGGAATCTGCACCCCACCTATGTGGGCAGTGCTGATTCAAAACCACCCAGGGGTTCCAAGGAGACTCCACTCTGGACTTAGCACCTCACCCCACACAACAGCAGCCCTGCCATGGCTGCTCCGCCTCCACAGCTAGACCTTTAAACACTGGGTCTGTCATATAGTGCCTGCAACACTTCAACTCCGCTCCTACAGAAATCAGTCCCCTGAGGCTTTGATTAGCAGCGTTCAGACAGGCCGGCCAGGCAGCCTCCAAGAAGGCGAGAATCTCGCCTTAGAAAACCAACAGAGGTGCAGCATGCAGCCCGCACCACCTGGAGCTATCCTGTGCAAAGCAGGCACACAGCAAGCACAGACTCTAATTAACGTGTTTCTGTTTGCCAAACAGAGACAGAAAGCAGGTCAAAACTACCACACTGCTGCTAAGTGAAATGAATGCTCACATTCAAAATAATGTGGATTAATTTGTCAAGTGTCAGTAACTCTAACAATGGGCATGGTAGAATGAAATTTTGGTAATTCACGTTAGATATGTAAAGAAGAGAAGGCAGAAAATTTAAAAGTTAAGAAAATTTACTTGACATAGCAGCAAACCTGAATTATAGGGATTTTTTCCTATGTTCAGAACAGGACTTAAAATCTTAGTCCTACACACAGCAGAGTCAGGCTCACGGCCACATCCCTGGGACAGCCCTGCACTGGTTCACGGCTGGTGGTCAAATAGAGCCAGAGAAGCAGCATCTGGTATGCCACAAGTGGGCTCAGCACTCACCCTGCAGTGCAGATCATAAGCCCCGTTGCCAACACAGCCTCAGAGCACACACAGCTTGGGACAGAATCTCCCCATTCTCAACATGTGGAAAACACATTAAACGTTATTAAATCACATGAGGGGGAAGTTATTTCCCTCTTAATTCCCTAACGAAATTAAAGAAAGTACTCTTTTGATGCTAATGTGTCTCAAACATTCCCCTAAGACTAGTTATCTGTCATTTATTCTATTTGGTTTTGAGACAGGGTCTCATGTAGCTGAGGCAGGCCTTGGACTCACTATATAGCTGAGGTTGGCCTTGAGCTCCTGATCCTCCTGAGTTCTGGGAATAGAGGTGAGTGTCACCACTTCTGGAATGGTAAATCTTCCCATTAATACAAAGTAAGCTGCTGTTAAGTAGTTCTTGCAGGCAAGGTGGGTGTAGTGGCTTTTATCCCAGCACTTGAGAGGCAGAGGCAAGCAGGTATCTGTGGGTTAAAGGCCAGCCTGGTCTACATAGTGTCCAGGATAGCCAGAGGAGTGATCTAGAGAGTGAGACCCTGTCTCAAAAAAAAAAAAAAAAAAAAAAAAAATCTTGCAGGCAACAGTGTCTACCCAGGATTTAATGATATTATTTTATTTCCATCATATTGTATACTTCTGTTAAATTTCAATTATAGCCACCAATACAAGTTCCTCAAAATGGTTTTAAATGTATTTGATATAAAGAAAACTACACATTAGACACTGATAAAGTAGAAATAACAAAAGAATGGCACAAAAGCCACTGATTTCTGAACTGATGCAATCCCAGGGAAATAATTTTACTAATAATGTCACATTCATACCTAAAAGAATAGCACCTCTTACTTCAAGTACTGAAAGTCCATTTTCTTTCACAAAGGTGCTTTGCCGTGTGTGGACCAGTTCCCTCCCAGGGCTGCATCAACTCCACCCTCAGAGCAGCTGCCACTGTTGCCTTGCCAATGGTGCATCACATTCTTTAAAATTGGGAGCAAATGAGATTGAAACTGCCCTTCCTCATGGTGAGAAAGCAGCACTGGCTTCAGTGTGGATGGCCAAGGTGTGCTGACCAGGTGCTCAGATAAATAACCTTACCCGTGACACTTTACTGCTTCTTCTCATTATGTCTTCAAAGACAAACCAAATCAATCAACAACTGATGAGCTCAGTAATAACAGAACAGGCTGTCTCCACCTAGACACTTCTGACGCTGAGCATTCTCTCTGCTGTGGGCCCTACTGCTTCAATAGCACTCTTTGCCTCAGACCTCACATGCCAGGAGCATCCCTTCCCTTTTAGGGTTGAAGGACAGCATGACAAGATCTTCTGTGGCTGAGCCACACCTAAGGAACTAGAGGTCTCAGCATGACTACCTGAGAGGCTTCTGGTCAGTGGGAAAGCCTTCACCTCTACTCAGGCCTCCTGTCACCACTCAAGCTGTCCCCCACATGTTCCCATCATGGTGGCTTTGGCTATGGATGTTACCACTGCCTACCAGTCTTCCCTAGATGTCCTCTCAGATAAGTTTCTTTAAAAACAAGAACAATAAAAAACCAACCGCATTTCACTGCCCCATCTCCTTTTTCTATTTTTCCAGCAAATTCCTCACCTTCAGAAGGAAAAAGCATGTTTGCTGTTCATCAGCCATGTCCCCTCCCCCTCCCTCACCCCCAGAGTAAGCAGCTCTGATGAGCTCATTGATATGCCTGGCACACACAGACACTCAATAAAAGGTGCAGAATGAATGAGCGAATGGTAAAAACCTGCCTTTGAGCTGGTTGCCTGTGTCCCCTGGCGATGGAAGCAGCAAGCAAAGCGATGTCGGCTCTTAAAAGGATTTTCTAGGATTTACATTTCCGGCCACTGCTAAGATGGCATGCTGTCTGGCAACTGTTGACAGGGACAACGGGTAAGGTCTACGTGATGGTATCAGGGGCAGTCAACTATTCTGGGAACCAACAAGCCCAGGCTGAACATAAACACCAAGAATCTTAAGTACTCAAGTCAGGCATGAAATATGAAGTAGTATATGAATAATTCCTTGTTCAATTGTTTTCACTGTATGTTTTGCATTTAGGGAATAAAAGTTACCAGCTCCATTCATGAAAGCTTAATATAATGTAGAAAAGTAAGGTTTCCTGGAGAAAATAATCTCTACTAGTAACTTCACATCAACTGGTCCAATTAAGATAGCAAATAAACCAATACTGATCATGTTTTAGTTCATTTGCCATCAAAGTTATGATGAACTGTCAATGCCAGGTTCACACAGGATGCTGCTAACACTGCAACAAAGGATAAATAATTAGAACCATCAAAGAGCAGTTGGGGAAGGGCTTAGAAGTACTAGTGTGGCCTACAAGTATGTTTTTCTTCCCAGAATCCCACATGCTCAGCATCCAGTCTCTGTCCACTGCCTGGTGTTAGGTGCATGTGTGCACACGCGCACACACATGCCTGTTTCTCCTGAAATGTGCCCGAGGTCCCCGCTGTCAGCAGCTGTGGCTGTTACTTGCCTTACAGGGAGGAATTCCAAGTTCAGACCTCCAGTTCAGTAGCTCAGACAGATAGCTCATTTCTACCATCCAGCCAAGCCAACATGGTTCTGAGCTCATACTGAAAACCAAGATGTTTTCAGTGAGGCTGTACATATTTTGCAAGAAACAACAAGATTTTTTCCCCCTTGATCCTAAATCCAAACAATTACAAACCAAAACAAAGCAAAAATGATGATTAAAAAGTTTTAAAAATCAAGAACCTACAACTCAGAAAAGGGGAATTATCCTTCACGATGCTAAACTAGTTAGTTACTCAACAGTCGTCTAAAAAAACCCAAATGACTACTGTCTTCACCATCTTTACTACCCAACAGGGTAATGAAGGACAAATGGGACCAGAGGCTTCAGTGACCCCACATGTCCCTGAGTGCCTGTGTGAAAGTCTCTCACAAGACATCAACTTCTTAGAGCAGGCTGTATAGGAGCAAATATTTCAGCTTGTTGTTAGACAAATGTGTTTCACGGGGCCAAAGAACAGTAGATGTAATCTAACAGGGAGAAAAGAAACCCATCCGATTATTTTACAGCAAGAATCAAAAGATCAGTATGAAAGCAGGATTATAAACAGCAAACCCATTGTGAAAATACCCTCTCCCTCCAGTCACTCAGAACTAGCAATCCCAGATTGCTAGATTCAGAACCCGGAATCCCCAGATGCACAGGCTCCTGGGGACCAAGACCATCATCTAGGAGCCAGCATTCAGTCCAGGAGGGGAAGGACCATGGGAAATGGCACACAAACAAGAGATAAGCAAGACTATTAGGAGAGGAGAAGCTGAGATGGCTTTCCTGAAACAAAATGATCCATGAGCTGGACCCCGGAGAACAAGTGAGAATTTGTCATTGAGAAGAGAGTAAGTCAGAGGCAGAGAAAGGAACCCTCCAAATACAGCAAGAGCACGGCAGAGACAGGACAGTCTGTCATCTTCTCTGGACCAGGGACTCAGGAGATCTCACAGGAAGCCACAGGGCCCTGACTAAGTAGCCACAGTATAATTGGTTTTAAGTGGAAAGGTGAGAAAAGATAAACACAGTAAAACACAGCCAATGAGATACCTTTATTGGTTCAGACATGGGCAGAGCTGAAGCTGCAGGCAGAATGTTCCAGCACGTCCATCCCAGCAAGCATTTTCATTAAGAAACCGTTCTCCGGGCAGTCCCGATATTTACGACTCTCCATTCAACATGTCATCCTGTCACTATAACTCTGTGTGAGATATGACACCCAGGGCCAGACCAATTATCCACACGATCCAATATTCTGTCTCTGACATAGCACTAGGGGACACTGGATGGAGAACATGATGGACATGGTCCACTATGTCTAGGTCTGGCTCAAAATATTAGAAGATTAGTTGACTGAGGCCAAGGTGGTTAACCTTAGTCACAAAACTTGTACTTAAAAAAGAGAAAAGAAGGGTCCCATTTAGAACTCAGGGAAACAATCATTACATTCAAGAAGGTTTCATGAGTCTCTCTCTGAACAATAACTAAGTCTCTAAGAGTACTTCCTGTGTGGTTTCGGCAGACTTGAGTAGCCATTCCCCATCCTGCTATTCAGAGGGTCTCTTTCTCCCTAACAGGTTCCAAGGATGAAGACAAGACCTTAACTTAAGTGGTGACTACTTCTACTAGCTAGAGTAGACCCACTAAATCTCAAAGAACATTTCTGATTGGACACTTGTTTGGGGAACTAACCCTCCCTAGCAGGTCCCTGTTGACTTAACTGAATTTCAAAGGCAAGTTGTGTGGGGAGGGGAGGCATGTGCCTGAATCAAGGTCATCCTCTAACAAGACCCCACGGATTGATGAGCTCTCAGAGGGCAGATCCGTAGACACAGTGCTTCTTCATATGGCAAATCTCTGAGGGCCACTGATGGTTATATTGAGCACCGTGCCCTGAGCTGGCCAGAAAGCTCAGCTTAATCCACGAGCACCATCCTTCCTACACCATGCATACATGGAGATTCTTCTTTGATTTGTGGCTTTAATCACATCTTCCAAAACCTGCCATGATTTATGGCTGTGACTTTTACACTGACGGTCAATGGGAAACATTTACTCAGGTTACCTGATTGGCGGGACTGCTACATCTAAGCAATTCCTAAGTCTCCCCTTGGTGCGACACATTTAAATTTGTCTGCAGACCTATTCCATTGGCTGGGGGCAGAATCTGGTGGCGATTCCTCATTGGCATAGCACTGATAAAATTGACCACAGTTATTTAAAGAGGCAATGACTTTACTAGTCAGCCTTCAGACACATTCAAAAGATGGAAAGGACCAAAAAGGAAGCTACCTGCCTCTGTGGTGGTGGTGGTGGTGGTGGTGGGTTTCCTATCTTCCTCCTATTAAAACTATTTCAAAGCACCAAGCAACTTTGACTCAACAGAATTGCTTCTCTTTGGCCAATCTGCTAGTGGGTCATACTTCTTCCAGACAGTAACAAACTCTTCCATAGACAGACTGGAGCCTTCATGGCTCATGAAGCCTGTATGGGTTTGAATAAGTATGACCCTGTAGGCTCATATATTTGAATGCTTAGTCCACAGCTGGTGGAACTGTTTGGGAAGGATTGGGAGATGTAGCCTTGTTGGAGAAGGTGTGTCATTGGGGGTGGGCTTGGAGATTTCAACAGCCAAAGCCACTCCCAGTTCGCTCTGTTTTGAGCTTATGGACAATGATGTGAACTGTCAGCTAACGCTCGAGTGCCATGCCTGCCTGCAGTCATGCTCCCCTCTGTGGTGGTCATGGATCCTACATCTTGGAAACTGTAAGCCTTTGAAAAACTCTTCAGTCTGCAAGTTGCCTTGATCATGACATTCTGTCACAGCAGTAGAGAAGTAATAGAGGCAAAGCCCAATCCTAGCCCAGCTCCTCTGCCTCCTGTGTGCTAGGTTTAAAGGTATGTGTCACCATGCCCAGCTGCACTGATTTTTAAATAATTCCTTTCTAAAAAACTTAAAGTAACATACAGACAGAAGAGTACTCAAATACAGGTATACCCAAAGGGCTTCCCACAGAGAGCATACCTATCCATTGAGCACTCCAGGAAGAAAGAGACCTCCAGGAGCTCAAATCTTACCTGCCTCCCTCCCAACCCCTGGACAGCTGTGCCAGCTAGGTGCTATGCAAGCAGAATCCCACTCTATGAGCCCTCACAGCCTGGCTTCTTTTACATTCCAGACACTCATCCATATTGGAGGGGAGGGCTCCCTAGACTGCTTGTAAAGCCCAAGTTTCCCACTGTGACTATACCCCAGTCTGTAGCTCTTGGTGGAATATTTGTGTAGGCTCAAGTCTAATTCTGCCAAGGAGCTGCTATGAAGAGACACCCGCCCCCCAACAATGATAAGCGCTCTCCACCTGGCATACAAGCAAAAGTGGGACTGCATGTCCTTCAAATCTTTGGGGGAGAGAGTTGTTTATGGTTTTGTCTTTTCATGAAATTTTTAGAGTAAATACAGAGAGTACCAACATGTTCCATTCACAAAGTAAAACCCTCCCACCCAGCTCCTCCTGCTAAGCTATGACTCCTGAGAGCAGTAACCAGTCTCAACAAGCCCAACACCCAGTCACACTGCCTGGTAGGTAAGTGCTTGATGGGTGCCACTGAGCAACTGGCCATGGCTGCCCTGTTTAACTTCTCATACTTTCCCAACTCACTCCCATTTCCTTCTGAGCTGTGTTGACCACTCACTCACTGGGATCACTGAGTCTCTCCACTGCCAAATACCCCAAAGTGCTTCCAGTTCTCATCTTAGCTAACCCCCCAGAAGCAAGAGGAGTCCCCTCATTTTACTCCAGTGCCCAAAGCATTCTCCAAGCTGCCTGGTGCCATCTGCTGCACTACACCATGGCAACCCAAGATCCACACAACTCATTCTGATGAGCAAGGGGGCCACCTGGCTACACCCATGTCTCAGAACAAGGAGAACGGGTATCTAGCCCTATCTGTGTAGAGTAAACAAGCATCCTGCAAGATCTGTCTCTGAGGTCACTCTTCCCTGACCACTGGAATCACTATAATCTCACCCCCTGTGTCACACCCAAGTCCTCTCCTGGGAGCCTGGGAGCACAAGGTACCTACCCTTCTCCAGTCTGCAGCTCTACTCCTGAATCTTCCTTTCCTGGCTTAGCTCCATCAGGCCCTGGCTCAAGCTCCCCAGTGGCTCCCCAGGACTTCCCGAATAAAAAGCAAACACTTGACCTTGCAGAGGGGCTGAAAGGGCCATAAGGGGTGTGGTTGTACCCTTTTTTCTGTACCCTCTTCTCTAACCAGTCACTGTGTGCCAGACGCACAGACACTTTGCTGCTCCTTGCCTTTGAGGAGCCATTTGAGAACTACTTCTTGGGCTCCTCACATGAAAATCCCCACCTTCACTCCAATCTAAACTCAAGAGCCCCTCACATAGCCGCAGAGGATTCTCTGGCCACTTGGTGCAATCAGGCCCTGCAGCCCTCCAGCCACTGTGCTGACATGCTCTTTCTGGCTGCACCACCCCTAAAAGTCTGGCTCTGAAGTCCCAGCTGGACTGGAACGTGGGATTTGCATGATTCAGCCTCTTATGTGCTGGGACTACATACACAAAGCACCCCACCTGGCCTGGCTGCGCTGGCACTTGGGACAACATTCATGACTGTCTGTCCTCAAGGCATCCACAACGTGAACCTATGGCACTGGTTTATATTCACCTTCTGAACACTGGGCTCTGTCAGCAGACCCACTCACTTTTGGGTCTACAGTACCTACATTAGTACCTGAGACTTAATGGGCCTTTAGTAAAGGTCTGACAAATGGTGAATGGACAACATCTCCAAAGTGTAGTGGCTGGAACAAATTCTGCAGCCAGCTTCCTGATATCACTCACTAGACTGTGCCCATTATTTTGGACAACTTATTTAACCTTTCCTCACCTCTTGTCAGCCTTGCTCAGCAATTAAAAATGCTTACTTCTTACAGCGCTGGTACGTGGTTTCATATAATAAAATTTCTGCCAGCCCTGGAGGAGTTATATCTTAATTAATTTTATTTATTGTGAGTTTATGAGGGCATGCATATGTACCATGGTATGCATGTGGAGGTCAGAGGATGACTTGCAGGAGATGTTCTCTCCTCCCACTATGTGGAAGTCCTGGGAACCAAACTGAGGTCAGCAGCCTTGGCAGCAAGCACCTTTTATCCAAGCCATCGTACCAGCCCTGTAATTAATTAAAATGCTAGACATACTAGAACAGAGCTTCAGATCATTAGTCCTAAAGAAATGGTAGCTTGGGGCTAGAGAGAAGACTCAGCAGTAAAAGCTCATACTGCTCCTGCGGAGGAACAGAGTTCACTCCCAGCACTTACTCTGGGCAGCTCCCAGCTGTTTGTAAGTCCAGCTTGAGGGAAGCTGATAGCTCTGGTCTCTATGGACACTGTACTCACACACACACACACACACACACACACACACACACACACACACACACACACACACATATGCCAATATACAAATGCAGATATGTATTTAAAAATAAATAAATAAAAAATAAATGGTGGTTTTCTACCACTGCCTGGGTAAGTGATTCTCCTATCTCAGCCTCTCATAAAAGAAGCCGAGGCAAAGCATTCAGAGCCTTCTACTGCCTTCTCCTTGGACCTAAATGCAACTGGTTGGGAGGTAGACTGTTCCCTGGCGGCCTCCAGCCCTGTTTCCTTGAGTCACTCCACGCTTCCCTCCACACACTTCCCAAGTAACACATGACCATCCCATCCAAGACAAAGCAGGCCATCTGGAAACTCAACCTTTAGACACACTTTCCAGAATGCCTACTGCCTCCCTCAGCCTTAGCAACTCCACTGCCATCTCCCCTTTCTCCGTGGCAGACTGAATCACTCAGTCTTCACTGCCTGCTACCCACTAGGCTGCGAGCATCTTGGAAGTGGAAGTCTCTTGGGCTTCCCTCCCCAGTACCTCCAGAGGCCCAGACTGGGCATGCTGGAAGAGCTAGTGAGACAACCATGACACGGAAGAATGACCATCCAGATGAGGAAGTCAACTGTATACTGCTGCCTTTTATGTCTTCTCCATCAGGGATGGGACCAACCGGAATTTTGAAGGGCAAAACCACTTACTTTTGTAAGCCAAGCCTTGTGGTACAGGACTGTAACCACAGTATTCCAAAGCCTGAGGCAGGGAGACCACAAGTTCAAGGCTCATCTATGCTACAGAGCACATCTGAGACTTTCTTGGGTAGCTCAGGGAGACCCCGTTGAGAAACTTCAAAGGAAAGAAGATAGCAAGTGGGGTGTGGCTCGGGCAGAGCACCAGCCTGGCGTGCAGAGGCCCCAGGCTCCACTCTCAGCATCACAAGGGAAGAAACCGGCTTTGTTATGAGCAGTAACGCTTTTTTGGATTGGTCTTACTATTTTATGTGCATGTGAGCGCACTGCCTCCGTGGACACTCATGCATCATGCCCATGCCTGCTGCCTCTCGAGTTCCAAAGAGGGTCAGGTCTCCAGGAGCTGCAATTAGACTGCGGTGGGACACTGTGCGGGTGCTGAGAATTGAACCTGGGTCCTCTGCAAGAACAAGTACTCTTAACTGATGAACCAACCCTCCAGCCACTAAAGGCTTTCTTTTTAATTAGATTTTGTTGCAAGATTCTACTTAAAAACTTTATTCAAGTTTCTCCGTGACGTGACTTAACTTCTATTTTCTGCTGAAAGGTGTCACAGACCCAAACCCAGACACTCTCCAGGACATGTTGGCATCCACCTGTTTGCCTCATAGGAGCCTGGGTGGAAAGACAATGTACCAGGCTGTGAGGGGAGCCGCTCTGAACTCCCTAACCTGCTCATCTACCTAGAGGAAAGAGTGGATGTCTTCATCCCCAGCAACCACAGGAATCCAGACATAAAGCGTAAGTAACCTGTCTCAGGTTATTCAACCAAGCAGTGGTCCTCAAACAATACTCTGCTCACTAAACCCAGCAGGAAAGACACCCCAACAGGTGGGCCCAGCTCATCCACAGACCACAGAATTCACTGCTCCAATGTGACAGTTTCATTTCATGGGGGTGATCAGCAAACCACTTGCCCTGAGCCAATTCAGCCCCCTCTTGTATCAATAAAACTTCAATAGCACACATCCAGGTCCACGTACATGCACATATACACATTTGGGGCTTATGCTTTGTGTGTGGTTGGTCGTCTGTGTGGTTTTCGGGTATGTTTATATGATTTATGATGTACATGTATGGATGTGTATATATATGGCTATGTGAAGGTTATGGGTATGTTTTGTATGATTGGTGATTGTGCAGTTTATGGTATGTATGTATGTATGTATGTATGTATGTATGTATGTACCTATGTGAGGTTTATGGATATGTTTGTGTGGTTTATTCGTATATGTGTATGTTCACGTGGTTTACAGTATATGGTTTGGAGTGTATGTGTGTTGTGTGTTTTTGTGGCTTACAGTTCCCTTCTTGGATGCATGTTGGAAAGGAAGTATGATTGCTTTCAGGATGTATATATGTTTGTTTGTATCTGTGTAATTAATAAAGTATGGGGATATATATGGGTGGTGTGTCTGTGTGATTTATGGTTGCTTCCAAGGTATGTGTGTGTCCGTGTGTCTGTGTATGTGTTTGTGTGGTTTATGGTTGCTTTCAAGGTGTGTGTGTGTGTGGGGGGGGTATTTTGTAGTTCCTGGTTGGTCTAGTGTGCCACTGCAGAGCTTACAGGTATGTTACACACATACCTTCTGGCCTGAAAAGCCCCAAATTATTACTATTTGATCCTTCTCGGAAATTAATATACATTGGTCAACCTCTAATTTAAAGAGTCATCTATGGCCTGAGTTTTGATCTATTCTTCAGGTATTTGAATCTTCAACTAGCTCCTGATTCTTTTTGAATTAGTTTACTTGACAGGGGGATTTTGGTAAAAATGGTTGCCAATGTTTGATTCATATTCACATTGCACAAAGAAAAGACTCACTGGCTGTATTTATGGTTCAAGTTAGCACACTGTCTGCAATGGGTGCAATGTGGGTATAGGGTAGCTTCAATCCTTGGAAAGAGCATTGTCACAAACACAGATCAAAGTGTGCAGGTGAAATGCAAAGTGCTTTGCTCTGGAAGAAGTCTTTCGTTCAAGGTTGGACAGGCACCACTCCCTCAAGCATTCGGATTTGAAGAGTCTATCTATATTCCACCAGCTGAGCTAATCCTATTTTCACCAAAGATCCAGACATCATTTATTGGCACCTTGCTTTTCTCATAAATAGAAGCATGCCCTCTCCCAAGTTCCTTCACTGATACCTCTTGAAAACGAAACATCTGAAAAGAAATGTGGTCCCTTGAACACTGATGTATTTTACACAAGGGTCTTTTGAAGCTAAATGCATCTTACAATAACTTACAGCACACTCAGAATTGAAATCCAGCCTTCCAACTCCTCCTGCAAATGTCTGATCCTATGTGACACTTTCATCTCATTTTTTAAAACCTTTTACTATGGAAATTTTCAAATATGTAAAAATGAAAGGATAGTCCCCAGCCACTAGCTTCTACAAGTATCAGCACTCTGCTGTTTTTCCAGTGGATCCCTCCTCCCAACATTTTTATTTGCTATTTGTTAGAGCGTTTGAAAGCTGATTTCACACACCAAGTCATTTCACTCATGAATGCTTATTTCTGTTAGGGCTCTTCCTTTGAAGAAAAAGACGATACCATTATCACCGCCAAAGTAATAAATAACAACTCTTAATGTTATCTAATACCCAATCTCACTTCAATGTCTTTTTTTTTAATAAAGGGTTCTGTTCAAGCAAGGATCCAAATGTGACCACATACTGTGTGTTCTTGATTAGTCTCTTAGGTCTCTTTATGTATGCCATAAAGTCCTTTCATTCCTCCTTCATCCATCCCGGTATATATTTAAATGCTAACTGCATGAACGGATCTTACCAACAGTGACCCCTCTTCAGCCTCTGCACACTGTAAGCAGACCCTGACATTCACAGGCCTTTGCGTCCCTTGGGCACACTCTTATGTGCCCTACCTGCCACCTGCAACCCCACCTGAAAACCAGAATGAAGACTGTCTCCCTTGCTCATGCTCTCAAGAGAATTCAGATTGCTTCAACAAGCCAATCCTAGAAAATCGAATCTTTCTGCACTGCTCTGGCCTGCAAACTCTGCATGGTTTAAAAGCAAGGCACCCATTCATCACACCTTCTTTTTGAGATTAGCCAGACTTAATCAAGGATCACAAAGTAAATCAGACATGCCTCTGAATCCATTACTGCTATCAGTGACAATATGAGTTTGCACCTAGACCATGCAAGGCATAAGGCTATAAAAAAGGATGACCAGAGTCCCTGCCCACTGGAACCTAACCTAAACCAAGACGCAGCAAATCCCTTCCAGTGGTTCTCAACCTCTGTGTTGATCTGAGGGGGCGGGGTGTCACCTATCAGAGGCCCTGCACGTCAGATATTTACATTCTGATTTGTAACAGTAGCAAAATTAGTTATCAAGTAGCAACCGAATTAATTTTATGGCTGGGGACTACCACAGCATGAGAAACTGTATTAAAGGGTTGTGTCATTAGGAAGGCTGAGAATCATTGGTTTAGATAAACTGCCCAAGGAGACAACAAACAAAGGCACACCCAAACTGACAGCCATGTCCCCACTCCTGGGTGAAGAGTGTGTGTGAGGTCAATCAGCACAGTGCAACAAAAAGAACAGGAGGCAGAAGGTACAAAACTTGTCTTCTTTACCAGGGATGCCACACTAGATATTTGAAAGCTCTGTTTCCCAGTCTTATTTGTAAGACAGGCTAATCCTACTTCCTTCCCAGAGTAGCAGCCAATATTTACTGAGTGTTTATTGTACACAGGGACTCATGTCACCTTCTTTGGTAGGTTAATCTTCACAAAATCCCTCATTATGCAGCCCTGACCAGCCTGCAACTCACTATGTAGAGCAGACTGGCCTGTAATCCATAAAAAGCTTTATGAGGTGGGCTGCTATTATTCTCATTTTGCAGATGAAATGACCAATGAGGCTCTAAGTGGCATGGTGACCTACCTCAGGTCACACAGCAACTAAAGTAACCCAGGACTTCACCTGAGGGCTATCTGCAGCAAGAGCTAGGCCTCCTCACCAAAGACTTTTATTTTCTCTTCAATTATCATGCTACATTAGCAAGGCTGACTCCTCCTTGAGGAAGAGAGAAAGTGTGCTCCACACTGAATGTTCTACCCCAAATTTTCATTCAAAATCAACTCTTACCACTAGGGACACAAAGGCAAGGCAGGGAAGGAAAAGAAGAGGGCTCTGTCACCAGGAAGCCCCAGTTGACTCTGGCTACTTTGGGGATTTGTGTTAACACCAGCAAGTCTCTCTGGGTTTGCTATTTTTCTGCTATATCCCTGCTTCCCTCTGCCCTGTGAGGGAGATCCGGTGACTAGTGGCTGTTTCTACACCATCTTTTTTAATTTTTAGAAACCCATCAAATGGTCTGGGCAGGAAGAGGTAGGGGCTGGGAAAAAAAAAAAAAAGTGTTGGCTAGAAAAGCCAGAGCTTCATTCATTCATTCATTCATTCATTCATTCACCACAAATTCGAACTTGGTGTCTCTCTCAGCTACTGTGCCTTGAAATAATTCCATATAAAAAGAGCAGTCTGGAAGGGTCAAGGGGAAGAGACCCACTCAAAACGAGGGAAGCAGTGGGCTCCCAAAGCAAATGGAGCCGGGCTCGCACTCCCTGACTACTCAAGTCCCGTCCCAGACTGGGACTTGCTCACTCCTCACAGCTCCCAGAGCAGCTCAGGGAGAAACTGACAGGAAGTCAAAGTTTCCAACGCACTCAGGTCCTGGCCTTCCCGGGAAGGAGGGCCACCTGAGGAAACGGGCTCCAGGTGGGAGGCTCGGCCTGAGCTCCCGCCCCGTCTAAGTGCACCGACAGTCCTCCGAGAGAGACCCCGGGAGGGGCGGGGCGCCCCAACTGTTACTTACAGTCGTCTAAGTCATCCTGCAAGTCCACAAAGTACAGGGGGATCTCTGAAAAAACCAAGAGACACACGAGGAGTTAACGCGGGGCTGCGCGGGCGGCGAGCGCCGGGCTCGCGGGGAGGGGTGGGGAGGCCCCGGAGGGGAGGGAGGGGAGGGAGCCGCTCCGAGACCCCGGAGCCTGGACCCACTCACCCGCCATCTTGGGATGGGCAGGGAGGGAGGCGGCGCGGGGGGCGTGGCGATGCCAAGATTACGCCCCACCCCGCTCCGCCCACTCCTCAGCGGAGACCCGGCTGAGCTGGAGGGTGGGGCGAGGCGGTGGCTCCGCCCCCTCCCGGCGCTCCGCCCACCCGCCTCCGAGCCGCGAGCCGGCCGCCCCGCCCTCGCGGAGAAGGTGGCTGCCGGAGTGGGCGGGGAGGTCAGGTGACCCTGCCGGCGGGCCCAAGATGGCGGCGGCGGCGGCGGCGCCCGGGAGGCCGAGGCACCGTCCGGGCTGGTGAGGTGACTCCGCGGGCAAGCGACCGGCCGGCCGGACCGAAGGGCGGCGGCGCGCGGCGCACGCACGGCCGCCTGGCGTGCGCGGCGGCTGGGCGCGCGGCGCGGCGCGGGGCATGCCGGGGCGGCCGGGCCTCTCCCTCCTCAACTTAGGGCGCGGCGGGCCCGCACCCCCGGGTCCCGGGCCATGGCGCTGAGGGAGCTCAAAGTGTGCCTGCTGGGGTGAGTGGCGGCGGGCGGGCCCCAGGGCGGGCGGCGGAGGCCGGGGTGGGCGGGTCCCGGCATCCCGGGGCCCGGGGCGCCCCTTCCCCCCGGGCGGGGCGCCGCCCCCCGCAGACCCTCGGGGCGTCCGGGCGTGCGGGCCGGGCCCCGCCCAAGGCCCCCGAGGGTCGGGGAGGCCCCGGCGCCCCCGAGAGCTGTGCTGGTTCCACCCCGCGGTGAAGCGGCCCGCGGGGAGTTGGCTGCCAACTTTGCGAGGGACGACTTTGAAGTTGTCCAGGTCCCTCAAAGTTAAACCCCGAGCCGGGGCTGAGGTTTCTGGGAGCGCCCTTGGCCTCCTTCCAGCGGGGTGGCACAGTTTTTGAACTTTTGGGGACGTCTCTGACACTTCTGCAAGAGTTACTTTTCCAAAGTTTACTCTTCTAGGGAAGAAGGGAGGAGCTCATACCAGGAAGCCGCAGGACTTGCCAGGCTTCGGCTTCCGGTCCCCTCTGGGTAGTTTGGCCCTTTCAGAGCCTTCTGATGGTCTCCTTCCTGAGTTTCTGTTTTAATGACTGAAAATCCCAATCACTAGACGTCCTGTGCCCCTCTACTAGGGTGGGGCTAGGTTCATCCAGGATTACTCAGGCCTAACTTGGAAGCGCATAGTTTTCTGGTGTGTGTTAAAAGGACAGTGAGTTTCCACACAAAGCAGAAACTTGGGGTCGTGCGTGTGTGTCTGTGTGTCTTGAAGGGAGGAGGGCCGTCCTAGAGATTGAACCTAAAACTTTGTACATGGTAGGTGAGCACTGTACCACTGAGCCCTGTGTGTCCCCAGCTTGCTTGCTTCTGTTTTATAGCAGGATCTCAAGTTGACGAGGCTAGCCTTGAAGTCTCTTCGTACCCTCAGCAGGCCTTGAACTGGGATAGCAAGCCAGCTTGGGTCTTTCAAGAGGTTCTAATGTCTCTTAGTCTTAGAAACTGCAGAATCCTTCCCCAGTGCTTTTTAAATAGTTTTAAGACAGTTTCTGACTGTGTGGCCATGACTGCCATGGAATTGGCTCTGTAGACTAAGAGATCAGCCTTCTTCTCACAAAGATCCACCTGCCTCTGCCCCCCCCCCCAGTGCTGGAATTAGAAGCATGCATTAAGAGGCCTACTCCCAATTAATACATTTTGAAATAAAATTTCTTTACTGACTTATTCCAAAAGCCTGCCGTGTGTCCCTCAATTTATAAAATCTACAGATGGGGGTGCTTTTTCTAAAATTACCCACTTTATGCCACAAAGTGGTTTTGAGTGTCTGCAGATAGCTTTTTTTTTTCCTCAGTCGCCCGTCTTACTCTCTTTCAGGATACGGGTGTGGGCAAATCAAGCATCGTATGGCGGTTTGTGGAAGACAGTTTTGATCCGAATATCAATCCAACCATAGGGTAAGAGAACAAGTTTATTTAGTATATATTTCTGAGTGCGTGCAAAATCATTTCAAGCAAAACAAGGTGTTACTGGTGTAACTTCTCTCGTCCCGAGCTTAGTGAGATTTTGAGTTGCTGGTGCTCTACTTGTCCATAATGACTTGAGAGAAGTCATTGAGGGGTTTGCTGTCTCCCAAGAGAATTATCTTCAGACTTTGGGGATAAGAACTTCAAAATAGAAAAAGGAATCGTAGTGTACACAGGTGTTCACAGACCCAGTTACACCTGAAAGAGTTTTTTGGAGTGTCTCAATTAAAACCTAGATAGTGCCAGTCATTGAAAAGAAATAGAGTGGGTCCAAACCTTCTCGAACATTGTTTGGTTTTTCAGAGACAGGGTTTCTCTGTGTAGCCCTGGCTGTCCCGGAACTAGCTCTTGTAGACCAGGCTGGCCTCCAACTCACAGAGATCCCCCTGCCTCTGCCTCCCTAGTCCTGAGATTAAAGGCGTAAGCTACCACCACCCGACCCTCTTCAACATTGTAACAGTGGTGACAGTAATGTAATAATTATGTTAACTTTGAAATGTTAGGGTTTTTGTTTGTTCGGTTGGTTGGTTGTTTTCAGGTCTCTGGTATTTTTTGATCATTGAAATGGATTGTCTAAAGAGATTTTGAAGGTTTCGTTTTTTTCGTTAGGTATGTGTGTGAACGTGAATGCAGTACCCACCTTGAAGGCCAGAGGCATCTGATCCCCCTGGAGGCGGTGGTGAACTGCCTGCTATGGGTACTGGGAACCAAACTCAGGCCCTCTGAGAGGGAGAGCACTGCTTTTTACTGATGAGCCATCTCCTGATTTAACACAGGTCTTTTCTGACTATTAAATGCCGTGGGGCGATCTGTGGGATTAACACTGATTTTTCCATGTGAGAACTTGAACTGGGTAGACTCTACTACTACAATAAGCTTGTACAACTAAATGATGATTATACACTGCTTATTCTGAAACTCCTGCCAGTCAACTGGCTTCTTGTCCTTAAAGTTGCGTGTGGTCTATCATCGGGATATGATAGGGCTTTGTGCTCCCATAAAGACCATTCTCTCCCTCATGGGGAAATACTTTACTGCTGTGAGGGAGGGAACTGGCCATGAGATTGATTGCCCCTTGAGAATTTGTTAAATCTCTGGGTTTCTTACACTTTTGAGGGCATGCAGATGAGACTGTAACCTTCCAGAAGAATTGGGTGTGTCCACAGGTGTGAGGTATACCCCCTTCCCGCTCCTCGGGGCCTGTTGGTACCCGTGTTGCAAAGTGACAAGAAGTGCTGATGAGTCAGTGAGTGACATACTTCATTCACACTGAGTCACAGCTGAAAACCCAAAACCCACAAACACTAGACACCACCTCAAATACTCTCAGATGAGTAGAGAGAGGTAAATGCATTCCCTGCCTTGGCTCAGTCAGGCCCCCACTGTGTCACAGTCTATGGCCTTGGCTCCTATTTTACAGGAAAGACTGCAAAGCCCTCTCCTCCTTTATCCTTGCTCCCTTGTGTCTGCCTCTGACTTCCTCTTCCTCATGGCTGACACCCCAGGGGTTCATGTCCCTCTCTGAAGTTCTGGAGGGGCCCCAGCTTTTCATCACTTTCTTCCCTGTCCTGCAGCTCTGCCTCCCATCTATTCTGCTGTCTTCCGGCAGCATCACCCCCACCCCCACTCCCAGTCTCGCTGCTTTAAGCTAGAAGAGAACCGACCACTTTGTTAGCTGTTACTCTGTGTAGTCCACTGTCAACACAGTTCCACCCCACCCTGTGTCACTAAATCCACCTCTGGCTATTAGTCACAGTGGGAGCCACTGCAAACCCAGTGGGTATTTTCCACAAAGTCTTATTCATTTATTGGGTACTCACCACGTGTCAGGTGTTCTGGGTGCTTGTAATTTCAATCTGGCATCAGCAAACTGTGGCCTTGTGGTCTGCCTTCTTTGTTTGTAAATGAAGCATAGCTGAAGCAGCCATCCTATCTTTGCTCTGTCCAGGCTGTCCTGCCCAAAGGCGGGACTCCTGTGGCTTGCAAAGCCAGGATTTGCTACCTGGCACTCTTGGTACTTTTATTTATTTATTTTTTGCGGCAGGCAAAAATATTTACTCTCAGACAGGACTAACTAACTGTGCATCCTAGGCTAACTCGGTCCCCCGAGCACTGGGATGAGCCATCATATGTCTACCTGGCACTTTCCAGAATACATTTACTGAACCCTGGTTTGGACACACACTGTTCATATCATTATGTAGCTTCCCTGTGGGTTAAGAGAGAGGCATGTTCTATATTGTGCAGAAAATGACTCTTCAGCCTGTCTCTGTGATGTCAGAGCACAGCAGGCACTGACCTCCTGGGAGTGCCTGATTCCTACAGGTCCCATGGAAAATGGGAAGCACTTAGAAACACTGACATTCAAACACTGAAAGATGAGTGCATTATGCTTCGTAGGAAGTTAGGAAAGTATGTATTTGAAGAGTGTGTCAGCTGGTGGTAGTGAGAGATGGTAAGAAGTAATCTGAACATCCCTGGGAGACTGAAGGACCAGCCAAGTAGAGGAGGGATCTGAATGGAGCAAGGACAGAGAGGAAGACAGGGAAGAGTGGCCAGGGAGGCTGTTGAAACAACAAGGGTCAGGCAGGGAGCCTTAAAGATGGGGAGGGAGCTACCCTGGCAGGTGTGACCCAAATATGGTGGAGTGAGGCACTGTTGTCTTCTCTGGTTCCTTTCCTCCACCCGTGACTGTTTCTGTTACTGGTACTGTGTGTCCTCTCCTACTACTGAAGTAGGTGGTGGGCTTCTTCAAATTTTTGTTTGTTCCCAAAATACCCTTTCACCTGGGTCACCCAGAGTCAGCTTCTCCAACCTTTTCCTTGGCCACTGGCCAACATCTATGGTTTAGACTTGGCTCCCTAAACAAGTAGGTGTTTGTCCCTTCTCTGTTCCCCAGTGTCCTCCTCCTTGATGGCCCAGGTGGCTCATGGAGTAGAGAGGAGCCTTCTTGTTTGTGGACCTGACTTGGGACCTCAGTGAGGGGCCTCATTGAGCACTGGCTGGGAGAATTTCCATTGTCACTGGCCAGGCTTCTGTTGGATTTGTCTAGTTTATAGCTACTGTGGGGAGGGTGGGGGGTTGATGAGAATCCATTGAAGATTCTTGGGTTTAGCATAGAAATATTGGGTAAATGTTGGCGTGGCTGGTGAGTCATGAACCTCATGCTGGGATCCCATCCTCAGGGAGCACATGTGGAGGAGGAAAGGCCCTGTTAGGATCCCCACTGTGATGCATGCTAGTGATCCTTGGGGGCTCATTGTGTCCCTTGGGTGCACCAGAATAAAGAGATTGCAGTCACTGTGGGCATGTGGGCGGGTCCCACACCATTAACACCAAATTCTCTCCTAAGAGCCAACCTGGACTATTCTACTCACCAGGTAGCCTGTGCCCATAGGTGACCCACAGACACCTGGAAGCTATACATGTTTGTGACTATACTTATAAACAACCTTGAGAGGCTTGGGCCTCTGTTCTTCTCTCCCTGGGAGGGAGCAGGACTAGCATGTCCTCAGATACCAAAGTCAAGCCCCCTCCTCCCTGCCAGTTAGCCCATGGCAGTTAAATTCATAATCTTTTTCATCAACAAAGTAAGGGCTGATGGGACCGCCTCCTCATTTGGAGGATTCAAGGTGACGCGGGTGAAAGTGTTGAGCGAAGGGCTGAAGGTGCTGGGGTTTAGTAAATGATAGCTACTATTATTATAGCTTGGAATTTTAATTCACCATGTTGGTCTGTGTGGGACTGAGGGTTGAACTGAGGGATCACTGTTAGGCGGGAATTCTGTGAGTTGTGTCCTTCCTCAGTATGCTTGGTCTCTAGGAAAGTAAGGGCAGGGGGACAGCCTGGACTACAGAACAAGATCTTCTTGGATGGGGGTTTGTGGAGAAGAACAGTAGCTTTACAGAAAAGAATGGTGTCATGGGGCTTTTAAGTTAATCTAATAGCCCTGTCTACTCTGACCCATTTCTTAGAGACAACCACTGTTGCCATGGCGTGTAGCTATTTTCTGATTTTTTTCTTCCAATTCTCCTCACAGGCTCACACACTGTGCCCCCTCCTCCCACTGCCACCACCAGTTTGAGGCATTATCTGCTGATTTCTCTTTAGAATGGGGACCTAGCTGCCCTCCCACCTCCTGTACATTCGTCTTCCCTCCATTTTGCTATTACAGTTCTGCCATTGAGTCACAGCATGGCGAATGTTTAAATAGACACCCTCACACTAGGATGGCTGTGTGTTTCCCAGCTCTCATCGTACTTAGTTGTTGTGGGCTTGGTTAAATTATTTAAGCGCTTTGTGTCTGTATTTGCATTTGGGGAGTACTCTGTGATGTTTTATGGAAGTGGTTGTGAAAATTGGGCCAAAGCACATAGCCATGGTATAGAATGGCACGTGGTGAGCAGTAAACATCTTAGTAGTGATTTCACAGTAACCGTATAAGGCTCAGTCAGACTCAGGTGAGGGGGAGCAGGCTAGAACCCCTCTGCCCACTGCTTTTGAGTGTTGTGAGAATAGTGTAACAGTACGTGCACTGGAGTTCCTGTGTCTGTGCCAGATGCTGAGTTCTCACTGAGGGCTCTCACTTAGAACTCTGCTGTGAACATCCTTTAATGTACCTTGTGTGTCCTTGTGAATTTCCAGGGGCACATGCTCAAGCATGTATAGCCCTTGCCATGACATCACTGTCACAGGGCTGGGATAGCAGTCTGTATCCTCGTCCATAGCAGCTCTTGGGGGTTTGGATGCCCTGACCCTCCACGTCAGGTGTGATGCCATTCTTACTAGTCGCCTTGTTGCTCTTCTCAGGCCCAAGGGATGTCTTGTTCTAGTTTGTTTCCGATGACTGAAGAGACTAGACCTGCTCCAGTTTCTCTGCATTGAAAGTGTTGTGTTCAAACCATGGGCTGTGTGCTGGTTGTTTTCACTGCCTTGTGCGTGTCACCTTGTCGTCCGTGTACTAGACACTCTTTGGACCTGTGTCTTGTAGTTATGTGTCCCATTGTGTGACAAGCCTTTGCTGTCTCTCAACAGTCTTCTAGTGAACAGAGTTCTTTTTCACTTTGATTCACGTTGATCCTGCCTACCCCCCATTGCTTGACCTCATGAGTTCCACCCTTGCCACTACCTGAGGCTGCTACTAAGAAGCTTCTACCAGCCTTTTTAATAGATTTTCAGACAAAGTCAACTCCTGGTTATATACTTCTGATAATGTTTTATCTTGAAGGTTTTTTGTGGGTTTTGTTGTTGTTGTTGTTGTTGTTTGAGATGTACTACTGGTATGTACCTTTATATTACTAAGTAGTTTTCCATTGCATGGGATATACCAAGATGTATTCATTGGCAGATTGGTAAAAACATTATGAGTTTACAGTTTTTTGCTATTATTAATAAAACATATCTATGTGAACATAAATTTTCTTTCAGATAAATCTGGAATTATATTATCTAGAAGTACCATTTCTGGGTCATGTACTAAATATTTATTTAATTTTCATTAAGAAACTTTCAGATTTTTCCAAAATATTCATATCAGCTAAACATGAATACACCTTTAATCCTAGTACTCGGGGCGAGGCAGGAGGAGCAGGGTGAATTGGAGGCCAGCCTGTTCTATATAGCAAGTTCAAGGCCAGCCAGGGCTACATAGTGAGACCCTGTCTGAAAACAAACAAAACTATTCATTTTATGTCCCATCCAGGACAGTGTGTAAGTTAGGGTAATTCTACATCTTTCTAAATCTGTGAGTCCTCTTCGAAATGCCAGCCACCCTATTGGGTGTGTGATGTGCCACACTGGTTCTGACTTGCATCTCCCCACTGCTCAAAGGTGTGCTCATCTTTTCCTGCATTTACATTTGTCTAGTTCCGAGTGTGTTGTTTCATTTCTACCAGTCAGTAGCTTTTTATGTTTTTACCAGTGTCTTTTAAGGGACAATTTGTATTCTATTCATGGCATTGGCTTGTTGTGTTCCATATGTCCATGAAGGGTTTTCTTCTATGCTCTACATTTTGTTTTTTTGTTTTACTTCTGTGTTTTAAGACTGTCTCACTGGGTATCCCTGGCTGGTCTAGAACTTACAGAGATCCCCTGCCTCCGCCACCCAAGTACTAGGATTAAAATATGTGCCACCAGGCCCAGCCCTTGATTTAGAATTTCAGTAACTTTGTCCTAAGATTGGCTTGTGGTCTATTTATCCTAGTGTGCTAGCTGTGTGAGGTGACACTTTTCCGGTGGTCACTCTGGGCATTGGCTAGTATGGAGGAGCTCAGCACCTGTTCTTGCCTTTGCACCTTTGTCAGGAATGGGCTGCTGAGTGGGAGACGTTTGGTTCTGACCTTGGAAATCTGGCAGCCACCGAATTGTAGTACTTTTGAAATTTGTTTTGTTCTTGTAGGCTCTTTGGATCTGTGTAGATTTTTAGGGACGCAATACCTAGTTCTTTGAGCATCACCTGAAAAATCTTAACTGGGAACCCTCAGGTTAGTTTGGGGGAAACTGATAACCTAATGGTGTTTGCCTGGCTCTGAGCATGAACGGGATGGACTCCTCTGTTCTTTAGGCATACAGGCACACAGGCGCGCGCGCACACACACACACACACACACACACACACACACACACACACACTCTCTCTCTCTCTCACACACACACACACACTCTCACACACCTTGTCTCTGTCTCACTAGATTCTTTTCTTCCTACCAGCATCTTTGTTACTGTACATGCCTTGTATATGTTTTATTAAGTTTGTCTCAAAATACTTCATGGTTTTGGTTTGGTTTGGGGCTTTCCTTTTGGAGAAGGCTGTTTGGGAATAGGTTCTTGATGTGTAGCCTAAGCTATCTTAAAAGTCATAATCCTCCAGCCTCAGTCTGGTGCTGTAGATAGTCTTTCTTCATTTTAATTGCATGCTAATAATGTATAGACCCAAATTGCTATGGCTTCACTACATTGAGTTAGCTAAGGCCATTTTTCTGAGAATTCCTTGGGCTTCTCTTGGCTGCACAGTCACTGTGGTCAGGCACTTCTGCCTTTCTGGTTTACACACATTTGATGTCTTCTGCTTCCTTATTAGACCCAGGAGATAGGTGTAATAAGGTTAGGGCCCACTGTGGAAGTGTAGACAGCCAGCACCTTTGTCATCCTGACCTTGTGGCAAAAGGGACCTATCTGGCCTTTTTATAGGTAAACGCAATGGCTGCTCCTGCTGCAGGCTAAGGATGCCCTCTCTGCCCAGAATTAATAAGAAATTGGTTTTGATTTTATTAGGCTATACATATGTATATCCTCTCCTTGGTCTAGAACATGCTCCGTCCTTGAGAAGGTTGTGTGTTTACTACTGTTCGAGGTGTTGGATGGGTGAATGGTAGCCAAGACGTGCTTATTAATAGGGTGTTTGTGTGGCCCTTTCTTCTGTTGCTGCACTAAAAGGCGTATTTGAACTCTGAATGATGTTAATCTTTATTTTTGCTTAGAATGCTGTGAAGTCTTTGTTCTTGAGTATATGTGCCGTGTTTTCTTGATGTCCCCTCCCAGCCTCACCCCCACCCCCAGTAAGAGTGCTAGTTCTGGGTGTGCTTTGGTATAATTTAGGCTTCCTGCATTCTGTTTGCGTATCTTAAAATTAACTTGTTGATAGGTATGTATTTCAAGCGAGCTTCTTACAAATTTCATTCAAGTAGTTTTGCTTTTATATACACTCTGCCAACTTGAACTTTGCCTTTATGGCTTCATAGAGTGCCCCCTTTTCCTTGGAGTGTGTAGACCTATGCTACCTAATGGAGTTGCTATTAGCCATATGTAAAATTAGGGCCTTTAGTCATACTGCCTGCGTTTCCGTCCTGTCAGGAACGAACGCTGTGGCACTGTAATAGCTGTCAGTGTGGTTTGGTTTCAATCTGCCATCTTGCTGCCTTTTCCTATGTCTACGGTTCCATTTTATTTCCACTGCCATCTTGTCTGACTACCTCCTTTATGATGATGAAGATAAAAATGGTTGTTGCCTAGGGTTACGGTCTCTGCAGTTTGTGTTCAGACAATAGCGTGGCTTCGTGTGCTTTGTAGACGCCTATAAGCCCCTTCTGTAGCTTTTGTGATTGTTTTCAAGGGAGCTGCGGTGAGCTTGATGTGCGGCAGTGGTCTTTTATAGATGGATGCCATTAGTCTTTTCTAGTCTCCATTCTTGTGCCAATAGTACAATCTCTCATTTTTTCTTTAATCTTTGAAATAAGTTGCAATGTCCAGTGCTGGTTGAATATTCTGTTATTCAGGAATGTCTTGGCTGCTTTAGGTCTGTTACATTTCCATATAAATGTTAGCAATCATATTGTCTGTTTTTGCACACACCAACATGCTGACCCTTAACTGTGGTTTTGACTGGCCTTCCATTGAATTTACAGATCCATTTAGAGAGAAATGACAGGGTAATACTAAATGCTCTGGTTTATGAATATGGATTGTTCTTTCCATTTCCTAGGCTTCTGTGTTCTCTGTAGTGGATTTGCACATCTGTCATTAGAGTTATTCCAATGGGGTTGATGTTTTTAATGCACTATTTTGCTGTGAAAATGGTAACTGACTCAAAGTTTATGGGGTTTTGTTGTTGTTGTCCTGTTTGGTGTGGTGTGTGACCTTGAACTTGGGAACATCTTACCTTAGCCTTCAAAGTGCTGTGAGAAAAACATGTGCCACCACACATAGCTGCATCTTGGGTTTGAAGCTTAGTTCCAATGACCTTCCTGAATTCGCTTACAAACTCTTCCCAGGTGGGCAACTTTTTGTCTTTTTCTAGACACACTTTTTTGTCATCTGGGAATGGGGCTTTGTTATAGTCACTCCTAAGCTTTTGGCTTTTTATTTCTATTTTTGTGGTTCCAGAGGATTTCCTAACAATGATGATGAGAATGGGTGGTAAGTGCTGTGATCACTGCAGTGCCACGAAACACCTTCACTACAGAATTTTTCTGTGCACATACCTTGCCATATTGTTCAAAGATGATGTTCTTTTGTTTACTAAAAATGTGAACATTTTTTTTTGTCTGTACTAGGCTGACCACATGCTATGTTGATGTCTTTGTTGGATTTTGGGGGTGTTTATTTGTTTTTTGAGACAGGGTTTCTCTGTGTAACAGGCTGTCTTTGAATTCGTTTTGTAGACCAGGCTGGCCTCGAACTCACAAAGATCCTCCCACTTCTACCTCCAGAATGCCAGGATTAAAGGCATGTGCCATTACTGCCTGGCTCTTTGTTGGATTTTTATGGGATCCGTCCACACAATTTTTATATGTCACTGAGGTCCTTGCTCTAGCACAGTGGTTGTCAACCTGTGGGTCACGGCCCCTTTGACAAACATCTGTCTCAAAAAATACTTATATTAGGATTCATAACAGTATTAGCAACAAAATTAATTTCATGGTTGAGTTCCCCACAGCATGAGGAACTGTGTGAGAGAGATCCTCTGTTAGGAGGCTAAGAACCACCACTCTAACTGAATACCTGGCAAGAAACATCTTAAAGGAGGGAGAGTTCATTTCAGCCAGCAGTTTAAGGCATGTGTAGTCCATGATGATGGAGAAGTCATGGCAGCAGTGGAGAGAATAGGTGGCCGGGCACATGTCATCAGGAAGGAGAGAGCTGATGACCTCACTTTGTCTTTTTCCCCTTTTCTTGAGTCTGGGATCCCTTGATGGTCTGCCATCCTCAGTTAATCCAATATAGACTCTCCTCATAGCCACGCCTATCATAGGCTTGTTTCCTGGGTGATTCTAGACCCTGTCAAATTGACACTACTAACCATCACAAGCCCACCCTTGACAACTTGATACTCAAGTTGTCTTATTACTTTACTTTTTTGGCACCTTGATACGGGACTCAATGATCCCACTATAAAGCATGGACACCAAATAATATTCTTGCTTCTTTGAGCTACAGTTGCTTCCATCTCTTGTGTACTGACCCTGAGGGATGCAGTCTTGTTTTCTAGCAGGAAGGCCCTTCAGACATCCTTACTTTGGGCTTGTCTCTCTCTCTCTCTCTCTCTCTCTCTCTCTCTCTCTGTGTGTGTGTGTGTGTGTGTGTGTGTGTCTGTCTGTCTGTCTGTCTGTCTGTCTGTCTGTGGCCAAAGCTAGTCTCATCCTTAGCTGGCTCAGTACCTCCTTGTCAGCAACTTTAAAGTTACCCACAAGCTTGCCCTTGCTGAACTTTGCATTTTCCATGTCTTTGTTCGAAATCTCCACCCCTCCCCCACCTCCCCACCCCCTCACCCTACCCTGGGTGTCTGAACAAGAGCACCAAAAAGTAGTCATGACACATCCTGAATGTTCTCATGTCTTGAAATTAGTCCATTATTTTCAAATTCAGTCTCAGTCAGGTTCTCAGGACCTAAGCAGAATTTAATTTCAGTGGCCTCTAGCCCTCTGAAACTTGTGAGTTTGCAGGTCTCCCAGTACCCTGGTGTTCTAGACACCCAGGGGGCTCTGTTTGTAGCTTTGGTATCATACAGCTGCAGACCCCTCCATAGCCTACAGATCACATGGTCAAATTTGTCACAACACACCCATTTCTCAGAAACACTGTTTTTATTACTCTCTTTGTTCATGTTACACCATTCCTGACAAGAAACCAGGTAAGTGAGAAAGAGTTTACCTCAGCTGTAATTTGAGTTGTAGTCCACGGTGGGGAAGTGCTGCTGCTGGGGCACTTCTCCTTTGTGTTTGTCCCATAGGTGGGGCCACCTACTTCAGTCAGCCCTGTCTGGAAACTCTTCCCAGACTTGCCCAGAGGTTCCAGATCCCATCAAGCTGATGCTATTAAGCATCACAGTTGGGTTTAGTTGCCTTTCACTTGCTAGCATTTGTGTGTATACAAGTGAGACTATAATGTCATCTTTTTGAACACATGTCAGATTTGTATCAAAATTGTGATTATTCAGTAACCCTGCTTGTATGAAACACTCCTTTTTATTCCTTAATTTATTAGTAAAATTTGTCAGTGTTTCCATCTGGTCTTCAAGCACTCCTTGTGAAGTAGAGTTAATTAAGGAGTGAATTCCATTCATAGTTGTAAGATTGTTCATATGCAAATTATCTGTTACTTCTGGCTTTGATTTTGATACATTGCGTTCTTTAATGGCTTTAACTCTTTCATGGACCTTTTCCACCTTGTTAGTTTATCAGCCCAAGTTTGCCAGGCTTCCTACTGACTCCTGCTTTACTTTGGACAGGTCTTGCCTTTGGTCTACTGTAGTGTTATCTGTTATCTTTGTCTGTTTTGATCAATATGTAGAAGCTCCTACTGTTGAGACCAGTGTTTTTGTCCCTGACATTCAACCTTTTGTTGCACACTATGCTGCCTAATTTTATGTCGACTTGACACAGGCTAGAGTCATCTGAGAGAGAACCCCAGTTGAGAAAATGTTTCCATGAGGCTGGGCTGTAGGCAAGTCTGTGGGGGCACTTTCTTAATTAGTGATTGATGGGGAAGAGCCCAGCCCATTGTGGGTGGGGTCATCCCTGGGCTGGTGGTCCTGGGTTCTGTAGGTTGAGCATGCCACTCTTCCGTGGGCTCTGCATCAGTTCCTGCCTTCCAGTTCCTGCTCTGTTTAAGATTTCTGTCTTGTCTGTCTTTTGTGATGAACTAAGATGTGGAAGTATAAGCCAAATAAACCCTTTCCTCCAATTTGTTTTTGGTCAGGTGTTTCCTCACAATGGCAACCCTAAGACACACACATTATAAGTTAAACCTTAACTAGTGAGGGTTTTTTTTTAATTGCTTTTTATTACTATGTCTGTGCGGGTATGTACATATGATTGCAGGTTCTGCAGAGGCCAGAGTTGTCCGATCCCTGGAGCTGCCTGATGTGGGTACTGAGAATTGAACTCTGGTCTTTTTCAAGAGCACACCATCTCTCCAGCTCAGCAAAGTTTTGTGTTTTGTTATCTTATTATCATTCAGTTCTAAGTATTTTCTGGTTTATCATTGGCTTTGTTTTTGATCAAGTGTCATTTAAATATATGGTTCTGAATCTCAGACATCAGAATAACTAATTTTTATTGGATTACTAACAAAATGTTGAACATAATTTGGATCCTTTGGATCCGATGTGATTGCTGTCTTCCGGCTTGTAGCCCATCTCAGCAAGCATCCTGGATTTGTTTGCAAAGCTGCTGTGCTCTTAGTCACTGGGGTGTGGCCTATGGTTAGAATTAGTTAGTTTGCTTTTTCTTTCTCTTTCATCTTCTCTGTTATCCTTCTAGGCATTTTGACTGAGAGAAATGGGTTAAAAAGAAAACCTTGTTACTGTGAATTTATCGATTTTTTTCACATTCTGTGAGTTTTTATCATTTCCCATTTAATAGCACTTGAGTCCATGTTGTTCATAATGAGTCTTTTGTCCCTGAGCAGGCACCTCTCCCCATACCTTAAGCATTTTCTCTGCACTGTCTTATAGAGTTTTTTTTTTTTTAGTTTATTTTTAATAAATAAACACACCCAACACATGCAAATGAGACTAGCGGCCATGGAGCTGGAGTTACAGGTAGTTGTAAGCTGCCTGATATAGAGTGCTGAGAACTCAAGTTGGCTCTTCTGCAAGAACAGTATGGGCACTTCACCACTGAGCCATATCTCCAGCCCTGTTTTATAGTTATTAATGTGAGAAATGTTGAAAATCATTTTAATTATTTTCTGAATACTTGAAAGGTCTTTTAGCTGTTGTGAGTGAATATTTTTTCCTTTGTGTAGAATGTTGATTGTTATGGATTGGCCTTGTTGTTGTTTAGGTCTGTAGCTCCATTTATTCTCAAAGGTATGCTGTGGGCTTTTGGGATCCCTGGAGCACATGGTCATGACCTGGCAGAGTGGGTGCCGTTTTGCTCTCTGGTTGGTTTTGGTGGTGGTTCAGTTTGATGATTTGGTTTGGTGTTTTTAAGTGTTGTTCCTCTGTGCCTTGTTCCCCAGGACTTTTAGCTTGAAGCAGTGGTGAGAGCTGGCATCTTTGCCTCCCTCAGTCTTGGTACTGCACTGTTGAATGCTCTCTGTAGGGTGCAGGGTGATTTTGGACACTGAAGTTGCCAGTTATGAAGAGGCGGAAGTCTCTGTATTTCTCATGGAGCAAGCATTTGTCAAGAACAGCTCTTGAGTTTTGTCTTGATACTTTATGTTCTTAGATGACAGTGTGTTTTTTTCTCCTTTCTGTGGTGCACTACTGTATTATATATTGTATTTAACAGTTATCCCAATACTTGGCAGCATCAAACAACAAGCTTTTGGTACATCATGTTTTCTATGGATTAGGAATCAAGTAGCCTAGCTCTTGTGGCTAGGCTCAGAGTCTGTTCTCGTTCAGTAGCACATTAGCCAAGGCTAAAGGATGACATGGCTGTCATCCTGAGAGTCACATGGCCTCCTGAGAGTCACCTGCAGTGGCTTCTGTTGAGAACACAGTACCAGTGTCATTAAAAGACATCTAACTGCTTGATCTACAAAATGAGCGCAGTGGGTGTAGTGCAGTGTGAAGAACAGTGGGGAGGAAGTTGAGGAGACCACGGTGGAGTACAGTGGTGGGGGCAGTGGTGAGGGCTTTGCTGCATACAGTGGTGATCCTTTACTGTAAGAAAAGCCAGTTGGCTTGTTACCCTGTTCTCACATGTTCAGCACAGACCAGCCCCTGACTCCATCTGAGGAGTTCATCAACCTGCTCATTGACACTTGCTCTGGCCACCGTGGCTTTACTCACCTGCTCTGTGAGTAGCTACTACTTAAATACCTCATAGGAGCCTTATTCAGGTCAGGGAGAAAAGAAGTGACTTTCACATACCTTCTTGTAAAATGGAGTTTTCCTTTATCATTGCCCTTTATGCTGTAGCGCAGCGAGCATTTGGTGCAGGTCTGTTGTGCACGGACTCCTCGGTGATTATCTGCTGTAGATGGCATCTCATTCTCACTCCCCTTAGCCCCCCTTCCCCCCCCCCAGGACATGCTTCATTTACCTTTTAGCCTGAGACTGGGTATTAAACCCAGGACCTCACCTATTCTAAGTATTGCACACTAAGCTACATCCCTTATCCCCAGAGTCCTATATTTTTTATTTTGAGACAGGGTTTCACAGGTTGCCCAGACTGTCCTTAAACTGACTCTGAAGCTCGGGCTGGCTTTTAACATGTGATTCTCCCAAGTAACTCCCAAGAGTATATGAAATCCTTTGCTGCCGGGCTGTCTTCCTCACTGCCCCATTATTGTGACGAGACACCGTAACCAAGGCTACTCTATAAAAAAAGAAAGCATTTAATAGGTCCTTCCTTAGAGTTTCATAGGGTTAATCCATGATGGTCATGGTGAGACGCAGACAGGCACAGTGCTCGGGCACTAGTGGAGCCTGGTGCCGGCTTTTGAGCCCTCCTAGCCCACTCCCCAGGACCACATCTTCTTCAACAAGGCCACACCTCCTAACCCTTCCCAAATAGCTTTGCCAACTGTGGACCAAGCATTCAAACATGTGAGCCTATGGGGCCAGACTCATTCAAACTATTACACAGACCTAGGTTTTTTTGTTTTGTTTTGTTTTTTGAAAGGCAGTTTCTCATATTGCAGCCAAGGCCAGCCTAGAACTGTATATGTAGTCCATCCTAGTGTCAAATTCATGACGAGCCTTGGTCTAGCTTCATCATCAACTACCATTGACTGCAGGCATGAGCTGCTACTCCCACCTTTATTTACATATAAGACTACTTTTAGGGTTAGGGTTATAGCTCAGTAATAAAATACTTTTCTAGAATATCTAAGGCTTGTGTCTGTACACTTGCATGGGCACGCACACGCACGCATGAGCGCATGCGTCTATGAATCACATATCCAAACATCTGTTCCCTTTTTTGTTGACTTCAATTAAACTTAAATGTGTGGTTTATTAACCAAAGACTAAATAAATACATAACACATCCTGTGAAACATACAGGAATACTCTTTAACCAAAATTCATCACCCTGCCCCAATGTTTTATTGTAAATACAGCTGTCAAACAATCACAAACATCTTTGTTTTTGCTTTTGAGACAGTATCTCTCATTGGCATTTGGGGCTCAGTAATAATAGACAAAGCAGGCTCCTGTGTACACCAGAGATCCTCCCCAGCACTGTAGCACGGATTCTGAAAGGTCTTAATAATTAAAGCTCAGAGTCGGATATAGGGTAAATGCTGAAAGGTCAGAGAGACAAAGGAGAAAATCCTATCCACACCTTGCCTCACCAACTTCCCACCCAAAAGGAGACCAAGCTCCTGTCTCCTCCTGTCTTATATTCCTCTCTCTGCTCATCCCTATCACTTCCTGTCTATCTGTACAGACCTCTAGACCTCTATGGTTAGCTAGTGGTTAGCTCTGCCCTCTGACCTTCAGGCACACTTTTATTTGTTAGAGCACAAACAAAAATATCACCACATTTCCCTTTTTTGTCTAAAATTTTAAAAGGGTGTTAAAACTAATATAAGAAAAACTATATACAATAGGTACAGTAACTGTATACAACATATGCAGGCAATAAATACATCAGCAATGTCTAATCTATTATCAGTTGACAAATTCAGAGAAAATACTCCATATCTGTGCTATCTTGGTGAATCAAAAAGGCTGTACCTAACTTTCTATCCTTACATTCATTACCAACCCAAAAATTATCTTTTTATGTCTCAATCATACACATTTTACACCTCTCTAATGGATTTCTTTTCTGAATCTGGTAACAAGGAAAACCATAACTATAAAGTCTTCAACTCCATCAGAGACCCGAGAAGGAAACAATGTTAACTGAGTAAGCAGTAAGTGCAAACAAGCGACTTCCATCTGGCTGCCTGACAGTTACTCAGGTTTCCTCTGCAATGTTGGAGCATCTGTCTTCAGACTACAGGCCTAGCATATCTGACACTTTTCTGTGAAGCAAGAAATTCTGAAGGGCTTTTCTAACTTGTCTTGGTGAAGTGCAGCAGTCCTCTCTTTTGTGTCCTGCTTGTCCAGTTTGGATAGCATACTGTCAGTGGTCAAGACAAGAACACGTTCTTGCTCAGTGGCTCACTTTTGCCACAAAGTAAACTCCATGTGGAGTTTTTTGATTCCCATTTTCTTCTCTGAAGTAGATTGGTGCTGCCAGGAGCATTGTGATTAAAAAAGAGAGAGAGAGAGAGAACTTATGTTATTAAAACATCTTAAATTCCATATTCTGCAGATCTTGGAAGTGTTTGAAGATGATCTGTCTAAAAATATATCTCTGTTTGACCTTAAAAACATACCTAATATGACTAGAAGTTCAATTGTAATAGGTGACTACTTGCTAACCTGCATTTCCTTGTTATCTTAGATAATAATAACTTTCAGGAGCTAAACATTTACATTACATTGTTAAAAGAGTTGCATAGGAACAAGACTAGAAATGTATGTACAGCATGTTCTAGCAAAAACAATCTCAACTTTGGATCAATATACAAAAATTCCAAGCCAGTGTAAAATATTTGAAACTAGTAGTTGCAGCCAGGCAGTGGTGTTGTATGCCTTTAATCTCAGCACTTGGGAGGTGGGGACAGGCAGATCTCCATGAGTATGAGGACAGCCTGATCTACAGAGCAAGTGCCAGGAGAGGCTCCAAAACTACACAGAGAAACCCTGTCTTGAAAAAACAAAGACAAACAAAACTAGTAGTTGCTTTTTTTTGGGGGGGGGACTTAAAAGTAAACTCAGTAATCTACCTTTTTATCCAATTTCTATATCCCCTTTTTCTTTCCAAAGTTGATTCAATAATCTACTCTTATATACTGTCATATCTATATCCCCCTTTGTTCAAAACAATAACGGTGAATCTACTCTCCTTTGTTCAACTTTTTTCCTGACCATTACCAATAACAACTTGTAACTAACCCCTAAACAACCACAAATATCCCTAACCCATTAAACAACCACAAACCGCCCCACCCCATCTCTTGGACTGTGGGCGTCATATTCTTAAATTTACTTCCTGCTGTCTGGGAGTGATGGCGTCTTTAGAGGATCATGAAAAGGAAATTTTGGGTTAATTGCAAGTCTGGGAAAGGTAGCTGTATCATTTGTTGTTCAGTCTCTGCATAATGGGAAAGTGCAAGGCTAATCTCAGGTCCTGGCTAGAGTAGTCTGTGAGGCTGGATCATCTCAAGTAGCCACCTTGAAATTGTTCTAAGCAGTTTGTAGTCCAAAGCTGATCTTTAGGTGGTGTTTTTCAGCTAAGTGGTGTTATCATAGTCCTGGTGGAATTGTCACTGTGGGGACCCATCTTCCTTTTGGAGACTTCAGAGGTCACTGTTAGGTGTGGTCATGGTTCACTGCAGAAAACTTAAACATTTTAAATGGCATATGCAGCAGACCTCAAAGAGGTTAAAGGATCAGTGTTTGTTATGTACATCCAGAGTACAAAAACTTAATTCCTAGTTACCTGGTAGAGGCTGAAACCCAAAGTCATGTACAGGAAGCCAGATGAAACCTTTTTCTAGAATTAGTACTCTACATGACTAACCACTAATATGACAAAAACTGTAATATATACATACTAGTCTTACAAGCTGATAATAGTTATACCTTAACAAAAGCTGCTAAATAGTCAAACCAATGGATTCCGAGATTGGTGGCAGTACAGAAGTCCCTTATTTTTTATTTCTTTTCTATCCCATATCAGGTGGCTTTTCTGACATGAGACAGAGATTTTTAGATTTTACTTTAATAAGCATGCTTGGGTTTAGAGAAGGAGAGAGCCACACTCCAACTCAAAAGGCTGCTTTAATTTTTAATTGTCCTGAGACTACAAAAAGACCATTTTCATTATGTGTCTATAGAGGAAAGCAGAAACCATTATTTGGGAAAATGTATGAAATTTTATCCTGTCAAAGATGAGATATAACAATATGCCAATTCACTCTTTTGGGGGGACACATTTTTTTTCTGGTTTATTTGTCCTTTTTCTTCTTATGTCTCATTTGTTCAGTGGTCTTCAGATTCCTTAGCTGGATGCCTTTATTCTCCTAAAACCACAAAAGCAAAACCCTTCCCAAACCCTAATTTTGGGGAGGTTTCCTATGACAGGTTATATCTGATCAAATGAAAAGCAGTTGTTAATCTTATAAGTTAGTTTAGATTGAACGGCCATGCTGTTTGATTAGCTATCACCTCTTTTAATCAAGAGGTGTCTCTTGTTCAAATCTAACATTTATCAATTTTGATGGTAACGATAGCTTTTCTTCTCCTGTGGAAACAAAAGCAAAACCCCTTCCAAATGTCACCCATATCCTGGTTTCCATTCTGAGGTCAACACGTCTTTGAAATATACAGGCTGATTGAATTCCATAGTTTTTCCTATTATCCAGCGTCTCTCTGGAGATGTTCCTTTCTCGTTAACGTTCAGAAAATTAAAAGTTAATAAAGCATTATGCAATCTATTTCTGGGGGTCTTTAGTACCCCTTTCTGTTGTTTAGCATATCCTTTAGAGTTTGATTTCATCTTTCTATAACTGCCTGCCCTATAGGATTGTGTAGTATACCTGCAAAATGCTTTATATTGTAATAAGCAAAAAACTGTTTCATTTTACCAGAGACATACTCAGGAACATTCTCAGTCTTAATCGTACAGGTATACCCATGATGGCCGTAACTTCTAACTAATGTGTGGTTATAGAAGCAGACTTTTCCAAGCTCAAAGCAGTTGCCCATTGAAATTCTGGATATGTATCTATGGTATGGTATACATATTTTAATTTTCCAAATTCTATAAAATGAAATATTATCAATCTGCCAGATTTCATTCCTTTGAGTACCCTTTGGGTTACTTCCTGCTGGTAGTGGAGATGGATTGTATAAAGAACTAGTAGGACATTTCCTTACAATTTATTTGCTTGTTGCTAAGTGATAGAAAGGTCTTTTTTTCCAAACTTTGCTGTTGACATGATGTTTTCAATGAAATTCTGAGGCCTCCAGCACATTTCCTATCAATAGTTGATCAATTTCATCTTTACCTTGTGTTAGAGGGCCTGGCAGTCTGGTATGGGATTGGATGTGAGTCTCAGTCATACCCATACTTACATACATACATACTTACGAGTCTCATATACACACACATATGATTCCTATTCCTGACTATTTCTTGTAACTGAATTAATAATAAAGTCCGTTCTGTAATCATCTGTTATAAATTCAGCAGTTTTAATATACAGAACAACTCTTCCTGCACGTTGTGAATCAGTAACTTATGTTGAAAGGTTCCGGAAAATCCATTAATGCCATGAGAATAGCATATAATTCTGACTTTTGGACGAAATCATAAGGACTTTGAGTCACTTAAATTTCCTAATTTGTAACCTGCCTTTTCTGATTTATTTGCATCAGTATACATTGTAGGACCTCCAGATATTTGTGTTCTCCATACAATGTGAGGAAGGATCCAGTTAGTTCTCTTTATGAATTGAATTCTCTTGCTTTTGAGGTATTTGTTATTTATTTCTCCCAAAAAAATTGTTGCAAGTTCTTTGCCAAGTTTCACTTTCTTCCCATAATTTGTCAGTTTCATCATCTGTAAAAGGTACTGCAATTTCTGCTGAGTCTATTCCTGCTAATTGACAAAGTCTCAATTTTCCTTTTAGAATCAACTCAGACACCTTTTCTACATAAGTTTTTCATTCTTTTACTGTTTATGTGGTAAAAAGACCCATTCTAAGTTAGTATCTTCCCTCTGCATTAACGTTCCTGTAGGAAAATGCTTAGAGGGTAAAATAAGCAAAATTCAATTAAGCTTTGGATCTAAACAATCCACATGTGCCTCCTGTAATTTCTTTTCCACCAAAACCAATTCTCTCTCAGCTTCAGCAGATAATTCTCTTGGACTGTTTACGTCCTTGTCACTGTCTAAGGTTTTGAACAAATTACTCTGTTCATTTCTGTGTAACCCAATAATGGGCCATAGATAGGAATGTCTCTTAGCAGTCTTTACTGACTCTCCTGATTTTCACCTTTTGGGGGTCTAATTATCTATAGACCTATTTTATATCTTAAGTAATTAATAAAATGTCCTCATTGTATTTTTTTTCAGGAACAATTTGTAATCCCCAACAAACCAAAATTTTATTTACTTCTTCAAATAGTCTTTCTAAATTATCTACATTTGAATCAGCTAATAAGATGTCATCCATGTAATAGTAAACCATAGATTAAAGAAATTGCTTAAGTGTCATTTCCAGCAGCTGTCGTACAAAATATTGGTGCAGGGTGGTCTATTTGACATTCCCTGCAAGAAAACCTTCTATTGATTATCTCCTAACAATTAGGCGCCATGAAGACAAACTTTTCTGTGTCTTTTTCTTGTAAAGATATAGTGAAGAAACAATCTTTTAAATCAATAACTATGAGAGGCCATCCTTCTAGGCAATAGAGAAGGCAAAGGAATTCCAGAATGTAGAGAGCCCATTGGTTGAATCACCTTATTAACAGTTCTTAGATCTGTTACCATTCTCCATTTTCCAGATTTTTTTTAATAACAAATACAGGAGAATTGCAGAGGCTCATTGATTTTTCAATATGCTGAGCATTTAGCTGCTCCTGTACCAACTGTAAGTCCTGCAGTTTCTCTGTTGTTCAAGGCCATTGCTTAACCCATACAGGTTTGTCCGTCAGCCATTTTAAACTAGGGCTGTTGGTGCCTTTGAAAGTTCAGCAGCTGCTGTGCCCTGTTCATGTACAACCTGAATGGTCGGTGACTGTTCTTTATAATACCTTCTTGTAGTGATAATTATGATTTATTAAACCTTGACTGAAGATTCAAAAAAGCAAAGTCAGCCACAAGCCTTAGAAGCCAGGTACAGACCTTTAATTCCAGCAGCCAGAAGCAAGGAGGTGGTGGTGCACACCTTTAATCCTAGGACTCAGGATTAAGAGACAGATAGATCTCTGTGAGTCCAAGGCCACCCAGATCTACACAAGAGTGAATCAGTCTAAAAGAGAATTATAGCTCACACCTTTAATCCCAACATTAGAAAGTATGTAAGACAGACATAGGTCTCAGAAAGGCATTTACTCTCCAGCCACACTGAAGTAGAGAGATTCATTCTCCAGTCACGCTGAGGAGAGGTTACAATCTGAGGCTTGGTGAGAGCTCTTGGAGACAGGATCAGCCCATTCAGCCTGAAGAAGAGTTAAGAAGCCAATGGGCAGATGATATTCAGTCTGAAGCTTGAACCACAATATCAGACTCTAGGTCATTTATTTATTCATGTTACACCTTCTAGTATTTTTCTCAGAAACATTAGTTAATTTATGGTTTGTTTCTGAGATTGGAGGAATGTTAATCTGAGTATCCCCATAAATTCATTGCTGTGTTAGCCACATATGGCTTTAATTTTCCTCTCTGTCCTTCTGACTCTACACATTTGGCTCATCTTGCACTCTGTTTTGTCTGAGATAAAGTTCTAATTCCTAAAAGCGGAACATTTACCTCCTGAAAGGGCCAGTTTGTATGCCAAGATTCTGATGCAGTTGTGACATCTACACCTGTTTGTAGAAGACCTTCAATGACGATGTCATGTATTTGTATTTTTAATTTTGGTCTTTGTTTATTTATAAAAAGCTTTTACAGTTTCTCATGAATTTTTTGTTCTCTCTTCTATAGCTTTTCTATCATCCAGAACAGTATGGCTTCTTATACTAGGCATTAGGGTCTTTAATTGCTCTGTGAAGGAGTTTTCTGCACGATTACAGAAGATGACCAAACCAAATTTGGCATGGGGGACTAAAAGAGGTCCCTCAAGGCATTTCCCAACAGCAAAGGATTACCCTGACTATCCCTTGTTCGTCTTCATTCATTAGTTCAATGCCTGTCTTTGCCACATGGAAACTAAACAGTGATAAACTGAACCACCACTGGGTGAAGGAAGAAATAAAGAAATAAAAGACTTCCTAAAATTTAATGAAAATGACCACACAGCATACCTAAACTTATGGAACACAATGAAAGCAGTGCTAAGAGGAAAGTTCACAGCAGTAAAAGAAGCAGGGAAAAAATCCCACACGAATGAGTTAATAGAACAACTGAAAGTGCTAGAACAAAAAGAAACAAACTCACCCAGAAGGAGTAGATGGCAAAAAACAATCAAATTGAGGGATGAAATCAATAAAATAGAAACACAGAAAACAATGCAAAGAATCACTGAGACAAAGAGTTGGTTCTTTGGGAAATTCAGCAAAATAGACAAACCTTTATGCAAACTAACCAAAAGACAAGGAGAGAATGTCCAAATTAACAAAATCAGAAATGAAAGGGGGGACAAAACAACAGACTTCGAGGAAATCCAGAGAATCCTTAGGTTATACTTCAAAAACCTGTACTCCACAAAGTTGGAAAACTCTAAGGAGATGGATGATTTTCTAGATAAGTACCACATACCAAAATTAAATCAAGAATAGATAAGTAGCTTAAATACACCTATAACCCCTAAGGAAATAGAAACAGTTATCAATAGTTTCCCAACCAAAAAAGAAAAGAAAAGAAAACCCAGGCCCAATTGGTTTCAGTACAGAATTCTATCAGATGTTCAAAGAAGAACTAACATGAATACTCCTCAAATTATTCCACACAATAGAAACAGAAGGAACATTGCCAAGCTCTTTTTACAAGGCTACAGTTACCCTGATAACCAAATCACAAAAAGACACAACTAAGAAAGAGGATTACAAACCAAAGTTCTCTCATGAACATAGATGCAAAAATATTCAGTAAAATACTGGCAAAATGAATCCAAGAACACATGACCAAGTAGGATTCATCCCAGAGATGCAAGGATGGTTCAACATAGGGAAATCTGTCAATGCAATCCACCATATAAACAAACTGAAAGAAAAAAAAAATAAAACCACATGATCATCTCATTAGATGCTGAAAAAGCCTTTGACAAAATATAACATCACTTCATGATAATGACCTTGAAGAAAATAGGGATACAAGGAACACACCTAAACATAATAAAGGGAGTACACAGTAACCCAATAGCCAACATCAAACTAATGGAGAGAAACTCAAAGCAATCCCACTGAAATCAGGAATAAGACAAGGTTGTCCACTCTCTCCATATCTATTCAATATTGAAGTTCTAGCTAGAGCAATAAGACAACAAACGGAGATCAAGTGGATACAAATTGGAAAAGAAGTCAAACTCTCACTATTTGCAGAGGATATGATAGTTTACATAAGTGACCCCCAAAAGTCTACCAGGGAACTCCTACAACTGATAAATACCTTCAGTAATGTAGCAGGATACAATATTAACACACACACACACACACACACACACACACACACACACACACACACACACTCAGTAGCTCTCATATATACAGATGATAAACGGGCTGAGAAAGAAATCAGAAACATCACCCTTTACAATAGCTACAAATAACTTAAAATATCTTAGAGTAACTGTAACCATACAAGTTAAAGACCTGTGTGACAAGAACTTTTAAGTCTTTAAAGAAAGAAATTAAAGAAGATATCAGAAAATGGAAAGATCCCTTATGCTCTTGGATAGGTAGGATCAACATAGTAAAAATGGCAATCCTATCAAAAATAAACTGCAGATTCAGTGCAATCCCCATTAAAATCCCAGCATGATTCTTCACAGACCTTGAAAGAACAATACTCAACTTCATATGGAAAAAACAAAAAACCCAGGATAACCAAAACAATAAAGATCATCTGGGAGCATTACCATCCCTGACTTCAAGCTCTGTTATAAAGCTATAGTAATGAAAACAGCTTGGCATTAGCATAAAAACAGACTGGTGGACCAAGGGAATTGAATCAGAAACCCTGATGTCAACCCACACACCCATGAACACTCAATTTTTTTTACAAAGAAGTTAAAAATATAAAATGGTGTTGCTGTATTTTCTTGTCCCACCAGGTCCCGCCATCCTCTTTTCAGCCCCAAATTAACACATGGATGCTATATTAATTATAAAGCTGTTGGCTGATGTCTAAGGCTTCTTATTGACTAGCTCTGTCTTAATTATTAACCCATTTTATAAATTATGTATTTCCATGTGGTCTTGACTTACCAGAGAATGTCCGGACCTTTTACTCATCTGTCTCTGGCGGGCTCTCCTGCCTGCCTTTCCCAGAATTCCCCTCATCTCCTAGTCCCACCTATCTTCCTACCTCTATCTGCTAAACAGTATTTTAATTCACTAACCAATAAGAGAAACACATGTACAGAAGGACATTCCCCATCAAAATGGAAAAAAGAAAACATATTCAACAAATAGTGCTGGTATAACTGGCTGTCGACATGTAGAACAATGCAAATAGATCCATGTCTCTCCTCATGTACAAAACTCAAGTCCAAATAGACCAAAGACGTCAATATAAATCCACCCACACTGAACCTCATAGAAGAGAAAGTGGGAAATACACTTGAATGCATAGGCACAGGAGACCACTTCCTAAATAGAACAGCCATAGCATAAACACTGAGAGCAACAACTAATAAATGGGACCTCCTGAAACTGAGAAGCTTCTGTAAAGCAAAGAACATGGTAAGCAAAACCAAATGGGAAAAGATCTTCACCAATCCCACATCTGACAGAGGGCTGATCTCCAAAATATACAAAGAACTCAAGAAACTAGACACCAAACTACCAAATAATCCAATTAAAAATGGGGTACAGATCACAGAACAACTTCACATGGCAGAAAGCTACTTAAGGAAATGCTCAACATCCTTAGTCATCAGGGAAATAATCAAAGCACTCTGAGACACCATATCAGAATGGCTGAGATCAAAAACTGAAGACAGCTTATGCTGGAGAGGATGTGGAGAAAGGGGAACACTCCTCTACTGCCGGTAGGAATGCAAACTTGTACAGTCTCTGTGGAAATCAGTTTGGTGATCTCTCAGAAAATTTGGAATCAACCTACCTCAGGACCTGCAGTACCACTTTTGGGCATATACCCAAAGGAAGTACACTCACAGGACAAGGACATTTGCTCAACTATGTTCATAACAACATTATTTGTAATAGCCAGATCTTGCAAACAACCTAAATGCCCCTCAACCAAAGAATGGATAAAGAAAATGTGGTATATTTGCACAATAGAGTACTACATAGCGGTAAGAAACAATGACATCCTAAAATTTGCAGGCAAATGGACATTATTAGAAAAAAACATCCTGAGTGAGATAACCCAGACCCAGAAAGACAAATATAGTATGTACTCACTCTTAAGTGAAACCATATATAAAACAAAAGATACCTAGCCTACAATCCATGACCCCAGAGAAGCTAGAGCCCTCTTCCAGAAACAGATGGAAGCAGATGCAGAAATCCACAACTAACCAAAGGGCCAAGCTCCTGGAGTACAATTGAAGTGAGGGAGGAGCAAAAATATGAACAAAGGAGTCAAGACCGTGATGGGGAAACCACAGAATCAGCTGACCCGAGCTACTGAGAGATCACTGACTGGGGTCTGACAAATGGGGAACCTGCATAAGATGTAGTAGACTCCCTTAATATAGGTGACAATGGTGTGACTGGGACAATATATAAGGCCACTGGCAGTGGGCCCAAGATCTAATAACTCTGATGTACAAACTGACTTAGTGGAGCCCATTCTATGTGGAGAGATGCCTTGCTCAGCCTAGACACGGGTGTGGGGGTGGAGAGGTGCCTTGGTCCTGCCTCCAAGAGATGATGGGACAGACTTAGTAGACTTCCTAGGGGAGGCCTTACATTCTCCAAGGAGCATTATGCTGTGTGTGTTGGGGGGAGGGGTAACAGGAGGAGAAGAGGGAGGGGGACCTGGGACTGGCATGTAAAAAATAAATTTAATAAATTTGTAAAAAAGAAAAAAATATCTGTGAAGCATTCCTTTGAACCCTGTATAACTTTAGTACATGACTCCATTTTCTTTCCTTTCTCCGGTTCTGTCCCAAGCATGCAAAGCTGCTGCACAGCATAGAGCCAGGGTGTGGTCATCATACAGAGTTTGTCTATAGTAGCATAATCTCCCTCTCCAAGAAGTTGGTCTTGGGAAATTTCCATACCTCTAGCCCTGCTTCATTGCTCAGTCTTAGCCTGTTGTATCCACCAGGTCCAAGACTGTCGTAACCAAGTCTTTCCAGTCCTTAGGGATAATTCTATTTCAAGTTGTCCACGAGTTTAACATCTGCTGCACAAAAGGTGAATGCTATGAGACCCTCGCTTCCTAGATCTCCTTAAACCTAGCATTTCCACCGGGGTTCATTTAGCTCTGGCACAGCCTGGGGATGTCTGGCATTTGGCGGTTGTAAGGTGACTGGGTAAATAAATGTTGCTTGTCTGAAAACCTTAGCCTGTTGCTCCCTGACCTTATAATGCAGCACTGGCATTGACCCTCATTAAATCCCTCTGTCTGGGTATAAATGTCTCTATGGTATGTTTTATCAAATTTTCCTAAAATTTGTGTGTTAGCACTCCTATTAACCAACTTTCTTAGTGATGAAACAAAAATGATGCTTATAATTGACATTACATAATTTCCATCTAAATTAGTTATCCTCTTATTTAACTTCCATTTTCAAACCATCTAGCATATTATCATACAAAGAGCTAAATTATAGTAGTGTTTCCCATATTTTAGTATGGGAAAAAACTCAAAAACTCTCTCTTTCTCTCTCTCTCTCTCTCTCTCTCTCTCTCTCTCTCTCTCTCTCTCTCTCTCTCTCTCTCTCCCTCCCCCTCCCCTCCCCCTTTTAGAATTCCCAATTGTTTCACCAAATCTGCCGATGAAGATGGTAGAGCTTAAGGCTGCCTAGCATGTCTGATCATGACACGTAGGTAGTGAACAGCCTGACTGAATACAGCTGCAGCTGCTAGTATAGCCGTGAACTGAGAGTTGCAGCCTGTCCAGGGAAAGCCAGCAACCTATGGGGAGAGGGAGCCGGCTGTCTGAAAGACGCACGTGGAATTGTGTGGAAGAAGCTTGTATGTCAGGAGCTGCCTGAAGGCAGAGTCAGCTAGTCTAGGGCTGGTAAGTCCCGCTGGTGGGTTTGGAGCCCAGGTGCCGCTGGAGTTCAGGGCCTATGGAGTTCATTGCAGAGAGGCTGCAACACTGGCGCTAGATCTAGGCTTAGGGAAAAAAGAGAGAATTTAGCCGGTTGAGTAGTGACTCTGGCATGATCCCCTGTTCAGACCCAGCCTGTGCCAGTGACTGCAAAGCCACAGACAAGCGGCTGTTTCTCTCCTTAAAGCTGGGCGCCATGTAGCGCAAGTTCTAATGGGTCTTAGTAATAAAAGCCCAGAGTCAGATACAGGGGTAAATGCTGAGCTCACACCACCACACTGGCCTTCTTATAGGGTGTGGTTTGGGCAGGGCAGGGTTTGTACCTGTGTCTAACCCTGACATACTGAATAGCAGTCCCAGTCCTGACCCATGCTGAACGTCAGAGGACAGCTTGGTGGAACTGGTTCTCTCCTTCCAAGCTTTCCACCTTCACCTGTGTCCTGGGGGTTGAACTCAGATGGCAAGCTCACAGGGCAGTCACCTTTACTCACTGAACTGTCCTGCTGGCCCCAGGCCTGAGAATTCTTGGTGCTTACAATCCAAAGCCACACTCCTTTCAAAGTTAACAATGATTGTGAAGATACTCCGTCTTCGGCTTCTTCACTGGGCAGGTCAGGAAAGACATGCCGTTTCTGTTTCCCCTGCTGAGTGGCTTGGCTTTGCAGAGCACCCATTTCCTCCACACTGGGATACCTCTGGCTGTCTCTCATCTTCTCAGCCTAAATTCTCGTCTAGGTACTTCTGATGTATGATGTTTTAATTGGGGGGGGGGGGGGTGCTTTTATGTTGTTGTTTTTGGCAATGAGTCCTGCCATGTGGCACCCACTGTTCTGAAACTGTTTACATTACATCAGGCTGTCTTTAAAACTTTGCCTCAGCCTTGAGTGCTGTGGTCACAGGCCTGTGCCATCGTGCTTCTGGGCTTGTGTTTAAATGGCAAGTGCCTTAGCAAGAGAAAGCTGTGCTATGTAAGGGACATTAAGCAGATATTAAATATGTTCATGGCCAGGTCATGTTGCCAGCTACAGTTGTTTCATTTAATGGCATTTTGTTATTTAATCAAGACATTAATATGAGTAGGAGGGTGTTGATTTAAGACAACTTTAAGATCTACTAAAATCAATTGTAGGTTTGTCTTTAAAGTGCCTTGTTTTATTTGGGCCCATTAGCTCCTCAAGCACAGTGTTGAATCCGATGTGACTTTAGCCAGCACTGATGAGCTCCCACGGCCCTGGAGTATTTCCCTCCATCCTGTGGAGGGTTGGTTAGTGTGCTGATTGTTCCCTTACAAATCTCGAGAGGTACTTCGCTAAGTGCACCTTCCAGTTTCACGCTCTGCATTCCCTTCAGAGTTTCCTTTATGCTGTAACAGTCATAGCATCCCCCTTGTAAATAGTGTTTAAGCTCCTGTGGACTCCGTCCTCATGTTCTGCAGCTATCCCGTCCTCACTGTGGAGGGGCATCTGTCCCACATGTGTACTCTGGCTTAGGGAGTGCCTTGTCTGCTTCTTCTAACACTTTGTATGTTCAGTTGGACCCTCATACCTGTGTTTCTGTTGAACAGCCCACCCCTGCCTATGATTTTTTTGTATGTAATTCGTGTCTTTAGTCCCTAGCTGCTTTGGGGGCCCACAATGTATCTCTTATCTAGCCAGCTTATTGTGATATGCAAAGTATATAATATCCCCTGGGTTCACCAAGTCTTGGACATAAAATTTGACTTTTACAAAATTTGGGACATTTGTAAAAGTGATTTAAGTTTTGGGGGTTTTGTTTTGTTTTTTTCTGCCCCATTTTCTTGTATGGTATGGAAGTTCTGTGTGTGCCGTATCTCATACCTTTTAAAATGTTGTAATGTTTTTACTTATTGTCTTAGTTAGGGTTTCTGTTGCTGTGAAGAGAGACACCATGACCATAGCAACTCTTATAAAGAAAAACATTTAATTGGGGCTGGCTTACAGTTCAGAGGCTTAGTCCATTATCGTCATGGCAGCATGCACAAGACATGATGCTGGAGAGGAGCTGAGAGTTAGACATCTGGATGCACAGTCAGCAGGAAGTGAACTGGCTTGAGCTTCTGGGAGCTCACAGCCCACTCCCTAGTGACACACTTCCTCCAGCAAAGTCATACCTACTCCAACAGGGCCACACCTCCTAATAGTCACTCCCTATTGACCAAGCATCCAAACACATGAGTCTATAGGGGCCATTCCTTCCTATGCAAACCACCACACTGACTTGTGTGTCGGGAGTGCCTGTGACACTGCACCTATGTGGAGATAGAGGCACAGTCCCTGTGTTGGCCTGCGGTGGGACCAAGGTTTGTAGGCTTTGCAACAGGCACCTTTACCCACTGAGCCATCTCCCCAGCCCTTACCTGGTTTTCCTTCGAAGCAGATTTGGAGTTTATTAGGGAAAGGCTTTGATACAGATGGGAGCACAGAGCATTAACAGTGGATGTTACTCATGCCGAAGAGCAGCAGTGCGCACTCCAGAGCAGCCAGCAGCTCCTCTGCAGAGCCATGTGTCCATGTCTTAGCCACTCTTTCTATGGATTGGGTAGAAATATTTACTTATTCCTACTGTTGGCTGTAACACTTTAAAGTGGTTTACAGAGTACATGGTACAGGTTCACAGCCACGAGACAAAAACATGGGTCAAAGGAAGCTTTGTTAATCCTGCTGAAAAGACCTTCTCAGCCACAGAGTGGGGGGCTCCCTGTCCTCCCCATGTCCCCTTAACTTCTCCCTATCTTTCTCCTTAGCCTCCATTGCTCCTTTTGAGACTTAGATCATCTCTTTGAAGGTTTGTTATTGTTCTTAGTTTTTGAGACAGTCTGACTTTGTAGCCTAGGTTGGCTTGCAACTCACTATGTATCTCAGGATGGCCTCAAACTTCCAGGGATCATCTTGCCTCAGTTTCCCAGGAACTGTGATTATAGTTGTGAGCCACCACACCCACTTTCCACTCCCTTATTCTTAAAGGTTGATGTTGGCCAAAGTTGCATTTTCTGAAGCTTCTTCCCGTTGGAGACCTGTTCTCCAGGTGTGGAAATTCAACCTGTCTGATCTAATGGGGATGAAGTGTCCAAGCTTGGAGCCTGGGGGGTCATCATTCGACTGGCATCAGAAGGAGAGTTACTATTGGGATATCAACCACATACATAAGCACCACTAAGCCTGCTTGTGAATGGACATTTCCTGTCCCAGAGCCCCTACCTCCCAAATTATCAGTAACACAGAGGCTTATCTTGCTTATAAATGTTCAGCCAGTATCTCAGGCTTGTTACTAGCTAATGCTTGCACTGAAATCAACCCAGAACTCTATATGTAGCCAGGTGGCCTGGTGCCTTTTCTCAGTACAGCATTCTCATCTTGCTTCTCTGTGTGTGCTGACCACTCTCTAACTCCGCCCTTCCTCTTCCCAGAATTCTTTAGTTTGGTTGCCCCGCCTTTACTTCCTGCCTGGTACTGACCAGTCATCATTTTATTAAACCAGTTAGAATCTTTACAGTGTACAAGAAGATTATCCCCCAGCATCCGAGCAGAAGAAGAGCACCAGAAACATGGCCTGTGTGCTTCTGCAGGTGGAGCCTAGAGGTGAACACAGAAAAGCTCTTCAATTTCTTCTTCCCTTATCTTTTGACACAAAGTCTCTCTTCAACCGACACTCACCAGTTTGGTTAGCCAGGCTGGCCCGTGAGCCTTGGGGATACCCTGACTGCCTCCCCTGAGTACTGAGTTATAGATACACATACCACACACAGCTCTTTCCATGGGTGCTGTGCATTCAAATTTAGGTTCTCGGGCTCATTTGGCAAACACTTTCCAACTGAGCCTTCCCTCCATTGCCAGCAGCACTGGTTTATGCCATGAAATGCCTACAGTTGGGATTCAGTCACTATCTAGGACTCTCTTCTTGTCTTTCCAGCTCTCTGAGTAAGTATATGCCACATATGTGGGAGTGTCTGTAGAGGCTGGGAAAAGGTGTCTGACCCCCTGAAAGTAAAGGTTCAGGTGACTGTGAGCCACTTGTTGGGGGTGTTGGGAACTGAACGGGCAAGAAATGTTTTAGCAGCTGAGCATTTCTCCATCCACCCTGCTCGTTTCTGTAGCAGCCCACTCTGCCTGCCTAGGAATGAAGCTACCCACAGTGGCATGGGCCCTCCCACATCAGTCGTCAGTCAAGACAGCCTCTCACAGACTCACCCTCTTTGAATTACTCTGGGCTGTGTCAAGTTTATTATTTAGGCTAACCTGAACAATACCTCAATAAATTGCAAATTTTTTTAACAGAACAATAAACACCTTTATTACATGAGCTATGAAGGACAGTTTATTTGCCTTTCCGGGCTTTGATCTTCCTCAGGTAGAACTCCAGCTCCTTGCCTTGTAGCACATAGCCATCTGCTCTGCCGCACTGGCCTGGTCTTGAGGCAATACAGGCAAGAAGCTTGCCCTGCTGGAACTGCTCCTCCAGAAGGCTGCTGATTTTGGCGTTCTTTTCCTCTCATCGTATTTCTTTTGAATTTTCTTTGATTGCTTTTTGTTTAATATTTCTTCCTCCTCGGGAGTCAGCTGGGCCCCCTTCTTTGGCCCAGGGGCAGTGCGTAGTGGGACTCGTACCACTGTCGATACGGTGTGCTGTCGATGAGCACAGTGCAGTTCTTCACCAGGGTCTTGGTGCCGACCAGCTCGTTATTGGATGTGCTGTAGACAATGTCAGTGATCCTTGTTTTTCGAGTACAGCACTCAGAGCCCCAGGAAAAGTTTCCCACGCCCAACCTTAGGGCACAGTACTTCTTGTTGCCTTCTCGAACTTGGACTGTATGTATATGATGAGGGCCAATCTTAGTGTTGGCAGCAGGCTGTCCCAGCTCATACTTCCACTTCTTGTGGTAGGGCTTTCTCTTACCACCCATCCCCCCCCCCCCCCCGTCTTGCGGTGCTTATGCCAGTTGTCCCGAGAGATGCCCATCGCTCGGCACTGGCTGCAAAGAGAAAACGCAAAACTTCACTGTCCGGTTTCTCGCAAATTGCAATTTTTGTAAAGCTCCATTGTATTAGTCATCTTTCTGTCAGTATAACAAAGTAGCTGAGGTAATTATAAAAAGAAAGAGCACTTGTTTTGGCTTACAGTTTTGGAGGCTGCACTGGCTGGTCAGTTGACCCAATGTGTGTTGGCTCAATGCTATGTTGAGGTAGCACAGTAGGGTGGGAAAGTATAGCAGAGTAGGCTCTATGACCTCATGGCTGAGAAGCAAAGCAAGAGGAGTCTGGAGTTCTCAGTCTCTTCTGAGAGCATAACCCCCAAGACCTAAGGACCTTATTAGGCCCCACCTGTCAGAGGTTCATTGAACATCTCTGTTAGGCCACACTGGGTATCAAAGCCTTAAATACATGTACGTTAGGGAAACCCCTGTGAAGTTATTCCTTGTTTTCATCTGAGATAGTTGAGGTAAAGAAAGTTGACTCATCTCGTGGCACATATCAAAACTAATCAACCATGCTGGAGGACTCCCTTGAAGGTCTGCTTCTCACCCAGTGTGTATTGGTTGTCTCTTCAGCCTTGCCCCGCAGCTCCACTTCTAGGACTCCATTCTGCAGAGAGCACCTGTAAATTCCAAACTACAGTTAACACCTGTGACACTGTTAATTAGGTCTGTTTTGATTATATGAAGTACAGTAAAGCAACTTGAAAATTCGTATTCATAATCTGTTGGGTGAGATAGGTTCAGTGTAGAAGGGAAACAACCCGCAAGGAGTGTTAGCATCAGTGTCTCAAAAAATGAGGGTTCAGGAGAGTGTACTTGTGCTCATAGAACCCTGTAGTCTTCTGACAAAACAGATGAAATTGAGTTTCCAGGAGAGGATGCAGCTGGCTGGAGAAGGAGCAGGAGAAGGACCTCGGTACATCCGTATTTGTACATATGAGGTGCTGAATCATACCAGTATTTTATTACCTGAGGACCACAATTACAACTTGGAAAAAGCTGAAATAGTTCATCTCACATGTACCTAAGCACCTGAAAACCTGCCTCAGACTTGCTGAGACTGCTCCCTTCCTCATCCCAGTCAAAGCCCTGTGGCTTTTGGATGTCAACTCCAACTGCCCCTTCTGTCTACCTCTTCCCATCAAGCCTGCCCATCTTTGTTCAGGGTCATTGCAGGGGCCTCTTAACCTTCCTTCCCTTGTTCCTCTTCTGTCCTATTCCCCCTGTCCTATATCTGTTCCTTAGAAAATAAATATGTGCACATGTTTGTGCTTACCTGAGTTTATGTGTATCATGTGTGCAAACCTAGTGGAGTTGAGAAAATCCCCAGAAACTACACTTAGAGATGGTTGGGAGCTGCCACAGAGTGGCTGGGAGCTAAACCCAGGTCCTCTGGAAGAGTAGTCAGTACATCTCCCCAGCCCTAGCTTTGTCTGAAGTGCTTAGTACTCCCCACTGCCTGCCCACTTGTGTCTCCACCCTCTGGGGTCCATCGCCCACACCACAGTCCACTAAGGACACTAGCTAGCTTTGCTTCTTCCTTTGGTCAGTGTGGCCAATCCTACCTCTCATTTTCTAAAGCAGCACGTATGGTTGAGTTCAGATGGTACACAGATAAGCAGTAAGTGAAGTTAGTTCATGAAACCCGTAAGTATTTGATTTTATCAGCATCATGCTTGACATGGCTCAGTTTAAAAAGCGGGAGTGGTTTGTGCCATTCAACGGTAGTACAGAGGACTGAAAGACATCTCCGTGGAGTGCTCTCTTACCCAGGGGTCTCCTCCCTGCCCAAAGCCTTCTCTGTGGCCTCCTAACACTATACCTACCAACCCTGGCTAACGCACCTCAGGCAGGGCTGCTGCTACTGTGTTCCTAGTTCTCTGCCTTGGCTCCAGCTTGCTTGCTCTGTATGAGCTTGCTCTGTATGCCATCCTCAACCAGTCACCTCCTAACTTGCAGGAACAACTCCCTTTATCACGTGTTCATTTCCTCCAGCTGCCGTGACCAATCACTGCAGCACCTTGAAGAACACAGGTGTTTTCTCCTCTAGTCCTAGAGATCAGAGGTCCCAAATCAGCTTTCCCTAACTCTAAACTCAGGTGTTGCCCAAGCTGCTTCCTCCTAGAGAGGAAACCTGTTTCCTTGCCTATTGCAGCTTCTGGTGACTGCCTTGGCTGCCATCTTGAAGGCCCTGTCACTGTCCTCTCTCCTTCCATCTTCAAATCACCTTCTCTGGCCCTGGCTGCTCATAGTTGCTTTTGTGAAGAGCCTTGTAATTATCCCCAGAGCGGCTACCAGCTCTCCCGTTGAGTTTCTCAGAGGCAGTGATGCAGTCTTACTCCTTTTGCCTACCAGTGTTAGTAGAAGACAAGACAGCTGGGATCCTATTGGCTGGCCTTGGATCCCAGCAGTCCTATTCATGGCCTTGTCCCCTGAGCAGAGATGGTTGCAGAAGCTCACAGTGCAGCTAAAAGGTTCACACATGAGCAAATGGAGAGGACACGAGAGCAGGCAACACTTAGCCAAAACAGCTAGTTTTGTTATTGCTGTTGATTTTATTGCTTATGTTGTGAAAGGGTTATAAGTCCTTACAAATTATGGGCAAGAATATATGACCAAAGTGAAGAAAATGAAGAATTTGTATGGGCCAAACAAACATGACCCTAGAGAACAACCTTTTGTGCACCTACTGCTGTGAGTGGGTGGCAGCTACAATGTGACTGGTTAGTCTTTATGCATGGCTAGACTCAGATGATGAGGTCGGAAAATTGTGAGCGATCTATCACTGTAGAGTATATACAACATCACGGAATTTGTGGGTACTCTTACGACTTCTGTTACAACTGAACATCTTCCTACCTTAGTCTCCCAAATGCTGAGATTACAAGCATGCATCACCATGCACAAGCAACAGCATGTAGACCTGAAAGCCTCTGCCCTAGGTAGATGTTCCCTCTGAGCCCCAAACGCTCTTTGCACTGTCCTACACCTTCCCAAGACCTTTGGTGTCCCTGTTAGAGGAACTGTGAAGGTCATCTGCATTCATTCAGTCTCTTCATGTCCATTTTGGTGTGTCATCGGCACATGTAACCTTGAGAGCAGGGGTGTTTTATGGCCTTTTGTTTATTTGAAGACCGGCTGAGTTGTGGGGTGACTACACCTCATCAGCCCAGGAAGGGCTCCAGGCAGGGAGTCTGCAGTGACGCCATTGCACATCAGCATTCCAGGAGAGCTAAATAAGTTGCTGAAGTTAAAGAAAAGAAATTTTTAAAACACCTTGTAGCAAGTATTTTCATTGGGAACACGTACTCTGCCCAAAGATCGTGACTACTTGATGTGCGTGAAAGTCATATTTTTAGAATGTCATGAAAAATGGAGAGGCATATGAAAGGCGTTCTAGCTTTAGGAAATAATGCTAGTAGGGATTTTAGATTAAAGAGGTAATAAGATCTGCCTAGGCAGACTGCAGAGAGACAGTTTAGTAGTGAAAAATAAGCTTCTCAGACAAGTAAATGGCAGGCTGGGAAATAGAAATGTATCCTTTGAATGGCAGGGAGCCAATGCCTGTTTTTCAAAACGCAAGACAGTGAAGTTATCGTACCCTCTGCGTCATTTAACTTGAATGTTAGAGGAGTGATCCTAGAGTTGAAGGGATGATGGCAGGAAATTGGAGTAAAGCCACCTGAAGATTAGGGTCCAATTTATGGATTTATTTCAGGGGCCGAGGTTTGGGTGTAGATTAGATATAAAATGAAGAGCCAAACAACTCTACTACAAAATTGGATGCAAGTTAATAAAAGACAGGTGTAATCACATGGTGTTAAAGGTAGGCTTGGTGTCTGTGACTGACAACTCAGAAGTTGGGAACAATGTGAGGTTAGACAGTGTGTTATGTGATAACGTGTCTCCGTTGTCTAGTTAGTTCAATTTTGGAAAGTGCTGTCCTCAACAGACAGCACTATAGCTTTAGCAAGAAATCATGGTTGAGTCTGGTAAGCAGCCTCTGTCCTGGTGCTAGCCTAGAGCCCATCAGGGACCCCTGAAAAGAGCAGCAGGGTAGCCCCGGAGTATTACTACTACAGAAAGAAACCAAGTCTGTGTGTCAAGGATAAAGTGATTTGAGGAAGATCAGAATTTCACTCTCTTACAATGAACAGGGGTGTTTGGTGCTATCAAGAGACATAATAGGGCTGAAAGGAGGAGAGGTGAAAGAGAGACTGGAACCAGACTGGGGGTTGGAAGAAGCTCATGGTTCAACCCATGAGTGAGCAACAGAGACCCCCTACTACTGTGACTTCTTCCGTAGCGAACTGCAAAGGCCCCTGTAGTGGGGAGCACAGTGAATCTGCCCCAATCCCAGCTTTTGCTTGACCCCTGTGGCTACTAGTACAGGAGTTGAAGCTGGTGCCTGAGCAGAAGGCAGGTAGGCCAAGCTGGATCAGGGCCTTCTGTGACCTCTACATTTGAATGACACTTGGTTCTTTATGCTGTGGTGAGTGGATATGTGATGAACTGCCAAGTAGCCTGTGGGCATCCACAGTAATTGTTGACTTAAGTTCCAGGATAGTAAAGAGAAGCTGCAGACAGTGCCCTGCTACAGAGGAAGAGCTGTGGGTAGCCGGGGAGATGTGCAGTGAGAGCTGAATGGGTGCTGGGGCTTGTTCTCATCAGACACTGCAGACCTCAGTGCTGTGTCTGTGTCCTCTGACTCAGGGACAGACATCTGTTTTCATTAAAGGAACTGGTTGAAGGCACATTGGACTTGGTGTTGAGTTCTGAGCTTAAGGAAACAACCCTTGATCCTGCGTCTTCCTTCCTCAGCTCCCTGTCCACCAGGGATGCAGCAGCCTGGCCTGTGTGTCCTACAGTCCTCGTGTGTGTGTGTGTGTGTGTGTGTGTGTGTGTGTGTGTGTGTGTGTGGTGTGTGTGTGTGTGTGTGTGTCCATGTGTCCCACTTGCCATTGTGTTCATTAGCACACGGTACACTTGCTTAGAGCTGAGTGGCTGTCTTTGAGTACTTGTTGGAGAGTTTCAGCTGAGCATTCCTGAGCTGCCTTTGAACAGTAACACCTGTGTAGACAAGTCTTCCCTCTTGGCCTTCTCCAGTGCTGAGGCCTCTGACTGCCAGACCTTTCTGAAGTGAGGAATGCTTGAACTTCATGGAGAACCTTAACCACCAAGCTCTCCTTGGGGCCCCCTGGGCAGGCAGCAATTCCAGTAGCCAGGTCACTTCTCTGCTCACTTTCCATCCTTAGCAGCCAGTTTGGGAGGCTGCCTGCTGGGCCATGAATTTGCATAAGGGTTTCTAAGAATTCTATTCTTCCAGAAGTCCTTCTAATGCAGTCTCGGGAAGATTACCTGTAATTAAAGGCTCTCCCATGTGTGAGAATGTCTAAGCATTGTCTAGATTTCAGTGATTGGGTAGAGTTCTAAGAGTGCAGCTCAGGCCTGGTGTGCTGACTCACACCTAAATCTCAGCACTCAGACACTTAAGGCAGGATTGTGAATTCAGGGCTAGCCTGGGCTACAAAGGGAACCTTGTCTTTAAAAAAATATGCAACTTGGCCATTTCTACCATATTTGAACCAGAGTGGGAAGACACCCCCCCCCAAAAAAAAAGCTCCACAGAGAACAGAAAACATCATTGGAGCTAGACCTGCACCCCAGGCACGACTTTGTGGCAGGCTTGTGCTATGGCCTCCGGGCTCCTAAGAAACGCACAGGCACTTGGTAGTTTTCACAGTTGTCTAGGGCCCCCAAATAACAGAAACCTAGTGTGACCATGGGCTGGAAGTGTTCCATGGCTGATGTTGAGCCTCTCTGAGAAGCTTGTTGTGTTCCTGAAGCAGTGCTCATCCAGGACAGAGGTCACTGTCTTGATTCGACTGTCCCAGAAGCCATCCTTGCCCTCTTTTGTTTGACATCATAATTCTATGAGCTCCAATGTTGCCCTGGCTCTTACTTGGCTGTTTATGTGGCACATGGTTTGAGAACTGGGAGAAAAACTCAAAATGGTCTGAGGTGTTTTGACTTGTGCCCAGGCCCCTGAGCACATTATTCCTTAGACAGCTGTCTTGTGGGGCCAGCGAATGGTTCAGCAGGTAAAAGTGCTTCTCCTGTGAGTGCACTGGTACACACACACACACACACACACACACACACACACACACACACACACAAAATGCACACACAAAAGTGCACACACTCACAAAAGTGCACACACAAGTGCACATACACACAAGAGTGCACATACACACAAGAGTGAGCACACACCAAACAGCCTCACGATAATAAGATAAGCCTATTTTAAAGGAAGTTTCCTTGTCACACCCACCTGTTTGAGTGATGGCACCTTGAGTTTTACAAGGGAGGCTTAGCATTTCTGGGTTCTTTGGTGTGGAACTCAGACTTCCTCCTCTGCCAGGCACGTGTGCCTAATGCTTTATTTGACAGAGACTGCAGCCAGCGTCTGGCCATCCCTGAATACTCCAGAGGGACATGGTGAGGATGTAGTGGGGAGCTGGGAGCCTGCGTGCAAATCTAAGTGATGATTCCAACTGGGGCTGGACACGGGTGTTAAATAACTGTGTTCTGATCATTTAGGTCTCTCTTTATAGGGCATCTTTTATGACCAAGACTGTCCAGTACCAAAATGAGCTCCATAAATTCCTAATCTGGGATACAGCTGGACAAGAACGAGTAAGTCACTCTTTAATTTACTATGTTTTTCTGAGGCCCAAACCAAATTACAGCCCCAACTAAACTGTCAGTGTCCCTGCTGCCTGCCGTTCCTCACTTCCTTGCACCAGAGACACATTCCCTTGCATTTGCGTGGGCCAGCCTTTTTCTTTTCAATTAGAGCCACAAAGCCCACTGATGGGGAAAGCGCTAATGGGCACAGAGGGCGTTTTTAGACTTTTGAGTGTCTTAAAGTAAATGCTGACTAACAGGCCTGGTAAAGTTCTTTGAGCAGAGGCTGTGATTTGGGGCTCTGTCCTCTAGTAAAGCTGTGAAAGAATTAGTGGTAGAAAGGGAGAATTAAGCACAGCTCATTTATAGCTGCCTTTTAAAAGCTACAGAAGGAACTTTACAGCATATAAACTTTAGGTTTAAGTGGACAGATTAGCTAATGCAGTGCCTGGCGACAGGCTCTTAAATGCCTTTCAGGGAGCCTGTCCACAGCACAGTAAGGTGGGGACTGAGGGTGGGGGCAGGGCAGGAATAGACAAGGGACGGGGAGCAGAAACAGAAGCGCACCCTCGGTCTCATTCCATTCTGGGCACTAAGTCCAATTTCCCTGGTGAGGTGCCTGCAACAGTCACACCATTATTCAGCTGCAGTTTAATTTTGTCTTCAAATGAGTCTATCCAAACAGAGCACCTGACAGATGCGTGACACTGTCCTAAGCTCTTCAAGGTATTGCAGAAGTAATCAGGAAAAAGGGCTTGTCATCACACTCTTATCTAAAACCACATAGGTACTGTGTGTGGCATAGAACCTGACAGGAATTGTGCCAGGCAGATGAAAGAACACTAACTAGGGTCCCAGTTGGAGGCACCGTACATTTTAGCAGAGGTCATGCCTCAGCCTGGCCCTTTGCTGCCTTCAGTTTTTAATGCTGTGCATCACTTACAAGAGCTACCACCCTTCTGTGTTGGTGGGCTGTGTGCATCTAGAATGGGGAGTTAGGACAGTGGTACCCTTTGTAACCTTCCCACCTGCAGTAGCGCTGCTTCCCTGAGTCCTACTAGATGTATCTAGACACTGCCCTGGGGCTGTGCTGTTATGTTAGCCGAGCACATGGACTTTCCCTAGTAGAGGAAGATGTGCCCTTCTCTTGGATCCCATGTCTCATTACCCACTCAGACTTGTGTGATGTTCACATGCTGCTATGCAGGCTCCATTGTCATGGTGACTTTTACGCCATCAAAGTGCAATGAATGCCTAGGCATGAACCTCCCCTCTACTCAGGTGGCCACGGGAGCCTGAGGACTGTGACTCTCTGCTTTGCCTGCCTTTTACTTGCTCACTTCCCATTGGTTCTTTGGCAGATAGTGCTGCTCTGTGGTTCAGTCTGACCTTCATTGTCTCAAGCACCATCTTGCAGCCCAGAGCTGGGCAGGATATGCTGAAAGGATGGGCCAGGGACAGAGCACTTGAACAGGAGATCCTGCAGCAGGAACAGAATCAGGAAGGGAATTCTGGGTGTGGCCAGTCATTGTGCAGAAGGACATACCCAGGCTCCAGATTTCAGGGTTCATTCAAGGATATGCCCATTCATCCCAGGCTAGATCTTCGCAGTCCTGTTGGTCGCCATAGCTGCACTGTGCTCCACCTCTTCCTACCAGTCTGCTCTGGAGCAGGAAATTACTCTAGATTCTCTTTTCTGTCTTCCCATCTTTGGCCCAACAACTGCCCAGCCTTTGGAGCCTACCTCTGCTGCCTGAAAGGAGCTGACCTAACCACCCCTGTTGCCTTACAGCGAGCAGTGCTTCTTATATTCAGATGGGGATTCTTCTTGTACTCTTCTGACAGCTGTTGGCCATTCAGTTCTTCAGCCCTCCACTCTGCTGGCTTCAGCTGCCTTCACTGTCATTCAAGCATTGTGCAGCCTTTTGACTGCTCTCTGTGTTTCCCTCCCTTCAGTCCTGAGCCATCACCACTCAGGGAACTCAGACGCTGTGGGGAACATTGATCAGACACTGCTGTCTTCATGCCGACCCTCACTCACCTCTGCCTCTGTCCTGTGTCCTGTTCCCCTCCTCTCCCTGTGTGCAGGCCTCCAAGCAGGTCCTCACACATACCTCCATTAGGCTTTCACAGATACTGGCACTTCTCACTAGTACATGTCTGCTCAGTCACTCAGAGGCATATTACCAGCTTTTGGCCTCAGGCTACATGCCATTCCTCAGAGTTCCCCTTTCTCTCTGTACCTGAGCAGGGTCTGTGGTTCATTCTCCGTCATTGTCAGTATTCATCTTCAAGACACTCGTTGCAAGTTGTAATGTCTGCTCGTCTGTCTGCCTTTATTGACAGCCTCTTCCACCAAGATGTAAATGTCGGGAGCTCGGCCTGCAGTGTCTTGCTTACTGCTGTAGTCCCAGTGCTGGCACAATACCCAAAGGCAAACTAATGCCCAGGGGTTATTTGGGTGGCAGCAAATGAACTCTATCCCGAACAGTCTTTGCTTGCCCTCAGCCATGGAATTGTCACCTATTTTCTTACTTTTCTGTCTTCCATTTAGACTGTGACCTCTTTGAGAAGCAGGGACTGCCTTGGTGTGTGCTCCAGCCCTTGGCATCTGGCATTGTGTTAGTACATACATCAGCTGGTTGGTAGCCACCTTCTGACAGATGAGGACAGATCTCTGTGCCTGCTGTGGGCAGTGCATGACTCCACGGAGAGGTTTCTGATGTTAGCGTGTGTGTTGCTTAGCTTCCTGTAGGATTGAGATTCCTGGTGGAGACCCAAGACCTTTGCAGAATGAAGAGGCTTTTTGATGAACTGAACAAACGTCCTCTCTGTTTGACCCTCACATCTGTTGCCTCATGTAGTTCTGACAAGTTTCCAACAATGGCAGAGTGATTTCACTAAGTTGATGAAAGCACCTAAAAATTGAATGGTGTGTGAGCCCTTGACTGGGGGAGCTTGTTAACCCTGAAAAGAAAGAAGTGCTGAGAAGACAGTGGTTTGTGTGTGCATCAAAGGGTTAAGAAGCACCTAGGGAAGCCAACTGCAGCCCTCAGATGTTTCTTCAAAGCGAGTGTTTCTGTGAGCCCATGAGAGTCCACTGTGAAATGAAAGGTCCCATGTTGTGCTCTCGTACATTGCTAGCAGAAGCAGTTCGCCAGGCTGTCTCCTCACTGACTCAGACTTCTCTAAAAATCAGTGCTTGGCTATAATCATAAGTCTGAGGTTTCTCAAATGCCAGATTAAATGAAAATTGTTTTCATGATTATATTTGTTTTAAGACTGAGCATTTGTGAGTCCTTTGTCCACTGTTTACAATTTGAGTGAGCTCATTTTGTCACCATTTGTCCCACTTAACCCTTCACAAAGACTTCTGGGATGAGCCAAGATGGCCCAGCGTGTACACAGATGGCTCCCATGAGTGTATATTCTAAGTACACTGTAAGTGCAGGGCAGCGTCCCCAGTGCTGTCCAAATATGTGACAGTCTAGACAGCTTCCCGGCCACATCTCTTAACAGCCATGTTTGCAACCCTTGTTTCCTGAGCTTGTTCTGGCCTCCTGTTCCTCGGTGGTCAGACAGCATGCAGCACAGTTCTCACAGTATTCACAGAAGCCGTTGTTGTCAGCGCTTCATTTGGGACAAGGATAGCTTAGGAGCATCCAGAACTGGGAATTGGAAACCATGGGCCATGTTGAACCAGCCACCTACTCCTGTAAATTCAGTTTTATTGGAACACAGGCGTGCTTATCTGTTCATTTTGTCTGTGCGTTTACTCTACAGTAACCCTGGTGGAAAAATAGAGTAACCCTGGTGGAAAATTGTGAGACAAATCAGAGGGTCACAGAGCTAAAGCTGTTTCTTGTCTGGTCCTCAGCAGGGGACCTTTGCTGTCCCCTGACCCAGAGCCAGATGTGGGGTAAAGGTGTGATGACACCTTTGGACTCTCCTTCCTTATCTGTGTCCATCTTCTTTCTTCACCAAAGCAGTATGGGGAACTTCAGAGTGGCCAGCCTGGCTCCTAAATGGTGGATAAGACTTTTCAAAGTAGCTTTTTGAAAGTGCGGCTAAACCAGTGACCGCAGTTGAAGCAGCATGGCACGGGCGTGGTCCAGGCCTCACAGCCATGCCCAGTTAACTCCTAAGAGTGTGGCGCAGAGTAGCCAGGAGTCACGCAGAAAATGCCGTTTTAAGATTATGATAGCAAAAAGTGTCTGAGAGTTCTAGAACACTGGGCAAGAGCAGTGAGCCCTGGAAAGAGCCCTGGGATGCCCCAGAAAGGAGGACCCGAAAGTCTGTTTAGAAGCCCCCCTCGAGCTTAAGTGAATGTGCAGAGGGGCCGTCGCAAAACCCAATAGCAGTCAACAGGAGGGAAAGGCTCATCAGAGAGAAACTCACTCAGAAGAGAGACAGTGTCCAGGGTTTCAGATCCAGCCCACATAGAGCCAACCTAACAGTTCACAAAATCAGTGTGAAGATGATTTCAGAACGGCAGTGCAGTGCAGAAGACATGGCCAGTGTACCATCCTAATTGTCACGTGTGGAGAAACGAGGAGGGGGCCTGCCCTGTGACAGGAATCTACAGCCAGAGTTTGAGGTGTGCCCTTAAGTGTGTCTAAAAGCTCAGAAAGTGGCAGACTGACTGCAGGTGGGAGAGGAAGCTGATGAGGAATGTGATGGGAATGCCACAGTGCTGAGAAGAAAGGGTGGCTGGACGGTAGAACACATCCCTTGGGGACCAAGGGATGCGAGGCCAGCAAAGTCTGAGAGTCTCAACAGCATAGAGACGTGGTCAGCTGAGCCAGGTAGAGCCTGGTACCCAGGAGAACGGGGAGGGGATGGGGTGCAGGTTAAAGACAGTGTTTCTGAAATTGATGGCTGAACTCTTACAGTGTTTAGTGAGGTACCAACTCTCAAATCTAAGGGCTTCAGCAAACCTTTAAGTACAACAAGGACCCTAGTCAAACTGCCAAAAGTGACGATAAAGAGAAAACACTCAAATGGCCAGAGATATGTTGTATACCAGAGAACAATATGGGTGGGGGTCTACTTCTCACAGAAGCAGTGCAGGCAAGCTGATAAGACAAAACCTTTAGCATGCTGTGGGCATACAAACAAGTCAGTCTGCCAAGAGCATCTTCCAGACGCAAAATCAAAGTAGTCTTAGAGAAAGTGAGAGCAGAGAGTTCAGCAGTAGCAGCCACAGAGTAGCCCCTCAGAGCCAACAGAAAGAAATAATGAGCACTGCAGGTGATAGAGGGCGAAGAGCATCATTTTTCTTCTTCTCAACTTGCAGGCAACTAGTTACTGTATTCAACAATTAGTGTGTGCGCTAAAAGCATTGAGCAGCAGCAGCCAAAGAATGGTGAAAGAAACGGGGTTAGATTCATACAAGGTTCTAATAGGAAGGTTAGATGTTTTATAGGAAGCATACATTTACATTAGAAGTGATTAGAAAAAAAACTTATAGTTGCAAGAACAACCATCTAATAAGTAATGCGGAAAGGTACACCTAAAAGACTAAGAGGTGGGGGCGGGGGCTGGGCACACTAAGCCTAGAGTTTGGTCCCCAGCACTACATAAGCCAGGAGCGATGGCTCACCCCCTATAATCCCTGAGGGAAGTATCAGCAGTTAAGGTCGTCCTTGGCTACATCATGAATTCGAGACCACTAAAGGATACTAAAACTTAGTCACTGTGGAGAGAGTAAGGAAGGAGGAGTGGGTATTTTTAAAAATTTGAACGAATTTGCAACAAAGCCCTAGACCTGTGTCCAAACACAGCATGTTCTTAGATGTAAAAGGACCAAGCACCCCACTGAGCAGGCAGAGGTGGTAGGCAGAACTGCCAGGTGACAGACCTCAGCTGTGGTGCTTAAAAAAGTATGCACACCTATGCCCAGAGGAGAGGAAATGAGAGGCTGGAAAAGTATATTCTGTGCAGATTATAAGCAAAAGGTAAAACAACACTGTGGTTATAGTCCATCTGCAGATGGACTTGAGGGCAAGTGTTACCAAGGTTAGAGGCCTCAGGGATTATCTGTGTTGACAGAAATGCTTTGTCTTTGTGCTGAGCATTTACATGAGGATTTACATTTGTTGGCTTTCACATTGTAGACTTGCAATCTGCTTTTCTTGGTGGGACTTTCCCATTACAAAACTGTAGAGAAAGAAATGACCCTCTAAAAGGTGTTGCCATCACAAACACATCCATAGTAATGGAGGCAGCTGGGGTCATGGTCTTCGTTCCACCTGCATCCCACTGTCTCAATCTCTTATACTGTTCAAGTCAGTCCTACATTTTAAATGGTGGGGTGTGGTGCAGAAAGGACTGAAGCCTGCCAGCTTGTAGCTCTGGGTTACCCTCTAGTGCATGAGGTCCATGCCAGGCTCTAGCAGTCATGATATCTTCCCTCGTGGGGGTCACAGTTCTAACGTCACTACCTTACCAGAACGATGACCATGAACTCAGAGACATTCAGGAGACACAGGCATATTGTATGTGTTCTGCAAGTATACCCAGTGCCCTCTGAGAATAATGCCTGCCAACCAACCACCACAAAGTGAGCAGGATACAGTACAGGAATGTTGCATCACTCTTGGGGACCAGGCTTCAGAGTCCAGGTATAAGATGAAGGCATGATACTTGATAGGGGAAAGCCACACTGGAACATTTGCCCAAGACCCAGATTTGAGTGAGGAAAGAGCGCCACATTTTCTATCCCACACTCCTCCAAAGAAATGTTGATCGGATAGTCCTCTCCATAAGTCCCTGTCTTGTATGTGGTGGGAGGAGGCAGAAACTGTGCTTACAGTGAGACTATCATGCAGATGTCAGAAAAGCAAGTTGCAGACTCATTTGGGTAGTGAAGTGTGCATTCATGTCGAGAACTGTTTACAGCAGTGGCTTTTGTTTGTTTTAATTCACCTATTTTACATCCCAGCTGCAGACTCCCCCCCCCAATCCTCACAATCCCCTCCCAGCCCTTACCTCCTACCCCACTCCTACCCACCCCCAATCCACTCCTCTTCCGTCTCCATCCAGGAAAGGGCAGGTGTCCCATGAGTATCAATATCAAGTTGCAGTAAGACTAAACACCTCCCATGTTTTAAGGCTGGGCAAGTGACCCAGTTTGAGGAGTAGGGTTCCAAAAGCCAGCAAAAGAGTCAGAATCAGCCCCTGTTCCCACTGTTAGGAGCCCCACAAGAGGACCAAGCTACACAGCTATAACGTATATGCAGAGGGCCTGAGTCAGTCCCATGCGGGCTCCCTGGTTGTCCAGTCAGTCTCTGTGAGCCCCTGTGATCCTAGATTAGTTGATTGGGTGAGCCTTCCCATAGTGTCCTTGACCCCTCTGGCTACAGTTAGCAGTGTTTTTGTCTCCTTAGTTTGGGAAGCCAAAGTTTAAAGGACAATTGAACTAATGAATTTGGGAATCAGAATCTTGAGTTCTTAGCTGAAACAATTGTTTGTAGCCCCATATTCCATTCCTGTAAAGCTGTTTTCTAGACTGTCTTCCAGGACATTCCAGTACTACCTCTGCCGTTAGTAGTCACAGGTTCATTTGCTGTAGACCATTATGTCATCTTCTGTGGCTTCAGAGAAAGATTACCTTTTGTGCAGGGATAATGGACTTCCAAGTCTGCTAAGAGGACATCCTTAACTGGCTGTCCCAGCTTCATTGCTTCTTCCCTCTGCAGTTCCGTGCATTGGCACCGATGTACTATCGAGGGTCAGCAGCGGCCATCATCGTTTATGACATCACAAAAGAAGTAAGACTTTATTCATTTCTTCTTTGACACCATTGTCTGTTGCTCAGGCCTGCAGCTGCTCTCCTTCTGTGTTGCAGGAGACATTTTCAACATTGAAGAACTGGGTGAGAGAACTCCGACAGCATGGCCCCCCTAGCATTGTTGTTGCCATTGCAGGGAACAAATGCGATCTCACTGATGTCAGGTGAGTTATTAGACAAGAGATTCCCATGCCGATTACAGGTTCTTTTTCTAATGAACCATACCCATGGTAAGAGTCTAGCTTTTATTTTATCTCTGACATTGAAAAATTCCTTGTGTTATGTGGTTGGCCCTAAAGTTTCAAGCTAAAATGAAGACTAAAAGCATTTGGAGTTAATTATATTACTTGTAGACAGGCGTGTAATTTACTCAAACGTTGGTGGTGTCACATATGACATTATCTGAGATCAGTGCCTCTCAGGCTGCTATGACACAGAGTAACTGAATACAAAAAGTGCATCTTATTGACAGTTTCAGTGTACCACATCTGATTCTCAGAGCAAAGACCTTGTTTTGTTTTGTTTTGTTTTGTTTTGTTTTGTTTTGGAAGGGGGTTGTTTGTTTAATATAGGGATTGGAGAAAATCTTGTTGTGAAGGTCGTGTAATGAGAAAGACTGTCTGGACTCATGCCACAGCTGATCCAGATACTGTTCTGCTGTGTAGGGTGGGGTGAGGGGAAGGTTTCAAGGGGCAGAACCTCTGATTAGCAATTGTTGCCTTCCAGAGAAGTCATGGAGAGAGATGCTAAGGACTACGCCGATTCCATTCATGCCATCTTTGTAGAGACCAGCGCAAAAAATGCGATAAACATAAATGAACTGTTTATAGAAATTAGTAAGTATCTGCATCTCTGGGGTTTCCTCCATTAAGGGCAAACACAAACAGTTTTCTTTCTGAGACTGTGTCCACCCACAAAAGGAGATTTGAGCTGTTGAGGACAGCCAGTGTCTCTGTCAGAGTGGGGTTTCTAGAGAGGTGTTGCTTAGTAGTGAGCCACCTTTCCAGAAAAAATGCCTCTCAGTGTCGAAGCTACCATCTGCTCTGCTGATTGTGACTCAGTCATTCCTCCAAGGCCATCAGTGAGTGATGAGCACATGAGCCTAGAAAGATGGAGAGACTCCAGCTCCAGGGAGACCCAATGCTTCTGGCCTCTGAATGCAACTGCACTCGGGTGCGCACACCTTTACACAGACAGCATATACAGGGTTAAAAATACTCAAGATTTCTAGAAGAAAAAAGAACACAACAACTCAAGGGAAATGAAATGTGGGTGTGCTCTGTCTGTAAGAAAACCCAGAACATCGTCCTTGGCAAGGAAGATCAGACCTCTCCCCCTTCTCTTCCTTCGGAGGGTTAGAATGTTGATGGTAGGTGAGAGGAGCTGCTTCATGCCTTTGGGATTCTTTGCAGATTGCTTCTGTGTTTATTCATTTCATTCAGTTTCATCAAAATATTTATTGGGAACTGTTCCAGACTCAAGGGAACCAGCCTAAAGAAGATAGACACAGCCCTTGCTCCCCTGGAGTATTATGTTCCGTTGAGTTAGTCAGGTAGTGAACTCCAGATAAATAGGATCATTTCACACAATAATAAGAGATAGGAAGAAAGCAATGAGATGGATGTAAGCATGTGTGCAGAGCGTCCAAGAAAGCCCCTTTGGGGAAGACAGTTGGAAGCTGAGACCTGGTAAAGGTCTCTCTGAGGCAGTGGGCCGACTTTCTTTTACAGAGCACAGCCGGCTCCCAAATGGAGGGAGCAGCTACCCAAGCACAGTGCATTTGCCCACTAACTGCCCTCAGATTGAAATCCACAGTAGCTGCAAGCTAGAAGAGCTCTTGGCCTTAGTGAAGGTGAGAATCTTGCATGGCAGGACCCTCCAGAGCCAGACAGGGACTGCCCCAAGGGAGCACACGTGCAGTCCCCTGAGGGTGGCCCATAGCAGCAGTTGGGGTCACTCTGGGTTCTAGAGAATCGGCATGCTTTGTTCTTTGTGTTTCCTTTTCGAGTCAGGGTCTCAGAGTCTCATTCCATAGCTCAGGCTTGAACTCACAGCAGTCCCCTGCCTCAGCCTCCAAAGTGCTACACTTTACACGTATGAGTCCACACATCTAGTCTGCCATAGCTTAGATGGCTCAGAGATCTGGATTTTTATGTACGTGTTCCATTGTTCTAATTTGAACACTAATTTAAACCTTTTCAGAGCTGTTGGCAACATCACAGCCAGTGGCACATTCAGGCATCTTTCTTCATTTCAAGAGTAGAGACATGGTACTCATAACTAACAGGTAGCCAGGTTCATAGTGTGTCACATGCTGGAATGATTCTTGTTTTTGTTGTGGGTTCTTTTTATGTCCTATAGCAATTTTAAAAATGAAAAGTAGTAGGCTTTGTGACCCACAAATCCTTACACCAAAGCTTACACAAGCAGGGTGTAACCCTGTGGTGCTGTCTTCCCTGACATGCTCAGTTGAGTTGCCAGAACTGCAAAGAGAAAGAGGCAAAGACATAGTACACACTCGCAACTGAGAAGAATTGAACATGGCCACAGAGATGGAAACCAGACAGAGAGATCATCTTTAGCTTTTTCTCAGTGAGTGTTGTCTCAGAAAGAGCAAACCCTTGGCTTGACACCCAGAGAAGCACAGCTGCTCCCACCCTAAGGGTGACCCAGCCTAAGACCCAATCCAGTTGGTTTTGTTTCCCATGTTTTATTTTAGTTTTTGGTTTATGTTTTTGAGTCAGGATCTCACCACGTAGCCCAGGCTGTCCTGGAACTCCATTTGTAGACCAGGCTGGCCTTGAACTCAAAGAGATGGCCTGCTTCTGTGTCCCACATGCTAGGATTAAAGGCTATGCCAGCACATTTCCTCCATTGCTGCCCACCGTCCCCATCTTCTATAGCCCAACCTGGCCTCACTGTGATTGAGGATGAGGGTGACTTTGACGGCCTCCTGACTCTCCCTCCTGACTCCTAGAGTACACCCGCACCACCATGCCTGCTGTTGAGTGCTCAGCATTGACCCAGTGCTTCACATATGCTAGGCAGTCACTCTTCCGGCCACATTGCCATCCCTGTTTACCCTTCGTTTTCTAGCTTCTGTTCTATACTAACTGCATGTTTAAATTGTCTGCACATGACAGACACCTGCAAAAGATGCATTCCTGTGGCTAGTGTGTGCTAGTGTCAGAACTCAGAGTTGGGAAAGGAAGAAATAGGGACTGTTTACAGTGTAATTGTACCTTCTGTTGTTGACAGACATTGGGCAGTTGTTTCTAACTTAGGGCAATTGCAGGCTGCTCTGTTGAACATCCTATGTCCTCTGGGGAACATCTGGATGCATTTTTGCTCAGTATCTTTGTGCCCAAGAGAAAAATTGCTGGATCATTAGGTTTGCATGTGTTCACTGTGACTTCACTGCCAGTTTGCAAAGTGGCAGTTGTGCCAGCTGCTGCCCGAAGCAGCGCTGTGCAAGATGTCTTCCCTGTCAGCCTGTGGGAGAGGCAGGACCTGCATCTCCATGTCTGCCTTGAAGCTGAGCGCCTGCCGCATATAGGTTTCCACCTGGACAGTAGCTGGCGTCCTCTTCTTCAGTCCTTAATCCCTTCCTTGCCTACCTTCTGCGGAGTCACCCTCCCCCTTCTAACGACTTGTACTTTACTCTGGACTTCAGTCCCAGCTTGATGTGTGTTAGAAATACCTTCCCTTTTGCTTTGACTTTGATTTCTGAATCAGTCCCTCAATGGACTGAGCTTCCTAGCCTTATCTGAATTCACTTTGTCCTTACTCTCCTTTATGGTCAGCAGAGTTCCTGCTTAAGACACCATTGACCATGCCCAGACCATCAAACTGTCTCCTGCTTTCTTCTAAAACACTTTTGTCACATTTGAAAGTCTTTTGTCACATTTCACAGTTGCCTCTGTGGTACCAGCTGTATTTCAGTTTCCCTCTGTTGAGAAAACCATAATGACAAGAACCTTCGAGAGGCTTAACTACATTTGTGATTTATTCACAGCAGTGTCGCAACACATTTGGAAAGTTGTAGAGCACTTTCTGTCCCTGTAGAAGTCATACTGTGCACTGTCTACACAGGTTACCACCCACAGTGGGGATCCCTCAAGACTTTGCAGCCACACCCAAAGGGTTGTGGGATTTTCTCTCAGTCTTGCTAATGTCACATTTCCCTGTGCAGTAATTCCTTCCCTCTTTAAACAGACAGACTGAAAGCCTTTCTCTAAAGCCAGGTGCTGTGCCACAGAGATCTGGGAGTGCCACAGAGGGAAACAGGCAAGACTGGAGGGCTCAGTCCAGTATACGAGGGTGCCAGTCACACAGAAAAGAAGGCCAGCATGTTGCTGGTGTCCCGGTGCTTTGTGGCATGTGAGGGTTGCGATAGCACAGAAGGAGAAGGCAGGAAAGCCTTTGTACAAGCAGCATACTGCCTTAAGCCATATCAGCCGGGTGGGTGGACGGTGACTGAAGAGCAGTAAAGTGAAGCCTGTCCCTCCCCTACGTTGTCATTGGAGATAAAATGCCACAGCCTCTTCAGAGAGCAACTTGGCAGCATCTGTCAAAAGTTAAATTGCAATAAGTAGTCACTGGGAATTTGGTGCTTGTATCAGATGAATGCCCAGGAGTAGAACAGGGCCCTGGCTCCTCTCCTCCAGTGCTTTACTCCCCCACACACAGTTGCTCACAACACTCAAGTACTGAGGATTGATGCCCACCCGTAGAGGAATGGTTAGTCGAGGAGACAGTGCACATGTTCAGCTATTGAGAGCAGCAGCAGCCCACTGTGTACTGTGAGGAACCACCCTGAAGGGCAAAAGAGCTAGGAACAATCTGGGAGTATCCCCATGCCTGTGATGGCCCCTGCCATGGGACATGGAACCAAGCATGTTGGTTGTTTTGTTTTTTGGGGGTTTTTTTTTCCCCTAAATGTGCATGTGTTTACTGGCTCAAGAGAAAACATTTTTAGTCTAATTTTTGTATTTAAAGGTTTACTAAATGTTGTTTGGCATCCTTTGGGTCCTAGAATAGGAGTGTGTTAGTTCAAGAACTGGTGACGTCTGAAAGACTGGTGACTTGTGGTACCATGGCAGTGTTGTGGTCTTCACTGTGGCAGGTGTGCTTTGGGGTCAGCATTAGGTGATGCTGGGTCAGAGTGAACAGACACACCTTGTCCCTGTCATCTTAGTCATCTCCCTTGTCTTACCTCAATGAAACTGTTATGTGGCATTGCCAAAATTGTGTCTGAGAAGGAACAGATTAGGAAATCAAAGCTATGCTTCCTCTCCTCTCCCTTTGGTGCAGGCCGAAGAATTCCATCCACGGATGCCAACCCGCCGTCTGGCGGCAAGGGCTTCAAACTCCGAAGACAGCCATCGGAGCCAAAGCGAAGCTGCTGCTGACGACCCAGGGCCCCACACTGATGAAGAAGCAGGTGGTCCTGGGTGTTGCAGGAGGGCCAGTCCTTGCCTCTGGCAGCTGCATCATGCCCTGGAGTCTTCTTCATGCAAAAAGGACTCAGAGGAGCTGGCTGCTGGGCTCTCTGAGAAGACTGCAGCAGGCGTCTCCTCTGCAGACCTCTGGTGCAGACTCTGGCGTGGAGAGGGACCACATCACTGGCTGTTGACCTAGCATCTGATGTGTGGATGGTAGGATGGAGTTGCTGGTACTTTTGTAATCAGGATGCCATGTATCATCTGTAAAGGGAAATGAGCACTTTTGTGGATCGGAAGGGAAAAGGCTGTGGAGATGGTCATCTCCTTGACCCTTGTCCCTGGTGTCAGCGTCGAATCCTTTAAGATGTGGAAAGTGATCACTAGCGGAGGAATGGGTGTCCCCGGGACAGTCCCCACCATCTCTAAAGCACTTTGATGCACAGTAAATGAACACCGAGGTGGCAGCCACCTGGTTCCCCTTGTTCGCATACTTCTGATGACCCTGTATGTGTCACCCACACCTTAGTTTTATCATTACCTTTCTAAATAAGCTCTCGAGGTCCAGGTGATGGTGTGTCTAAACTGATGAGGAGCAGTGGTTTAAAAAGAAGAGGGAAAGAACAAAGAAAATGTTATTTTGGTTTTTTGGCCCAGGTATTTTGGTGGGGGGAAAAATGTGCTCTGCCTAGCATATGTAAATTTGTAGTCTATATTTATGAGACCATTGCTTAAAAATTATAAATTATGTAAATACATTAATAACTTCTGAGTTCTGTTTAGTACTCCATTTAGCCCTGTGCCCCGTCTTCATGTGTGCCCGCCGACTTTCCAGTTGGTCACAGGAGGTGTGGAAGTGCATTCACCTTGTGCAAAGGCATGGAGCACTTAGCTCACAGCTTCCGTCTTCCTCCCTTGCCCCTCTGCCTCCCACCTGGAGATGGTAACAAAGACTTGTGCCTCCCTAACAAGCCTGGTCAGTCCTTCCTAGCCTGGGGCCAGTGAGTGAGTGAGAGAGAGAGAGCCCTACACCGCCCATCAGTCACTACCTGGCCTTGCAGTGGCGAGCTCAGAGCAACTGTGTTGGGTGCTTTGCTTGCTGACAGCCGGCTCACCTCGCCCTCCTTTGTTTCCTCCTGCCTCCGCTAGTGCTTTGCACTCTTTTCCCTAAGGAACCTAATGAGGTTCTTAATATAATCTAAAAATAAAGCCCCCAAGTGAAACTGCTGGAGATTTGTTTCTGGCCTAATTTGGCACCCTTCCAGCCCGAGTATTGTAACGGAAGGAAATTTACAAGATTAAATAGGAAATGAAACAGCTTGAATTTCAAACCAAATTGTGTTTTCAGAGCTGTCCTTAACTGAACAGTCAAAACTTTTCAAAAACAATTGTTACCACTTTGTGCCCCTCCTCTGCATACTTAGAATGGAGAGTTTTGAGGGAGGGGCAGCCGAGATGGCACAGCCTAAAGCGAGGCTCACTCTCTCTGACATCAGTGTTACCAATAGGATGAACAGCGTGAGCCCTGTGTTCCTGTCTTTCATGCCCTCCCTGTCACCAGTCTGTCCATGGAATCCCGGGGCTCCCCAGGTTGGGGTGTCATGTACTACTTCATGACGACAGACTCAGGTGGGCCCACACTTGATGCTCAGTGAGCATCTCTTCTCATAAAATGCATATTAAAATATACTCAGACGTAGCGCTTTATTTTGACCACATTTTAGATTAAATAGAAGTCTAACACACATTTCCTCCTCTCCTGGTTGTTTCTTAAGAGAAATAGCCAGACTCCAAAGGCATTAAGACCCAGCCCCTCCATAAAAATCTGTGGTTCCCTATGATGCAGGGCCATTTTAAAAACCTTTGAAGACTGAAGAGAAGGAAAAGATCTTTAATTAACTGCCAGTGTGTATTGATTTCTTTCAGAGAAATTGAAATAAGCTCCTTGCAGGTGTCCAATCCTAGGAACCACTGGTCTCTCGATCTCTTCTTTTGCATAAGTGTTTTTCTGATTCTGTGGTAACTAATTAACTATCATTTGGTGATTAAAAGAACATAAAGTGAGAGTCTGATTAAGTGTCCTTCACTGTAAACTCTGTGAGAAGTGATTGGAGAGAAATACCTACCGCAAGCCCTTCTGGTTCCCAGTGAAATGCCATTGCCTGCTTGTCAGCTGCAGCCAAGACACACGCTGTACATGGCAGCGGGGAGATTTATTCCTTTAAAAATAACCTGGGCCCTTGTTCCCCATTCATGGTGATATTTGAAGTGCCCGCCTCTTGTCACTGTGCTCCTGTTCTTGGACGCCTACCCAGGTCAGAGGATCAAGATCTTCTTCTGAGGGACAAGGCTACTTCAAGAGGCCAGTGTCCTTGTTGAGTCTCTCTGGATTTTTAATTGCATGACATATGAGAGGCGGGGGGTGGCAGTGACCCACATTTAATTTTAGAACATGTCTGTAAGTTCCTTGTCAGAGAGTGGGTTTGGGGGCTTTCTAAATGTTTTAAGAGACACAGCTGAGGGTGTCCTGGCACCTGGCACCCAAGAGCCTACCAAACCAAAGGGCCTGGTGCTGTAATTGAAAGGTATCATATTTGAATGGGGGGCAGTCATTTGGAGTACCCTGCATACCAGCACAGCAGCCTCCACATCCCAAAAGGCAATGGCTCACTGCCTTTTCTATTGCAAAGAAGGCTGATGGGGTCCAGCTCTGTATTCCTCACTCACTGTTTCGGGACCCACAGAGACTTTGTGCCACGTAAGCCCTCACACTGTGATCTCTGTAACTGGCCCTTGGACACCCATGTGTCTGCAAGACCCTACAGGGGTCAGGAGACAGTCTTCCCGAGGAGAGGTAGCTGGGAGCCCTGAGCTCTGCCCTCACCTCCAATCCTGCCTCAGAACATGGCAGCCAGACAGACGGTTTGTACCTGGCTCTTCAGCCTCAGCTCTTCAGGCTGGTTCTGATGAGTGCAGAATGACAGTGGGGAGTTAGCTCATGGAATCCCTTGCAAGTCCTTATTTAAATTTGTTTTGAAGGGACAAGCAGCACAACTCTGGTTAATTATTTGATTTCATCCATTTTTAAGGAAGAAATGGGATCTACAAGATTCAACCTGTTAACTGTGCCTTCCGTTGGGAGAGGGCGGAGCTTCAATGATAAAAGGTGATGGTTTAAGATAGCCCATGAATGATTTTTTTTTTAATTGGGTTGGTGAGATCTCTTTGTAGAGACACTCGCTGCCAAGGCTGCCGACACAAGTTCAATCAATGGGACTCACATAGTGGGAAGAGAATTCCACAAGTTGTCCTCTGATCTCCACTTGTCGTCCCACCACACACACACACACAGACACACACTCACAGACACACACACTCACACTCACACACACACATATACACACACCACAGACACACTCACACACACACACAGACACACAGACCACGCACACCACATACACACACTCACACACACAACTCACAAACACACATACACACACTCACACACACACAAACTCACACACATACACACACTCACAAACACACACACATACACACAGAGATCACACACACCACATACACACACACACACACACACACACACACACACACACACACACCAATAAATGTCATCATTTAAAATACCCTGAGCAGCCAATTATCTAGGAGATAAGCAGAACACTGAAGTTTCAGAAAAGGAGAGTCAGGTAGGATTTAGCCTGAGACTCAGAAGAATGACCTCAGTGAATTTCCTGTGACGGCAGAGAGGCTTGTCTCGACTTCCAGGAATAGAAAACCAGGCAATTCGATTATCTGATTTGCGAGAAATGTTAATGGAATTCCAGGGCATTTGTCCTGTTTTATGTGCAAATGAAACTCTAAAAAATATTAGAAGGGTATTGCCCTTCTCAGGAGCCTTCCTTCGACATCTCAGAAGGTGATGAGTGAGGGACCCACACAGATGAAGTTCATTAGGCATGCTGAGAAGGGCAAATGAACAGAGCTTGGAATCGCCGTATTTCTCAGCTCGTCCTTCAGGGAGCTCAGAGCACGAAGGAGTGATTTACTCTCTGGAGCTAGGACTTCCACCAGCATAGATCAAGTTTAATTTGATGGTCTGTACCATCAGAAATAACTAATATCTGTGTTCTTTCCTCTCAGAGGGTAATCAATTAGAGATGTGCTAGAATATTTTTGGCTTCAAAACAAAAGGATTCAGAAGTTTAATAAAAAAAAAAAATCTCAGACCTTCCATCGATATCTTTCATTATGTTGAACATTTTAGATGGCAAGATTGGAATATATAAATAGTAGATGGTGAGATTAAAACCATAATGTCTAAAAAAACTTGGCAGAAAAAAATGTTTTAATTTGCTGTGAGTTCGTTTTCTGGTGCCCAGTGCCTCATCAGAATGTTGCATAATTACAACAAGTAAACCCTGAGTAGGACTTGAGTGCCAGGCTCTGTCTGCCACTTAACAGGGAGTCCTAAGACAGCAATGGCTTTTTTAAGAGCCTTCTTTAATTGACAGTTTTCTAGCATGGGGTTTAATGTCCTCCTTAATTGCACAGTACAAACAGCCTGCTGGGCTCCTCGTGCCACTTCTTGATTCAGGAGCTTTTCAGAGTTGAGAGACAGGTTGTTTGCTGCAGTCCATTGGAGGAACCATCTTTAACAGAGCTTACACTGTCCTGGAGGCCCCACGGCATCTAAAGCCCAGGTGTGTGCTTCACCAACCATTCCATGGAGCAGGGGCTCAGTCACTTGTTGAGCCAGGCTGGAGTCTACCCCATGCTCTCCGGCTCCAGACCACTGCCAGACCCAACCCAAAATCCTGTTTGTATTGAGAACTAAACTTTACATTGTTTGGCCATCATCAACACTTGGCATTTGTACTTGAATTGCCCATTTTACCCCTTGAGGAAGCTATGAAGTGAGGCTGGAACTTTTCCCCTCCCATCCCTGTGTGAAGTTACTACATGGAGCCTGAAACTTTCTGTTTGGACCACACCCATGATGTCAGAGGGACCAGTCAACTTGGTGGGGTATCAGAGCAGCTTATCGTGGCTCTATTTTTAAACCATTTGTTGTGTTCTGTAGACAGAGCTTTATTGCCCTGGGAAGGATCTTTTTTTTTTTTTTTTAATATCCCACTCAGTCTTTCCATCATTTTACATCATGAGTCACTCACACCGTCATCAATCACAGCTCTGACCTTCAGAAATTACGGCCTGCCTTCTATATGATTGACAACAAATTCTTGCCTTACTCTCATTTTCTGTGGGCTCTCCCTCAGTCACCCTGCCCCAGCCACCTCAGCATACATGACATGCCCTTCCCTGTGGAGTAAAGAGCCCCCAGGACTTCCAGAAGGGCATCAGGGAGCATGAACCCACAAGGCTAACACAACTGAGTGACATAATGTGACCTGTCACAGCCGATAGGATGGTGGGCTGAAGTATCAGACCTCCACGAAGTTTGGAGGAGAGCACTAGTTGAAGAGTTTAGAAGTCCAAACCCTAGACAGAAAAGAAAACCTAAGCCCTTGTACCAGCAATCCTTTTTGTTTCTGAGAGTGCCATCCCTTGTCAAGACCCAGCACAAGGAGTAAGCACCCTGTGCCTTGTTTTAGTAGCGTCTGTATGAAAAAAACGAGTTGTTCCTGCTTTCCCAAGCCTGGTAACACTCTCAACAGCCTGAACTGAAAGCCGTGGCTTTACCATGCTGTACTGCCTGGTTACCTGGTACACAATACTGGGATGAGGGTTTGCCAGGCCTGTATGGGTGTTTGATGACCATTTTTGCAGTCTGACCTTGGGCTGGACCTAAGTCTATGTAAACTGTATGGAGTCTGATTTTGTTTGTAAATGCTGGAAAAAGAAAACATGTTTTGCTTTTTGTTGTAAGATTTTTCTTTGGTGTGCTTCTGTTTGCAGGTGGTAAATCTGGCACGCTTTGGGATGGTGTCTCTTCAGCTCAACTTCTGTTGTATGCTTTTATAGAGTATGGCATGCTCCATCACTATTGGTGTCAAGAGAGGTGTAAACATTTTGTCAATAAAATGCTATGTTTACAGATGCATGATTCAGACTCAGCAGTATTCATCACAATTCTTTTATTTTGGTCAAGATGTACTCTTCAAGTTTAGCCCAAACATCATGTATTCAGCTCTGCCAAGTTCTGTGATCTCCGGTTACACCACACCCATGATGGCCCTTCACATCATTCTAGCCATGTATTCCAAAGATGTTTCAAACAGGGTGGGTGTGGAGAATTCCAAAACATCGGGGTAACTAGGTCGTGTCTCATGAGAGGTTGGTGTACCTGTGTGGTGTCTGCTGAAGGTTGGTAGATCTAGTGTCTGGTGGTATGCTGGTGTAGCTGTGGTGTCTGGTATTATGTTGGTGTATCATGTGATATCTGTTGGAAGTTTGGAGTACCTGTGTTGTCAAATGGAAGGTTGGTGTGTCTGTGGTGTCTAGTAGTATGTTGATGTGTCTGTGTGGTGTCTGGTGGAAAGGATGGTGTATCTGTGATATCAGGTAGAAGGTTTTTCTATGGTGTTGATTGAAGGTTGGTGTTTCTGTGGTGGTGGAGGGTGGGTGTATCTGTGTAGGTTTGGGTGAAAGTTGGGGTATCTGTCGTGCCTCATAGTGTGTTGGTCTGTCGGTGGTGACTTGTGAAGATTGCTATATCTGTGATGTCTTGTACTATATTGGTGTGTCTGTGATATGAGGTTGTGTGTTGGTGTGTCTGTGCAGTGTCACGTGACAGGTTGGTGTACCTGGATTGTTGTTGTAGGTATATCTGTGGTGGTATTTGGTAGAAAGTTGGTATCTGTGAAGTGTCTGGTTGAAAGCTAGTGTATCTATCTATGGTGTCTGTTAGAAAGTTGGTGTACCTATGTGTTGTCAGGTGCAGTGTTCGTGTACCTGTGGTGTGTTGTGGAAGATTGGTGTATCTGGTTGCTTTATGTGCTGTCAGGTACAAGTTTGGTGTATCTGTGGGGTCTGGTGGGAGGTTGGGGTATATGCGGTGTGTTGTGGAAGATTTGTGTATCTATGGTGTCTGGTAGTGTGATAGTGTATCTATTTAATATCAAGTGGAAGGTTTGTGTATCTTCGTAGTGTCTGATAGTATGTTGGTGTAACTGTGTGGTTTCTGGTGGAAAGTTGGGGTATAAGTCTGGTGTAAGGTTATTTTATCCCTGTGGTGACTGGTGGAAGGTTGATGGTGTATCTGTGTGTCCGGTGGTATGTTGGTGTGTCTCCGGTAGAAGGTGGGTGTAACTGTTTGATGTCTGCTATAAAGGATGGTGAATCTGTGGTGTCTGGTTGAAGGCTTGTGTACCTGTGTGGTGTCTGCTAGTATGATGGTGTATCTGTGGTGTCTGGTTGAAGGCTTGTGCACCTGTGTGGTGTCTGCTAGTATGATGGTGTATCTGTGGTGTCTGGTTGAAGGCTTGTGCACCTGTGTGGTGTCTGCTAGTATGATGGTGTATCTGTGGTGTCTGGTTGAAGGCTTGTGCACCTGTGTGGTGTCTGCTAGTATGATGGTGTATCTGTGGTGTCTGGTTGAAGGCTTGTGCACCTGTGTGGTGTCTGCTAGTATGATGGTGTATCTGTGGTGTCTGGTTGAAGGCTTGTGCACCTGTGTGGTGTCTGCTAGTATGATGGTGTATCTGTGGTGTCTGGTTGAAGGCTTGTGCACCTGTGTGGTGTCTGCTAGTATGATGGTGTATCTGTGGTGTCTGGTTGAAGGCTTGTGCACCTGTGTGGTGTCTGCTAGTATGATGGTGTATCTGTGGTGTCTGGTTGAAGGCTTGTGCACCTGTGTGGTGTCTGCTAGTATGATGGTGTATCTGTGGTGTCTGGTTGAAGGCTTGTGTACCTGTGTGGTGTCTGCTAGTATGATGGTGAATCTGTGGTGTCTGGTTGAAGGCTTGTGTACCTGTGTGGTGTCTGCTAGTATGATGGTGTATCTGTGGTGTCTGGTTGAAGGCTTGTGCACCTGTGTGGTGTCTGCTAGTATGATGGTGTATCTGTGGTGTCTGGTTGAAGGCTTGTGCACCTGTGTGGTGTCTGCTAGTATGATGGTGTATCTGTGGTGTCTGGTTGAAGGCTTGTGTACCTGTGTGGTGTCTGCTAGTATGATGGTGTATCTGTGGTGTCTGGTGAAACGTTGGTGTATTGGTGTTGTCTCATGGACGTTTGGTGTAACCAAGTTGATGTATCAGTGTTTGTTGAAGGCTGGTGTATCTGGTTTCTAGTGGAAGGTTGGTTTAACTGCTAGGATGTTGGTGTGTGTGTGTGATGTCTGGTAGAAGGTTGGTGTGTCTGATGTAGAAGGTTGCTTTGTCTGTCTGGTAGAAGGTTAGTATGTCTGTGGTGGTGTTTGGTGGAAGGCTGGTATATCTGTGGCATCTGGTAGAAAGTTGGTGTATCTGTTTTGTCTGCTAGTATATTGGTATATCTGTGTGGTTTCTTGTGCAAGGTTGGTGTGTCTGGTGTGTTGTAGAAGATAGATGTGTCTATCTGCGGTGTCTGGTAGTAGGTAGGTCTGTGTTGTCTGGTAGTACATTGCTGTATCTGCATGGTTTCCTTTTTTACATTTTGATTTATTCTTTGTGTCTTTATTTATTCTTTGTGCCTCCCAGTCCCACGCATCTCCCTTCCCACCTCAAACTAAAACAAAATTTAAGAGAAAGAAGGAAAAAAGGAAGAAGGGGAAATCTCCTCATGGAAGCTGCAGTGTGATGCAGTGGGTCACACAGTAAACCCCTTCATCCATCATCTCTACAGGCAGGTGTTTGTGGAAAAGAAATCGTTGGTGGTTCAAGGCCCCGATCTCTGCCATACCATAAATTCTGGGCCCTCACTGGGACTCTTGTGGACATCCTGTTGCTGTCCTGCATCGTGGAGATCCTGCAGTCCTGTGTCCACAGGACTGAAGCCCCCTACTCCCTGTGCTCCAGCAGATCACAGATGGAGTGCGTGTTGGGGTGGGCAAACATAATCCTGGTTCTGGGCCTGAGTTGTTGCAGGGTCTGTCAGCCTGCCAGCTCTCCCCTGTCTTCCCCACCAGGGTGGGCTCTCCAGCATTGCTCTGGCTAATTCACCCCTTGCATGGATAAGCAGGGGACGGGTCCATTTCTCCGGTTTTCTCATCTTCAGGGGCAGCTCTCTCACACCTACTCCTTCAGAGCCAGCTCTACTGCGTTGCCCAGGCGTGGTGTAGGACCACTCTCCCGAGTGCTGCAGCTGGTGGGGGAGGGCAGCTCTCCTGCTCTTATGACCTCAGGGCCAGCTCTCCCACTTGCCTTGGATGTTGGTGGGCAGGGAAGGGAGATTTCTCCCCTGCCATGCCACTACAAGACAAATGAGTTGTGGGGACAGCTCTCCCATGCTCACAGCATTGGGGCTGGCGTACCCACCCCTCCACCAAAAGGATCAGCTCTACCGTGCTGCTCAGGTAAGGTGCAGGGCCTGCTCTCCCACCTGCCTTGGGTGTTTATGTTGGGAGGAGGGCATCTCTCCCCCACCGTCTGTGTGGTGTCTGATGGAAGACAAGTGTATCTGTGGTGTCTGGTAGTATGTTGATGATTATATGGTGTCTGATCGTTTGTTGTACCTGTGTAATGTCTGGTGGAAGACTGATCTGTCTGATATCTAACAAGTTGGTGGGTCTGTGTGGTGTCTATTGTATCAATGTGGTGTCTAGTGGGAAGGTGGTGTTTCTTTGATGTATCTGTGATAACCTGGTAGAAGGCTTGTGTGTGTGTGGTGGTGGTTTGGGGAAGGTTGGTGCTTCTGTAGTGTCTGGCGGAAAGTTAGTATGTCTGTTGTGTCTGGTAGTATGTTGGTATACTGGTGTCGGGTAGTAGGACTGTGTATCTCTGTGGTTTCTGGTGACTTCTGATAGTATGCTGGTGTATCTGTGGTGTGGAATGGAAGGTTGGTTTATCTGTGCTTTCTGGTGGAAGTTTCTTGTATGTTTGGTCTGTTGGAAGGTTGGTGTGACTGTTGTGTCTGGTAGAAGGATGATGTATCTATCTGTAGTGTCTGGTAGTATGTCGGTGTACAAGTTGTGTCTGGTTGTATGTTTGTGTATCTGTGGTGGTGTTTGGTAGAAGTTTAGTGTGTCTGTGTGGTGTCTTTTGGAACATTGGCCTATCTATGGTATCTAATGGAAGGTCGGTGTTTCTGTAGTGTCTGGTTGAAGGATAGTCAATCTATGGTGTATATCTGTAGTTTTTGATGGACACTTGGTGTTTCTATGGTACCTGGTGGAACATTGTGGTATCTGGTGTCTGGTGGAAGTTTGATGTTATCTATGTGGTGTTGGTTGAAGGTTGTTGTATCAGTGGTTTCTGGTGGAAGGTTGTGTCTGTTGTAGTGCTTGGAAGTTGTTATATCTGTGTGGTGTGGACTGGAAGGGTTGTGCATCTGTGGTTTAATGGAATTTTGTGGGTCTGTGTTTTCTGGTGGAAGGTTGGTGTGTCTGTGGTGCCTAGTAGAAGTTTGTTGAATCTGTGTTGCATTTGGTACTATATTGGTGTTTCTGTGTGGTGTCTATTGGAATTTTGATGTATCTCTTCTAACTGTTGGATGGTTGGTGTATCTGCAGTGTCTGGTAGTATGTTGTTGTATCTGCAGTGGTCTCTTGTAGAAGTTGAATCTGTGTTGTGTTTGGTTCTATATTGGTGATCTGTGGTGTCTGGTAGTATATTGGTATATCTGCTGTCTGGTGAAAGGTTGGTCTATCTGTGATGTCTCATGTAAAGATGGTGTAGTTCTTGTATCTGGTGGAAAGTTAGTGTGTCTGTGGTGTCTGGTAGTATGTTGCTGTATCTGTGTGGTGTTTTGTTGAAAGTTGATGTATCTGTGTGGTGTCTGGTACTGAGATAATGAATCTCTGTGGTTTCTGGTTAGAAGGTTGCTGTATCTGGTATCTGGCAGAAGCTTTGTATATCTACCATGGTGTCTGCTGGAAGGTTGATGTATCTGTGTGGTATTGGTTGAAGGTTGGTGTGTCTGTGTGGTGTCTGATAGAAGGTTGGTATATCTGGTGTCTGGTGTAAGGTTGTTGTGTCTGTGGTTTCTGGTCCTATGTTGATGCTCTTCTGTTGTTTGTGGTAGTATGTTGGTGTATCTGTCTGGTGTTGGTTGAAGGTTGGCGTATGTTTCTGTGCATTATGAGATCTGGTGTAAGGTTGGTGTTTGTGTGATATCTGGTAATAAGTTTGTTTTAGGTAGGGATTCTATTGCTGTGATGGAACACCATGAGCATGCAAACCCTTATAAGGAAAACATCTAATGGAGAAGGCTCACTTATATTTTAAGAGATTTACTCCATTATCATCATGGCAGAGAGCATGGTAGCATGCAGGGAGACATGGTACTGGGCTGAGAGTCCTTATATCTTGATAGGCAGACAACAGGAAGCCAACTGAAAGTCACACTGAGGAAAGCTTGAGCAAAAGAGACCTCAGAGCCCACCCCCACAGTGACACACTTCCTCCAACAAAGCCACACCTCCTAATAGTGCCATGCCCTTTCGGGGTCTTTTTTTTTTTTTTTTTTTTTTTTTTTTGGTTTTTCGAGACAGGGTTTCTCTGTGGCTTTGGAGGCTGTCCTGGAACTAGCTCTTGTAGACCAGGCTGGTCTCGAACTCACAGAAATCCACCTGCCTCTGCCTCCCAAGTGCTGGGATTAAAGGCGTACGCCACCAACGCCCGGCCTCAGGGTCATTTTACTTCACACACTTATACCTCTAATAATAGTTTTAACTCTAGTACAGTAAAATTATATACAATAAACAATTATCAGAGCATGGCAGTGGTGGCATACACCTTTCATCCCAGCACTCGGAAGGCAGAGGCAGGTGGATCTCTGTGCATTCGAGGCCAGCTTGGTCTACAAAGCTAAACAGAGAAACCCCCTATCTTGAAAAACAAAAAACAAAAACAAACAAACAAAAAAAGACAATTATCAGGTAAGAATTACATTCACAATGTCCATTCTATCTGTATTTGGCAAATTGAGAGAAAATACTCCATTATCTATCCTATCTTGGTGAGTCAAAAGTTTTGCAGCTAATTTACTTTCTATCCTAACTACAGAAAACTATAACTATCTAATCTTCAACCCCAGCAGAGACCCAAGAAGGAAAAAATATTACCTGAATAAACAAGAAGTGTAGAGCAAACAACTTCCAAAACTATAGAAATGACAGAAATAGCTGGCTGCCTACAGAGTCACCCAAGGTTCCTCTGCAACATTGTGGTATCTATCTTTGGCCTACAGACCTAGAATATCTGACAAGACTTTTTTGTGAAACAGGAAATGTTTGAAGGACTCCTTCTATCTTGTCTTGGCATGGAGGCAAATTCCATAAACCATTTCTTCTATCCTTAACTCTAAAGCCAGAACCAGGTGGCCAAAGCTGCCAATTTCTGCTGCTTAGTGGGGCTGAAACATAGCCCCTTGTTCACCAGCTTTCTGCCTTTCACTGCCTAAACTTGCCTGTCCTGAAACTTGCTCTGTAGACCAGACTGACCTCAAACTCAGAGATCTGACAGCCTCTGCCTCCTGGGTGCTGGGATTAAAGGTGTGTGCCACCACACCCGGCTCTAAGCTTTTCTTTAGCTTCTTTCCAAAGGTTGGAAATTTAGCTGGGTGGGATCTTGTCCTGGGGTCACCACTCCCTTTATTCTATTTCTTAATCTGTTCATCTCCTTGAACACAGGCCTTCCGCTCCCTTCCACTTCCTGGTGCTCCTTTCTCCTCAGAATTTACATTTTGTAATTTACCCTGCTCAGGTTGCTCCTTTTCATTATAAATCTTCATTGGAGTTACCATTAATAACTACCCAAAAATAATAGACTATTTTGAGATTCCTACCAATGGAATTAATCCAAAACTCTTCACTTTAGCCTCAGGCAGACTCTTTGAACAAGGACAAAGTGCAGCCATTTTCATCATCAAAATATCATAAGAAATATCTAGGCAGCATGCTAAAATTCATCTCTGAAACCTCTTGAGTGAGGGTCCTATAGTTCAGATAATTTTTATCACGACTGCCCTCCATGCTCCTACTAGTATGCCCCATTAAGCAGTGCTTAAGGCATCCACTGCTTTTCAAACCCAAAGTACCAAATTCCTCCCAACAAGCACATGGGGAGGCCTGTCTCAGCAATATCCCAGTCCCTAGTACCAAATTCTGTCTTAGTTAGGGTTTCTTATTGCTGTGAAGAGAAACTGTGACAACAGCAACTATTATAAAGAAAGCAATTAATTAAGGGAGCTTGCTTACAGTTTCAGAGGTTCAGTCCATTATCATGGCAGGGAGAATGGTGGTGTTTAGACAGACATGGTGCTGGAGCTGGGAGTCCTTACATCTTAATAGACAGGCAACAGGAAGCCAACTGAAAGTCACACTGAGGGAAGCTTGAGCAAAAGAGACCTCAAAGCCCGCCCCCACAGTGACACACTTCCTCCAACAAGGCCACACCTCCTAATAGTGCCACTCCCTTTGGGGGCCATTCTCTTTCAACTCCCACCGTGTTGGTTTATCTGTGGTTTATGGTAGTGTCTGGCAGAAGGGTAGTGTATCTGTGGTATCTGGTAGTATGTTGGTGTATCTATGTTGTATCTGGTAGTATATTGGTGTATCTGTGTGGTGCCTGGTTGAAGGTTTGAACATCTTCGGTGTCTGATAGTATGATAAGGGACCTCTGTGGTTTCTGGTAGAAGGTTGGTATGTATGTGATGACTGATGGAAGCTTTGTGTATCTACCATGGTGTCTGGTAGATGGTTGATGTATCTGTGTGGTGTTGGCTGAAGGCTGGTCTATCAGTGGCTTCTAGTAAAAGGTTGGTACATCTGTGTGGTGTGTGATGGAAGACTGGTGTCTCTGTGGTGGTGTTTGGTATATCTCTGTAAGGGCTTGTGAATGGCTGGTGTATCTGTGGTATTAATGGATTTTGAGCATATCTGTCTTCTGGTAGAAGGCTGGTTTGTCTGGGTGTCTGGTAGTATGTTGGTATATGTATAACGGTGTCTTGTAGAAGCTTGTTGAATCTGTGTAGTGTCTGGTACTGTCTTGGTGTATCTGTGTGGTATCTGTTGAAACTTTGGTGTATTTGTGTTATGTGGTGGATGGTTGATGTACCTTTGGTGTCAGGTAATACGTTGGTGTATCTGTGTGGTGACTGGTGGAAGTTTAACTTATCTGTGGTGTCTGGTAGTGAGTTACTGTATCTGTCCCGTGTCTGGTATAAGGTTGGTGTATTTGTGGTGTCTTGTACCATGTTGATACATCTGTAGTTTATGGTAGTATGTTGGTGTGTCTGTGCTTTCACGTGGAAGTTTGGTGTATTTGTGATGTATGGTGGGAGGTTAGTGTATCTGTGGTATGGGGTAGAAAGTTGGTGTATCTGTGATTTCTGGGGCAAGTGTGTTATATCTGTGTGGTCTGGTAGTATGTTGGTGTGGTGTCCGGTGCAAGGTTGGTGTATCTATGGTATCTAATGGAAGGTTAGTGTATCTGTGGTTTCTGGTAGAAGACTGGTTTATCTGTGAGGTGTCTGGTTGTATGTTGGTGTATCTGTGTGGTGTTGGGTGTAATACTGTGTATCTTTGGTGTTTTATGGAAGGTTGGTGTGTCTTTGGTGGTGTCTGGTAGAATGCTGTGTATGTATGGTATGTGGTAATGTATTGTTGTATCTGTGTAGTTTGTGGTGAAAGGTTGGTGTATCTGTTGTGTTGAGTGGAAGGTTGGTATATCTTTGGTGTCTGGCACTATGTTGGTGTATCTGTGTGGTGTCTGGTGGATGGCTGGGGTTGGTATATCTGTGGTGTCTTGTGGAAGACTATTTATTAGGTATCTGGTTGAAGGTTGGTGTTCTTGTGGTAGTGTGTGGTGGAAGTTTCGTGTCTCTGTGTGGTGCATGGCAGTTGGTTGGTATACCTGTGTGGTGTTGGTGGAAGGTTGGTGTATTTTGGTGTGTTGTGAAAGATTGTATCTGTGGTGTCTGGTAGTGTGTTGGTGTATCTGTGTGGTATCTGCTGGATCTTTGGTATATCTGTGGTATCTTGTGGAAGGTTTGTGTACCTGTGGTGTCTGGTAGTGTGTTGGTGTCTGTTGTGGTATCTGGTGAAAGGTTGGTGTATCTGTGGTTTGTGGTAAAAGGATGGTATCTTGCGAAAGTAGTTTATCTGTGCTTTCTGGTGTAGGTTAGTTTATCTGTGGCACATGGTAGTTTTTGGTATATCTGTCTGGTGTCTGGCATATGGTTGTCCTATCTGTGGTATCTGGTAGTGTGTTGGTTGATTCATCTGTGGCTTATGGTAGTGTGTTGTTGTATCTGTTTTCTGGTGGAAATTTGGTGTATTTGTAGTGTCTGGTGGAAGGTAAAACATTGGTCTGTCTGCTTTCTGGGGGAAGGTTGGTGTATCTGTGCTGTCTGATAGTATATTGGTGTACCTGTGTGGTGCCTGGTGCAAAGTTGGTGTATCTTTGGTATCTAATGAAAGGTGGGCTTAATCTGGTTTCTGGTGGAAGGTTGATATATCATCTGTGTGGTGTCTGGCAGTATATTGGGCTGTCGTATGATGTCTTGTACAAGGTAGATGGATGTCTACTGGAAGATTGGTGTATCTGTGGTGGTGTCTGGCGAAATGGTAATATATCTGTGTCATTTCTGTAAGTACATTGGTGTATCTGTGGTGTATGGTAGTGTACTGGTGTGTCTTTGGTGGTATCTGGTAAAAAGCTGATACATCTGTGTTTTCTGCTGAAAAGGTTGTATATATAGTCTCTGATTGAAGGCCAGTGTGTCTGTGTGGTCTCTGGTAGTATGATGGTATATCTCTATAGAATGGTGTATTTCTGGTAGAATGTTGGTATATCTTTGATGTTTAATGGAAGGTGTGTTTATCTGTTTTCTGGTGGAAGGTCGGTATGTCTGTTTTGTATGCTAGAATGTTGGTGGATCTCTGGTAGAAGGTGGATAGATATAACCGTGTGGTAGCTGATGGAAAGTTGGTGTATCTGGGGTTTGTTTTAGAAGATTGGTGTATTTGTGCTGCCTGGTAGTGTGTTGGTGTATCTGTGGTGTCTGGTGGAAGGTTGGTATGTCTCTGTGGTATCTGGTGGACATTTGGTCTGTGTGGCTTGTGGTGTACAGTTGGTGTATCTGTTTTGTCTGATAGTAGGTTGATATATCTGTTGGTGTCTCGTAAATGGTTGGCTGTCTCTGTTGTCTTGTGGATCCTTGTTGTATCTTTGATGTCTGGTGGTATGTTGGCATAGCTGTGTGGTGTCTGATGGAAGGTTGGGGTTTCTGTGTTCCCAGGTGTTAGGTTGATGTATTAACCAGAAGTAAACACACAGAAATATATCTATCCTCATAAGCCATTGTGTTGAGAGTCCCGTATGACTCAAGCGAAATGACTTTAATTCAGGTTGGGTGACTGGCTTTGTTTTCATTTGTAAAATATAAACACCTTCTGTGGTGATATGAAATTATTTATGATTTAATATAGATTGCCTGAAGTATCAGAGTGCAAAGCCAGCCATACTAGTTAGCTACAGAAACAAGGCAATGGTGGCACACCCCTTTAATCCCAGGACTCAGGATGGTTCTGTGAGTTCAAGACCACACAGGGCTGCATGAGAGTGAATCAGACTAAAAGATTAACAGAGCTCACACCTTTAATCCCAGCCCTAGAGAGGTATGTAAAAGACAGGAGCCCAGTGTCTCAGGTTGCATTCTGAGATTAGTCTCCAGCCATGTTGAGGAGAGGCATCAGTCTGAGGCTTGGTGAGAGCTTGTGGAGACAGGATCAGCCCTTTCAGCCTGAGGTAGAAGTAAAAACTAGTGGCTGGCTGCTTTGCTTCTCTGATCTTCAGCTTGAACCCCAGTATCTGTCTCTGAGTCTTTTATTTATTGTGTTACAACCCTCAGAAGACAATTGTGTGTTTTTTGTGTGTTTTTGTCTGTTTCTCCATGTGTGTCTGCTTGTCTGCGTTTGCTTGCACAGGTACATACACATGGAGGCCAGAGGTTTGCATTGAATGTTTTCCTACATTGCTCTATGATTCCTTTTCTGAGACTGGGTTTCTTGGTAAAACTGCAGCTCATCAATTGGTGAGAGTAGCTGGTCAGCAAATCACACCCACAGTGCTGTAGCTTCTACCTCTCCAGCACTGAGATTGCAGACACATTCTGTCACCCCTGTCCTTTACATGGATGCCAGGGATCAAACTTACATCCCCAAGCCTGCAGAACAAACCCCTCACTGACTGAGCACCTCCCCAGCCCTTGGTTTCTGGAAAGGAACTGTTTTGCCTGTTTTCACGTGTTTGGTGTGGACTCCGTGAAGCCGTATGGGTGTACTGTCGGATCTGGCCTTAAGTCAGAATAGCGTGAAACGCCTTGGTTTACACCTGCCTCCATCCTGCCTCCATCCTGCCTCCATCCTGCCTCCATCCCTGTAGAGTACTTGACCTGCAAACTGATTCCTGTCATGTGTTTATTCTGTATCCGTAGGTGTGGGTTGCTCCCAGATTTTTGCTATTATGAATATACCTTGACAAACATTCTTGGTGGTTTGGTTGGTTTGTTTGGTACTTGTTTTGTTTTTGATTCAAGACAGACTGTCCATCTAACCATGAGTGTCCTGGAACTCACTGTTATGATAAAGCATAAGGAACCTTGGTGGATTCCATGGCAGGCAAGGGTGACTGAGGCAAAGGGATAAACTTGCCAGATAGACAGAGCTTAGTGAGAAGTTTTCTTAGAAAAGAGAGGGAGGGGCAGGAAAGACAGAGACAGAGACAGAGACAGAGACAGACACAGAGACAGACACAGACACAGAGACAGAGAAAGGACAGAGACAGAGAGACAGACACAGACACAGAGACAGACACAAAGACAGACACAGAGACAGACACAGAGACAGAGACAGAGACAGAGACAGAGAGAGGACAGAGACAGAGACAGATAGACAGAGACAGAGACAGACACAGAGACAGACACAGAGACAGAGACAGAGAGACAGACACAGACACAGACAGACACAGAGACAGAGACAGACACAGAGACAGGGACAGAGACAGACACAGAGACAGAGACAGAGACAGAGAGAGGACAGAAGAGGAGAGAGAGACAGGAAAAGTCCTGTCTGCCCCAGGGGAACAGCGGGAAGAGAGAAGGAAGGAGAGGAGCAGGAAAGAGTAGAGAGTGTAAGGAGAGTGTAAGTGGACGGGGTCTGTCTGTCTTTTAAAGGGGTCCTTTGCCCTTGCGTGGAGACTTCCCAACTACGGAGCCATGGGCTGACCAGGATACTGCCTGAGTGCATTCTGCCAGGTGACAGGGGCAGGCCAGCATGTGCCTGAATCCTTACAGTCACTCTAGTTCTGACTGGCCTGGAGCTCACAGAGAGCCTTCTACCCCTGCATGCTGGTATGAGGAATGAGAGCCCCGACCCAGCTGTGATGAGCATTGTGTGTGCACATAACATTTCTCTTGGGCACGCCCTGGGAGTACCATTCCTGTCCCCTAGAAGGCACGCGGTATTTGTACAGTTTCTGCTCTTCATTTTATTAGATGCACTTTTCTGAGGTGGCCCCTCCGTAGAGCCCACTAGGGAGCGGCACATGAGATGTTCCCACTACTCAGTCTCTCTGGTTACAGTTTGCAAGTCCATGCCCTGCTGGAGCAGCAGTCATTTCTGAGGAGAGAAGTCGGTGATAGGCATCTGCTACTTTGTAGATAATTCTATCCTTGTCCAAGCTCCTACTGTGTGCATTCATCTTCCGTATTTCCAAACAGAGCCAATGGAAGGAGAGAACCCATTCCTAGAAGTTGACCTCTGACCCCTGCAGATATGCCCACATTTACCTTTTACACATAACAATGAGTTTTTAAGAAACCAGGGCTGCCCTTTGAGTCAAGGCCATGCCCACTGCCCTCTGTGCAGTGTCTGAACAAACTTGCTTTCTTTCTCCTCTCATCTAAAGGCCCAATGCTCTCATCTGCTGACCAAATCCTCACGGCACTTTGCAAGCTTCAAAGAGCAATAAAAATAAAGAAACTCCTGCACTTCTCTCCTTCCTTCAGAACTCTGATGAAAATCCACAGCTACACAGAAAGTATAGTCGAAGCCCTGGGCTACACACACAGCGTGGAGTAAACTAGACATGGGCCCCACACCTTGAACCTCATCACTCAGGAGTTGGAATGAGAAAGATGTGAAGTTTGGGACCATCCACAGCTACTTGGCTGCTGGCGCACACCTTTCATCCCAGAAGCTGGAAGGCAGAAGCAGGCAGATCTCTGAACTTGGGGCCAGCCCAGTCTACATAGAGAATTGCAGGCCAGCCAGGGCTACACAAAAAGGCCCTATCTCAAAATACAAACAGACAAAACCATTGGAGCCAGAAAGACAGCTCAGTTAAATACAAGCCCCTGAGTTTAATCCCTAGAACCCATTTTACAAAGTCAGGTGTGGTGTTTTATGTGTAACTCAGCTTTAGGGAGGCCAAGGCAGACAAATCCCTGCCAGCTTAGCCTACAGTCTAGGCCAGTGAGAAAACCTGTCCAAAAAAAAAAACAAAACCAGACACCAAGGTCATCCTTGGACCTCCACGCATGTACCCACAAATGCACACACACACACACACACACACACACACACACACACACACACACACACAGCTGCTAGAACACACCGAAAGTGTTTTGTTTCTCAAGCTTAGAGCTGGCTTTGGAACCAGTGTGTAAAACTTTACAGGGCACCTTGTTTCCATTTCTATATTTGCCATAGATCTTTCCAAGCTACCTTAAACCCTCATGGAATAAAGGGGGTAGGGAATTGTAAATATACTAAGAGGGCAAATTAGTCTCTGGCCCATCAGAGTTGCACTATGCAAGATGCCAAGAGAAATAGGAGGAGCCCAGGCCAAAAAGGAAGGAACACATTAGCACCACCCCAAACAAGCCGGATGTTTTAAATGCACAGAACAATGGCTCCTGTGTCTTCACAAGCAGCTGGCCTCAAAGCACACACACACACAGCAGCTGGGTTGCCCTGCCAGGTCTCTTGGCAACCACAGAGTAGCTTCCAGATAGATCTTTTCTTACATTGGAACCCTAAGTGCATTTCCTGTGAGCTGATAAATTACAAAACAGGCATCTTTTTAAGTGTGGGGAGATGCCCTTTTAATAATAACGGTCAGCGACGTCATAATTCCCCACTGAAAATAACTATAGTCGTCTGGGAAGCCAGGCATCTTCAGGCTTCTAGAATGGACTCTCAGGGAGTATTAAGTTACCACTTTTCTTTATGGTGCTGGCTGAGCCTGGAAGAAGGGGGGTGAATGGGGGTGCGGAGGCTTTACAGCCACCACCTTGTCAAGATGAATCACTTGGTTAATTATGATTTTAATCAGACCTCCAGTCACTTCAGATTTATTTTCAGCGTCTCCTAGGAAACAAGGTAGGAACTCGGAGACCACCTTTTGCGAAGTGTGCTCGGAGGTGCAGCAATCCCTAATACCACTGCTAATGGGGTAGGAAGCAGGGCAGGGGGTCATTTTCTCTTTATTAATATTTAGTGTAGAACAGAGCTTCAGGCCTCTGTGAAATCAAGTATATGAAAAAGGAAATGGAAAAGCTAACAGGGCTCCACTCCATTACCAGGGGCATTTGTTTTTTAAGGAGAAAATTGAGGAGTTGAGAATGTTAATTTGAGGTTAGTTCACCTTGGTGGGACAGCGTGGCCTCGCGGTATACCATCATCCACATTGGAGACCCCAGCCCGCCCAGATGAGGGGGTCAGGCCGCGGTTTGTTTGCATACAAATGAGAACACATCTTAACTTCAGAGGTTTTTTTTGTTTGGTTTTGTTTTTATTTGCCTTGAGCCTGTATAGTAGCCCAGTGGTAGGGACAGCCAGAATGCTATCAAAAGGCTGGGTGGCTCTTGGAAGCAGCCCTTGATAGCCAGACTGCCCAGTGGTAAAATAGCACACCCAGAGTGTTTCACCTGAGTTGATTTTCATACATGTTATTGCCACTCTAGTAAACCACAAGTAGGGGAATCGGGATCCAAATGGGCTCTCTTTCCTCGTTTTGAATTCCTCCTGAAAGTAACAGGCAATGGAGGATGTGAGCGGCTGAGAGCCAGTGTTTATAAATGACCCGGCAGTGACCTGGTGGCTGGATGTCTCTATGAGGATGGCATGAAGTCCGTTTGCTTCTCCCCCAAAAGACAACCACCTGGAAGCAAGGAAGAACCTACCAGAGCCAACAGAGTGTCCTCCTAAGGGTTAGGTAGGTATGGGGTACATGCCTGTAAGCCCAGCATTGGGAGGCTAAGGCAGGAGGATTACCAAGAGTTCAAGGCCAGCAATCTAAGCTTCAGAGTGAATTCCAGGCCAACCTGCACACCATAATGAAACCCTGTCTTAAAAACCAAGTACATCAGAGACCCAACTCAACACAAGCCCTGCCCTCTCTTCAGCAAGCCAGCTGCAAAGTCTCCATGGGAAATCCCTTCACTCATCTCAGAGACTACCCCAAGCACAAATGGCCTTTCCCATTGGCAGCCAGGCTGGGAATCACCAAAGCATGCACACCATTTTGGAGCAGTAAATACATACAGGTCCCATTTTTTTTTTTTTTTTGAGGTAGGGTTTATGATGACCCTGAAGTCCTGTTCCTTCTGCTCTGGCTTCCTGAGTGTTGGAATTAGGGCTGTACCACCACACCCAGCCTTTTGTCTTCATCTTCTGTGACTTAGTTTGTGGGTTGTTTTTGTTTTTGCTTTTGTTTTCTTTCCTTTTGGATTTTTTGGGACAGGACTTCACACAGTAGCTCAAGCTCTTCTGGAACTCTCTGTGTCACTCAGACTGGCTTTAAACTTATGGCAATCCTCCTGCCTTAGCCTTCCAAGTGCTAAGGGTTACAGGTATAAGCCACCACATCTAATTTTGGTGGATGGTTTTATTTGCTAAATAAGAAGGATGAAAACTTTATGAAAAGAATCAAGCTTCTGTCAATCAGTGTCATCGCCTGTGCACCTACACACACATACACACACATACACACATACACACACACATACACACACATACACACATACACAGAGATACATACACACATAGACACATAGACATACACACACACATACACACACACATACACACACATACACACATACACACACATACATACACACATACACACATAGACACATAGACATACACACACACATACACACATACACACACATACATACACACATACACACATAGACACATAGACATACACACATACATACACACATACACACATACACAGACATACATACACACACATACACATACACAGAGATACATACACACATACACACACATACACACACACACATACACACATACACAGACATACATACACACATACACACATAGACACATAGACACACAGACATACATATACACATACACACACACATACACACATAGACACACAGACATACATACACACATACACACACACATACACATACATACACATACACACATACACAGACATACATACACACATACACACATACACATACAGACATACATACACACATACACACATACACACATACACAGACATACATACACACATACACACATACACATACAGACATACATACACACATACACACATACACACATACACATACATACACATACACACATACACAGACATACATACACACATACACACATACACACATACACATACAGACATACATACACACATACACACACACATACACAGACATACATACACACATACACACATACACACATACACATACAGACATACATACACACATACACACACACACATACACACATACACAGACTTACATACACACATAGACACATAGACACACAGACATACACACACACATACACACATACACACATAGACACACAGACATACATACACACATACACACACACATACACACACATACATACACATACACACATACACAGACATACATACACACATACACACATAGACACACAGACATACATACACACATACACACACACATACACACACATACATACACATACACACAGACACACAGACATACATACACACACGCACACATACATACACATACACACAGACATACATACACACATACACACATAGACACACAGACATACATACACACATACACACACACATACACACACATACATACACATACACACAGACACACAGACATACATACACACACGCACACATACATACACATACACACAGACATACATACACACATACACATATACATACACATACACACATACACACAGACATACATACACACATACACACATAGACATACAGACATACATACACACATACACACACATACACACACACACATACACACATACACACATACATACATACACATACACACATACACATAGAAATACAGACACACAGACACACAGACATACATACACACACACACACATACATACACATACACACATACACACAGACATACATGCACACATACACACACATACATACACATACACACATACACAGACATATATACACACATACACACATAGACACACAGACATACACACACACACATACACACACATAGAAATTCTGTTCTCAGCCCTAATATACAATTGCTTGTAACTGAACCATGTACAGTGGGCACCTGCCTCTTCCACTGTGGGTCCATGGGGGACTATTTTTATTGGTTCTATATGAGCTTAGACAATATAAAAGCTTGTCCTCATTTTTCATAATACTGTCTTCTTTTTTAAGATACACCCACATAGACCTGTGTGTACACACAAACACAAAATGAAAAAAAGATAAATGTTTAAATTGCAGAGAAAAATGACAAAAAAGACAAAAGTTTTTTTTTTTTTTTTTTTTTTTTTTTTGTTAAGAGAGTAACAGGATCAGGGGAAGGGTGTCATCAGGAGACCTGGGGCTCAGAGCGGGGACACAACAGCTGAAGAGGCGGGGAGCCCTGTGAACAGTGCAGCTGGCACAGCAGCTGACTGCCGCTGGGAGCCGAAGGTCGCTTCCCTCCCCTCCCTGGTACCATCTCTCCTGCGCTGATCCATCATCGTTTATTATTTGGTTTGTCAAGCGTTAGAACGTCCCTGTCACTGCAAAGTCCAACATCTCGGGCTCAGAGGAATAAATAAATGAGAAATCAGGACAGAGCCTCATGAGTCCAGACAGACACCATGCATTATCAGAGCACAAACAAATCAGCACCCCCCTAGGGAATTAGACTTCTGAGAAATAAAGAAAAGGGAGACAGCTCTTTTGTGGGCCTTTTCCCCCTAGAAAAATACAACAAGATATTTACTACTCTATGGTTCCTGCTGCTACGAGTTAAGGAGCATCTGCTTCTGCTTAACAGCATTTAAAGGTTGAGGAGGAAGAAGGTCAGAGTAACGGTGACCCCACCCTTTGATGCCCTGGTACCTGGATACTGACGGTGTAATTGGGATCCAGGGAGGTACCCACCAGAATTGGTGAAGCCATGTCCTTCACGTGTTAATAAATGACGATGATGGACACACTGGCCATGCAACACCTCCAGTCCCGAGGAGGACAACAGGCCCAAGGCTTACACTTTGAAGCTCCGCCTCCCCACCCCACTCTACCTGCTACCCCATGCTGACAGGACATGTGACATGCCCAAGGTGAAACTCCAGTGTGGACTGTCCTTGTGATGTCAGCCAACACCGTGGCCTCTGTTCCTTGAGTGGCCCTGCCTCTCACACACAGGAATTCCTTTGTTCCCATCCACACAAGTGGTGAAACCAAGAGACAAAAATCCCCTAGTGACCCCAGGCGACCTACAGGACATACACAGAAGGGCATCACAGAAAGACACTCTGCTTAACAGATCGATGCTCAAAATAAACACAAGACCCCCTCAGTGATCACCCTAAGCCCAGAAGAAGCATGGTCTTACTAACACAACCACACAGCTCAACAGCAGGGTGCCACTGTCTTAGTGCTAGCCTTCAGATAGATGACTGACAGCATCTTAGTGTGAGCCTTCAGATAGATGACTGACAGCATCTTAGTGTGAGCCTTCAGATAGATGCCACCGTCATAATGCTGGCCGTCAGATGAGTGTCTCCATCTTAGTGCTACCCATCAGGAGGGTGCCACCATCTTAGTTCTTGCCATCAGCTCACTCTATTTGGTTTTTCAGGCAAGGTCTCTCTGTGTATCCTGGGCTTGCCTTGAATTCAGCATGTGGACCAGGTTGGCCTCAAACTCACAGAGATCCACCTTTCTCTACCTCCAAGTGCTGGGATTCAAATTTGCACCACCTCCCTCTTACCTGCCCTCTGTGGCCCAAGCAGAGTGCTGGTCCACACCCCACAGGGTCTACACCTGAATAAAGTTCTGCATTCCCAGTCTTTTTGCAGTCCGTTTCTAGTTTTCTCTCACGGCTATCTTCCCAATGGGTATCCAGAGTCACACACCAGCTCACACACCTACACGTGTGTCAGTGGGCTCCCTGTCTGCAAAGCATTGCAGTGGCCTAAGCAGCCTGTCTAGGGGTAGCTAGTATTAGTCATGAGGACACATGTGACCTAAGGCAGCTAGCATTTACTCTTGCTCTTCCAGGGCATATGTGACAGGGCCTCCTGCTACCTCAGTCTGGCATTGGTATTAATTATGTCTTCTTTGGACTCCTGGATTTCCCCTGGAGAGAAGGTAGAGTGGTAGTAGCCACTGGGCAGCCATCTAAGCTTACCTAGGGGCATCAAGACTGGCATGACTCACCAAATCACATAACCTGTGTCTGTCACGGTCTCTCCTTCCTGTCTCTATGTCTGTGTATTTGTCTGGGGTTCCAGGGTAGGTTCAGCTACCCTACAAAGACTGAGGGTCAGAGGCCACCACAGCTGGTATTAGAGGTCATGGGGGTGTTGGCCATCCAGTCAGAATAGAGGAGGTGAGGAGTGCAAAAACACCTGTCAGTAGAGACATGAGTAACAGTTTTCAATAGGATCAGTGACTCTCCTCAGGCGAGTTCCCAGGTCTCCTTGTACCTCAGTTCCCTCATCTGCATGCCAAGGAGGCTTTCCTACAGCTCATTCTCTCTCTGATGATGTAATCTTTATTTCAAGTCTTTATGCATTCTTGTCATGTCTTTAGTGTGGCACAGGGAGGGACACACAGACAATGGGGACAGGTCTTGGTCCCGCTCCCGGCCATTGGGAGGGGCCACTCAGGTGTCTCCTATACTGTGAGAACACATGCCCCCTCAAGCACCAGTTCTATGCAAAAGGTCACCAGGGCTTGCTCTCAGAGACATGAGAGCACGCGTGGGCACATCCGCTGCTCCCCAACACAATAGCAATCTGTGGAGCCCTGAGACCTCTCTCCACAAGGATGCCCACGCTCACTCCCTGATGCTGAGAGCAGCTCAGCTGAAGGGGGAGGGGGACGACAGAGCTAAACATACCACCTTCACCCCTAAGGAGAGAGAATCTAATTATCATCTGGAGATTCTTTGGGGATCTGCTTAATAAATCAATAGGAATGATTTGTAATTAGAATATCAGTTGTTTGTATGCAAATGTGGCCTTCTGGGTACTTGGGACAAATTCTAAAGATTGAAAGATTCCCTCCTCACGCCCCGCCCTCTCTGATTCTTAATTACATTATTTCGTTCATTCATCAAACATTTATTGAACACCTTTTACTTGCATGGCAGGAAGGTGGGGCCCAGAAACCCGTCTCTGCTTTCGTTCGGTCAGGAGTAAGGATCCAAGAAAGATGGACCTAGGGAAGAGCGTCCTTCCAGAGACCGAGAGCTGAACTTCTGGGCAGCTGCCTAGGCCACCAAGACCCTCTTCTGAGGAGGTCTGGAGGGGCCTCCTCCCCTATAGCAAGAGTGGTTCATGTGCCTGCACCTTGCTTTTGAGAATCTATGAAGCATCTGGCTGTGGTCACCCCAAAGCCCATCTAGGTTTGTTCTGCATTGTTAGGTCTTTAAGATTCTAGCAAATACTGTACACGAAGTTTGTCATGACACTTCAACCCCGGGCCCCGGAACCTTTCTTCTTAAGATTTTTGATTATTGGGGTGTGTGTGTGTGTGTGTGTGTGTGTGTGTGTGTGTGTGTGTGTGTATGTGTGTGTGTGTGTTACATGCTCACACATGTGCTCACACATGTCAGGGGGTGATGTCGGGTGTCCTTTTCCTCATTCCCTTGAGACAGAGTCTGTCACTGAACCTGGAGCCAGCGAGTTCAGCAGCCGCAAGCCCCAATGAGTTACATTTGGGCTCTGTAGGCCACACTCAGCCTTTCATGTGGGCACCAAGACCTGAACTCAAGTCCTCCTGATTGTGTTTCAAGTGCTCTTACTGGCTTGGCCATTCCCCCCAGCCCCGTTCCTTCATTCCTTCCCTACTCCTCCATCCAGCATGTCCCGTGAGGTACAAGCCTCACTCTGTGCTGCAGGTGGAGGGTGAAATAAAGGACAGAAAAGCCAGACATGGAGACAGACCCTGTAATCCCCTGTAATCCTAGTGCTCGGGTGAATCAGGAAGCTCAGGTATTGAAGTCTAACCTTGTCTACATAGTGAGTTCAAGACCAGCTTGGCCTGTAGTCATGAGATTCTGCCCCATAAAGCTAAAAGCAAATAATGCCCTCCCCAGGAGCCCATTTCCTGGAAGACATAGATAACACACCAGTACAAGCGCTGAGAAATGTACCCTCTCGCCCCTCAGCCCATCATAGCCAGTCCTCAGCCTCTGTGTTTAGGTTCTCATTCCCCTAGGCTGGGGTATGGCACCTCTTGTGCCTTTTTCCTATCTGTGCAGCCCAGAGGAACACCATGCTGCTCTGCTGAGATGTGTGTATGCTGGACGGAGGCTCTCAGGGCAGCCACAGCCCATCGGGTGTGGTGGGCACCTGTGGTTGCTATGATGGCCTTACCCAGCAGTCAGCTCCCAGGGCATCTTCCCAAGAGAGACACTGGTAAAGCCCCTGTGCCTGAATGCTGTAACAGAACAGCAAAGTCGGTGGGCAAACCTCTGGCATCCAAAGTCTGGTGGGCAGCCGACAATACCAGGGCAGTGGAAGCTTCTTGTGCACACCTGCAAGAGGCTGGTGTGAATTCAGTGCCTGAGTAGACACTGCAGGGCGGAGGCACGGGGGGTGGGGGGAGGGGGGAGGCCCAGCCACATCGCTGTCTTCTCAAATTTTTTGTAGATGTAAAAATACCACAGAATAGAAGCTTATTTCAAATGATGGGCATGGGGGGAAAGAGGGAGGGACAACCACATGGTTCCGGGCCTCTCAGCACTGAGGTGACTGTCGATGTCGAGAAGGGTTCCTCCACACATGTCCCCAAGGGTATGCTAATAACTCGTCTTGTTGCTGTGACCAGATGTCTCACACACGTGTCTCACAGCAGGGAGGGCTAATTTGGGCTCACAGTTTGGAGGTGCCAATCCATCAAGGCAGAGCAATCCTGGTCATGTGGCATCCATAGGCAGGAAACAGAGAGAGATGGGTTTCTGATGCTCAGCTCACTTTCTTCTTTCTGTCCATATTCAGGACGGGTCTCCCATTCTTGGCTAATGCAACCAGATATCCCCCATGGGCTTGTCCACAGGTTGTCCCCTAGGTAGCTCTAGGTCCTGTCAAGCTGACATTTTAACCATCACACAGGCTCAGAACTGGAAGCTTCTGCAGCATTGCCCAGCCTCTAGAGTTCACACGACTGTAAAGTAGCGAGTTAACAACTAGATTCTTGCCGAGAAAACCCGCATGCCTGTTAACACACGGAACATGCCGGGAACACATAGGGCCTTCTAGACTCATTACATAAACTGATCTGAAAGAGAAGGGAGTCAAAGAGAAAGAAGGGTGCCTGGGGTCACATGAAGCTCCAGCCTTCTGCCCAGAGAAGCAAACTGAGAAGCAGGAGGAAGGAGCCTGTGCTGTTCGTTCAGGCCAAGGTGCGTGACATAAGAGAAAACCCTGGGATGACTCTGTGGTTCTGACACCTCACAGGTGCCCATTCTCAACTGACCTTGAAAGCTAAGCAGGGTTGGGACAAGTTATTACTTGAAAAAGGCATCTGTTTGCAGATGTGTCGGGGTGTGTGGATGTGGAGACCCAAGAACAACCGTGGGTGTCATTCTTCATGGGCCATCTACCTTGATTTTAGACATGGCATTTTCACTGGCACCTGGGGCTCACTTTTTTTGTTTTGTTTTATTTTTGTTTTTGTTTTTGTTTTTGTTTTTCGAGACAGGGTTTCTCTGTGTAGCTTTGGAGCCTATCCTGGCACTCGCTCTTTAGACCAGGCTGGCCTCGAACTCACAGAGATCCGCCTGCCTCTGCCTCCTGAGTGCTGGGATTAAAGGCGTGTGCCACCACAGCCTGGCGGGGCTCATCTTTTAGGCTAGACTGTCAACTGTTTCTATCCCCCCAGCTCTGAGGTTACAAGCACACATCATCATGCCAGGCTTCTTCACATAGGTTCTGAGGAACAAACCCAGGTCCCCTTGTTTGCACGGAAAGCACTTTATTGACTGAGCTGCTTCCTCCCCAGCTGTATCTGTCTGTCTGTCTGTCTGTCTGTCTGTCTGTCTGTCTACCTATGTGTTGCTCATCTGCACAAAAACACTGGACAAGACCAGGAAGCAGCTCCATGGTGGAGTGTATGCTTAGCATGCCAGAGGCCCCGAGTTTGATCATCTTCACCATCACATGCCAAAAGAGAGAGGGGAAGAGAAAGCACAGGAAGGGCAAAGTGAGCAGGAGGGAGACAATGTTCGAATCTTGGCGATTAAAATGCACTGCACCTTATAGTGTAGAATGAGCCTTCACTCCCAGCCCTAGCGGGGGGCCTTTCTCAGCATCCCAGACTTCTCATCCGCTATGCTGCAAGAATATAATGAGAACACAAATCCCTTTGTGTGCCTTCATCACTTAAACGTGGCTGTTCTGGAACTTGCTCTGTAGACCAGGCTGTCCTCAGGCTCAGGGATCTGCCAGCCTTTTCCTCCCAAGTGCTGGGATTAAAGGCGTGAGCCACCGCACTCAGTTCTAAGCTTTTCTTTAATCCCTTTTCACAAATTGGAAACTTAGCTGGGTGGGATCTTGCTCAGAAGTCACCCCTCCCTTTATTCTGTTTCTTAATCTGTTTATCTCCTTGAACACAGGACTTAGCTCCATTCCACTTCCTGGTGCCCCTTTTCTCCTCAATCTGCACATTTTATATTTTTCCTTGCTCAGTTTGCTCCCTTTCATTATACATCTTTATTAGTGTTAACACTAATAACTACACAACAGAGTCTATATTAGACTGTTTTGAGATTTCTTCTGCCAATGGAATTAACCCAAAACTCTTCACTTTGGCCTCTGGTAGACTTTTTGGACAAGGGCAAAAAGCACCTCACCAAAATATCACAAGAACTATCTCTAGGTAACATATTGGCCTTCTTCTCTGAAACCTCTTGAGCCGGGCCCCCACAGTTCAAAGTCCCTCAGTGCCACTGTCTCCCACGTCCCTACTAGTTTGGCCCATTAAGCAGCACTTAGAGCATTCAATTGCTTCTCTAATCCCCCTTCCCAAGATTCATATTTCTTCAAACAAAAGCATGGGCAGGGTTATCACAGTAATTCCCCAGGCTCTGGTATAAACTTGAGGTTTCAGCACTAGGAGAATAAAAACACTGGCCTTGTTTCCCTGGGGCTCCCAGACCAGCCAGCCCTGTCTACTTCTGTAAGTGCCAGGCGACTGAGAAAGCCTGTCTCCAAAAATGGGCTGTGATGCCTACAGAATAAAACTCAAGGTTGTCCTTAAGCCTACACACACATAGCCAAACATGTATCCTGTATATATGTGTACTGTGAGCACACACGAACATGCATGTATGTCACACACACACACACACACACACACACACACACACACACACACACTCTCTCATCTGAGGAGCAGGTACCAATATATCAAAGCAGAAGCTAACATCAATACTGGGCAGGCTCCTCATGTTCTAGGCTGCAGAACAGACACTGAAGCAATTATGGGACACATAGCAGCCAAAGCAAGGCCATGTGCATAGACCAGGGGCTGGCTCTGCAGTATGTCATTCCCATCCTGAACTTCACAGTCCCGCAGCACACACCTGTCATCCAGCACTATGGAGACAAAGACAGGATGCTTAGAGCTCACTGGCCAGACTATTTCTACTTGAATTGGTGAGCTCTAGGTTCAGTGAGAGACCCTGCCTCAAAACACAATGTGGAAAGTCACAGAGAAAGGCACTCAGTATCAACCTCTGACCTCCAGTACACAGCCACACACACACAGTGGGGAGGGGCAAAGGAAGGTCAAGACAAGGGGTATGAGTAGGGGGTAGAGTCGTCTGATGCAGGCAATAGAAAAGTCAGAGTAGCATGTGCCTGGTCTTTCACATGGAAGAAGTGGTTGTGAACCAAGAAGGTGGTGACAGATGTGTCCTAGAGACTCAAACAGGCTCCAGCCTGCCAGCACCTTGGTTTCAGCCTCATCAAACACAGTCTTGGACTTCAGGACTCCACAGTATTAAGATAAGCAGTGATCTCAAGCCATGTGGATGGTTTGTTGCATTCAAGAAGCCATCCTAAGTCAGTACACATGCTAATATAATACTTTGGTTTTGTTTTTCAAGGCAGGGTTTCTCTGTAGCTTTGGTGCCTGTCCTGGAACTCTGTAGACCAGGCTGGCTTTGAACTCACAGAGATCTGCCTGCCTCTGCCTCCCAAGTACTGGGATTAAAGGCGTTCGCCACCAACACCCGGCTAAGCTAATATAATACTTGATACATATCAGGACTAAATCAATGTGACAGTTATCGTTGCCTATTGTCTGTCTTCAAACAGGTCCCTGGAAGCTCCTGAACCAGAGCCTTTTGCATGGATCATGCCTCTGCTTGGAGGGCCCTTCCCTGTCTTTTCTGTCTACCAAGACCTTTCTGAGACAGGCTCTAACTGTATAGACCTGGCTGGCCTAGAACTCTCTGTGTAGACCAGGCTGGCCTAGAACTCACAGAGATCCTCCTAGCTCTGCTTCCACCCTCTGGGTATAAAGGCCTGTGCCATCATGAATGGTTTCTCTTGTAATATTTTTGAAATTGTATTTATCTACCCCACAATATAAAAATACTGCAGTAGAAACCATGGGGAGCTCTCCCATGGAGAGAGAACTCTGCTCTTCCCAGACTCAATCCAAACTCAGCTCCTGCCTCAGCAGGCTTCCCCAGTAGTTTCTGCTGGGTGCTGTGAGTCCCAGTGGATGATGGTACCTTTTGTTTGCTCTCTCAATCAGGCTACTCCAGTTGTCCACGTGAATGCCGTAACTCCTGACTCGATAGTGTTTCTGTCCCTCTGCTGCATCTCTGTCTGCTCCTTGCTATATACTTAATAAACTCACTCAAAACCAACAACACAGGTAGCATCAATCATTTTTTGCACCATACAGAACATATATCTGCGTGTGTGTGTGCATGTATATGTATATGCATGCGTGTGTGTGTGTGTGTGTGTGTGTGTGTGTGCGTGTGTGCGTGTGGTTCGTGCACAGCTAGAATCCTACCTGCTAAGCCATCATTCTAGCCCTTTCTTGCAATTTTTAAGCCTTTTTAAACAATGTCCTCTGAGCATGTAGTTTTCCCAGACTCCAAGGTGAAGTGTATTTATTCTTTTTAGTTTTCTTTTCATCTGTTTTGTCATTCATCACAGATTGTAATCATGTTGGTGTTTTTCCTTCACGGAAACTCTCACTGGTAGCAAAGCCTAAACACATCTACTGTTGCTGGGGGTGTAGCTCAGTAGAAGAGCATTTGTCTACAGGCACAAGACCTTAGATTCAATTCCCAGCTCTGCAAAAAAAAAAAAAAATAGAATAAAATAAACACAATAAATGTGTGCACTGCAGGATCTTCAAACAGTGGATTCTGGAGCAATGCAAACAATAAATAACAAGCCAGATAAATAAACATGCCACAGGAGCAGCGGTGGAAACATTCTATTTAAGGGCTCTGCTGGTAAGATGCTCACTGTGCATGCCTGATGATTTCAGTGCAAGTCCCCCAAAACCTAAGCAAAGGCAGGTGCAACAGTATACAATGGGCCTCCACCTCAGGATCACAGGCAGAGACAGGAGAATTGCTGGGAGCAACGTGAGCCAGATAGTCTGTCATAAGGAGCAGTGAACAAGGTGGAAGGTAAAGAATAACACCCAAGGTTATCCTCTGACGGGCCCCTGACACACACACACACACACACACACACACACACACACACACACACCAATTACACACCGCACATGTAATTCTGTTTAAGATCTGACTTAAAACTTAGATGAAGGCAAGCAAACACAGTGGCATGCACCTGCAATTCCAGCACTCAAAAGGCAGAGGGTAGGAGGGTTACCCTGACTGTGAGGCCAGCCTGGTCTACATGGCATTGACCAGGCCAGCTTAGGCTACAGAGTGAGACCCTGTCTCAAGACATCAAACAAATAAAAATCTTGGACAAGTAAATGGGTAGGTGAATGATGGAAAGAGTCCTAACCGACTGAGGCTGTGAATGGTGGGAGTGGCTTATTCAAATGAGGAAATGGGTTGAAAACAACGATACCAGCTCAACTATAACCTGACTCCTTGACAGGATTCAGCCCAGTTGCTCAAGGGCATGGGAAGTCCAGTTGACACAGGGCAATGGTCACAAATTGACCTGCAGAGAATACCTTGTAGGAGAATGGAAATGCAATTAAAAACGTTTTGAGGGGGCTGGGGAGATGGCTAAGTCAGTGAAGTGTTTGTTACATAAGCCTGGTCCCCAGGAAGCAGGTCAAAGGGCCCAGGTAGTCAAGGAAATAAAAATTAAAACTACTTTGAGGTTCTGTCTCCCCTCAGCCAGATTGGCTATTGTCAAGAAAACACTGACAGAAATGTTGGTGAAGACGCAGGAAAAGGCAACTCTTATTTGCTGTTGGTAGGCGTACAGACTGGTGCGGTCACTATGGAAACCGATGTGGAACTTTCTCAGGAAATAAACAGAACTGCCGAAGAGCCGAGCCTCACCACTCCTGGGCATATGATCTGAAGGACTCATATCCCATCACAGAGACTCTTGAACACCCATGTTCATTGCTGCTCCGTTCACGATAGCCTACGTGTCTTATCAGCCCATACATGAAAACGAAACCTCAGTACATACAATGAATTTTACTCCAATGTAAGGGAAAAAGAGATCCACAGGAAAATGGATGGAACTGGGAAAACTGTGCTAAGTGAGGCCTGGAAAGACAGACACTCCACGTTCTCTTTTGTGTGAGGAGCCTAGCTTTGAATTTTTAGATCCATGTTTAACTTGGAGTGCCTGCAGAGGCCAGGAAGCTAGGGAGTTGCTATTGGTGAGGGCCAGAAGGGAAGCCAATGGTCTTACACCTGTGAGCTCTGAGAGAAACAACACCAACCTGCTAGGTAGGATGTACCCTGATTGCAATAGTGGTGTTTGATAGTCTGATTCTGATTTGAGAAAGAGGGATCACTTTCTGATTCAATTTGAGAAAGAGGGAATCTGTGCCTGGTAATGTAAAACCCCATCAAACAACCCAGGGCTGGAAGGGTCATAAACCCTAGCAGGGTTCCTACTGTGGCTGCTCTGCTAAGTGGGCATGATGTCCAACGGCCTTCTAAATATTTATGTCCATCCCCATAGATGACTCCTGTTCATGGTTAGCCAGAGAAGCCTCTGTTTGTAGTGAGTGGCAACGCAAAGAGTCACAGCTGGCCAAATGCTGAGAGTAAGCGATGACTGAGAGAGAGTTCAACCATAAATGGGACATTGACATCACCCGATGAGGGTTCAGGGAACAGGAGAAAAGGAGACAGAAAGAATGTAAGAGCTGGGGGTGGGGGGTGTGGCTGGGAAATGCTAGTTTCTGGACATAGCTGACAAGACTGTTGTAGCCATGAACTCACCTGTGCAAAGGCCACTTCCATAAGACTAGGCCCTTCCATCGTGGGCAGGGAGGGGCTCACAGAGCGCCACTTCTCCCCAAGGAGCTGTTGTCATAGTTCTTAGTGTTACCACCACTGGTTGATTTCCCTTGCTTAAGTAAATGACTCCGCACTATGCTCATGGAAGCAGCCATAGTTAAATGCAGAGGGTCACAGCAGCAGCAGCAACAGCAGCAGCAACGAGAGACTTGAAAGAAAGAAGGAGATTTAGGGAGAAGGGAATAAGAATCTCATAGGGGAAATACGATCAGTATATATATATATATATATATATATATATATAGTGTGTGTGTGTGTGTGTGTGTGTGTGTGTGTGTGTGTGTGTATTTATGATATTGTGCAAAAAATTAAAATAGTCTTCTTTTTTTTTTAAGTGAAGTGCATTGGGGCGTGCTTATAACCCCAGCACTGGGTAGGCAGAGAGAGGTGGATCACTGACTAGAGCCTAGCCGACCTGGTGAGTTTTGAGCCAATGACCCATGAGAAGGTAGACAGCTCTTGAGGAATAGCACCTGAAATTGTCCTCTGGCCTCCAGGTGTGCATATAGATAAATCAGTAAGAAACTCGGGGGGCTGTATATGGTGGTGCTGGTTTGCAATCCCATCACCTCAGGGGCTGTGGTAGGAAGATTGCAGGCTTAAGGCCAGTCTGGCTTCATAATAAGGCTTTGTCTCAAAAGCCTTTATTCCTCCCTCGGGGTTGGGGAGGGAATATGGCTCAGCAGTACAGTCCTGCCTTGGCATGAGCTGGTCCCCAAAGTGAGAAAATAAATGAGACCTTTACAATTTGAGAGTTTGGAGCTACAGCAAAGTTACAGATAACAGAGAGTCTGTTACCCAACACTCCATTTCCCCTATTGTTAGAGCTTACGTTAGTGCAGCTCATTTATCACAATTAATGAGCCATTATTAACACGAGTAATATGTTATTGTTCTCTGAGCTCCAGATTTTACACCCATTTCCTCCACTGTCCCCGGATGTCCTTTCCTCACACAGACATCAGTTATCTCCTTCCACTCCCTGGGCTGCCAGCCTCTCAGGCTTCTCTTTGGTGACCTTGGCAGTCTCAGGAGGTCTGCCCAGGTGCTATTAGGATGTTCTTCAGTTTAAGCCCCCCCTTTTTTTTCTCCAAAGACAGGGTCTCATGTAGTTCTGGCTGTCCCAGAACTTCCTTATGTGGACCAGACTGTCCTCGAATTCTCAGAGGTTTTTCTTACCATTTATTTTGGTATTTTCTCTTGAGACAGAGGTCTCATTGCCAAGCTAGCCTTGAACTCCTAGACAGAAAGGATGCTCTTGCCTCAGCCTTCCAAGTAGCTGGGGATGCAGATTCCTGGCTCCACTCTTGTGATAATGTCAGAGCAGTGATTTCAGGGGCAAACGCTTTTGGCCACACCCTGTCATGGAGGGCATAACCCACCAACAGGACTAGTGGAGTTTGATCTTCACCTTGACCCAGGCTTCTCTCCTGTAAAGCTACTCTGTAGCTAGTTTCATTCAACCCTTGCTGAAGCCACAGGAAGATTCTGCTCACCTCCTCCAAGGAGAAGCCCCTGGTTTAACACATTTGGAATTCTTCTGTGTAGGCGCCCCTGAAGTGTTCTCTCACAGTCCCTTGAGACCTGGGACCTATGTGATCCTAGGTGGACAGGTATGTGAGACTGGCAAACAAACCAAGCTTTGACTGAAAGTAAGCTGCAAGGAGACGAACTTATAAACCTCTCTAGGGGCCTGGAGAGATGGCTCAGTGGTTAAACTCTTCCAGAGGACCCAGATTCAATTCCCAACACCCACATGGCAGCTCACAACTGACTGTAACTCCAGTTCCAGGGGATCTCACACCTACACACCAGCACATACAAGTTAAATAAAATAAAAAGGATAAAAGCCTCTTTGTTAAACATCAACTTTTTTTTACCATTTATTAAAGATGAAAATGAACATAGATTCTGAGGTAACTGTGTTCTTTTATTTTTACATTAATAATTAAATTGTGGTAATCCACTATAAAAACAAACTGAAAGAAAAAAAAAACCCACATGATCATCTCACCAGATGCTGAAAAAGATTTTGATAAAATTCAGTTCCCCTTCATGATAAAGGTCTTAGAGAGATCAGGGATAACAGGAATAAAAGCAATATATAGTAACCCAACAGCTAACATCAAACTAAATGGAGAGAAACTCAAAGCGATCCCACTAAAATCAGGAACAAGACAAGGCTGTCCACTCTCTCCATATCTATTCAACATGGTACTTGAAGTTGTAGCCAGAACAATAAGACAACAAAAAGAAATCAAAGGGACACAAATTGAAAAAGAAGTCAAATTGTCACTATTGCTGATGATATGATAGTTTATATAAGTGATCCCCAAAAATTCTTCTAGAGAACACCTACAACTGATAAACACCTTTAGTAATATAGCAGGATACAAGATTAACTAAAAAAATCAGTAGCCCTCTTATGTGCATTTGACAAACAAGCTGAGAATGAAATCAGAACAACATCACCCTTTACAACAGCCACAAATAACATAAAATATCTGGGGGTAACTTTAGTCACACAAATGAAACACCTGTATGACAAGAACTTCAAGTCTTTAAAGAAAGAAATTAAGGAAGATATCAGAAAATGGAAAAATCCCCCATGCTCTTGAATAGGTAGGATGAACACAGTAAAAATGGCAATCCTACCAAAAGTAATCTACAGATTAAATTCAATTCCCATCAAAATCCCAGTACAATTCTTCACAGACGTTGAAAGAGCAATACTCAACTTCATATGGAAAAACAAAAAACCCAGGATAGCCAAAATAACCCCATACAATAAAGGATCATCTGAGGGCATCACCATCCCTGACTTCAAACTCTATTATAGAGCTATAGTAATGAAAACAGCTTGATATTGACATAAAAACAGACAAGTGGACCAATGGAATCAAATTGAGGACCCCGATATCAATCCACACACCTATGAACACCTAGTTTTTGACAAAGAAACTAAAAATATAAAATGGAAAAAAATATATTCAACCAATGGTTATGGTATAACTGGGTGTCAACATGTAGAAGAATGCAAATAGATCCATATCTATTGTCATGAGTAAAACTCAAGTCCAAATGGATCAAAGACCTCAATATAAATCCATCCACACGGAAGCTCATAGAAGAGAAAGTGGGAGATACATGTGAACACACAGGCACAGGAGACCACTTCCTAAATTTAACACCAGTAGCGCAGATTCTGAGAGCAAAAATTAATAAATGGGACCTTCTGAAACTGAGAAGCTTCTGTAAAGCAAAGTACACAGTCAACAAGGCAAAACGGCTTCCTACAGAATGGGAAAAGATCTTCACCAACCCTACATCTGACATAAGGCTTGTCTCCAAAATATACAAAGAACTCAGGAAACTAGAAATCAAACTACCAAATAATCCACTTAAAAATGGGGTACAGATATAAATAAAGAATTCTCCAGAGAATAATCTCAAATGGCAGAAAGACACTTAAGGAAATCCTTAACATCCTTAGTCATCAGGGAAATGTAAATCAAAACCACTCTGAGATGCCATATTACACTGATCAGAATGGCTGAGATCAAAAACACCAATGACAGCTTATGCTGGAGAGGATGTGGAGAAAGGGGAACACTCCTCCATTGCTGGTGGGAGTGCAAAGTGTACAGTCACTGTGGAAATCAGTATGTGGATTTCTCAGAAAACTAGGGATCAATTTAACCCAAGACCCTGAAATACCACTGTTGGGCATATACACAAAGGAGGCACATTCACACTACAAGCACATTTGCTCAGCTATGTTCATAGCAACATTATTTGTAATAGCCAGATCTTGGAAACAACCTAGATGCCCCTCAACTGAAGAACGGATAAAGAAAATGTGGTACATTTACACAATGGAGTACTACTCAGTGGTAAGAAACAATGACATCCTAAAATTTGCAGGCAAATGGGCAGAACTAGAAAAAACCATCTTAAGTGAGGTAACCCAAAACCAGAAATACAAATGTAGTGTGTACTCACTCATAAGTGTATACCAGACACAAAGCAAAAGATACTCAGCCTTCAATCCACAATCCCAGAGAAGCTAGAACCCTGTTCCAGAAACAGATGGAAGCAGATGCAGAAATCCACAACTAACCAAAGGGCCAAGCTCCTGGAGTTCAATTGAAGTGAGGGAGGAGCAAAAATATGAACAAAGGAGTCAAGATCGTGATGGGGAAACCACAGAATCAGCTGACCCGAGCTACTGAGAGATCACTGACTCAGGTCTGACAAATGGGGACCTAACTAGACACCCTTAATATAGGTGACAATGGTGTGACTGGGACAATATATGAGGCCACTGGCAGTGGGTCCAAGATCTCACTCTAATGCACAAACTGACTTAGTGGAGCCCATTCTATGTGGAGAGATGCCTTGCCCAGCCTAGACACAGGGGTGTGGGGGTGGAGAGGGGCCTTGGTCCTGCCTCAGCTAGATGATGGACAGACTGAGTAGACTTCCTAGGGGAGGCCTCACCCTCTCCGTGGAGCAGATGGGAGGAGGGGGGAGTGGAGGAATGGGAGGAAAGCAGGGAGGGGGAACTGGGATTGGAATGTAAAAAATAAATTAATAAAAAGAGGAAAAATGAAAAAAATATGATGCCTCCCCTCCAAAAAGAATTAAATTGTGGAGCTGGAGAGCTGGCTCAGCTTATGTAGGTGTTTGCCTCCAAGCCTGGTGACCCAGAACCCAAGTGAGGGAAGAGAACACTCCTAGGCATTGTCCTGTAACCTCCATACATGAGCCATGCACGGCACTCATGTGTGCGCGCACACACACACACACTCACACACTCACACACACACACACACACTAACACACACACACACACTCTCACACACACACACACTCACACACACACTCACACACACTCTCACACACACACTCACACACTCTCACACACACACTCACACACTCACACACACACTCACACGCACACACACACTCTCACACACACACACACACTCACACACACACTCACACACACACACTCTCACACACACTCACACACTCTCACACACACACACTCACACACACTCTCACACTCACACACACACTCACACACACACACTCACACACATACACACTCTCACACACACACACTCACGCACACACTCACACACACACACACACACACACACACACACACACACACACACACACTGATTGTTTTTTTAAGAATGAGGGATGAGTACTTGTTCCGGTAGGATGTTTTTTTTCCAGTGTAGATTGATATTTTGATTTTATAATTGTCAAGGCTGAGAATTCTTGGTCCACAGATACAGAGTATCAATGGTGGAAGTGTGTCTAAGCCCATTTCAGAAGCAGTTGGAATCTGTCCTGATCTCAGGTAAGAATTCAGTTAGCAATGTTTGTGGCTCTGCTTGGAGACAAGATCTCATTCTGGAGCCCTGACTAGCATGCCAGTCTCACTTAAACTCATAGCAAAACCCCTGCTTCACTTCCCTCATGCTGGTACTATGGACATGAGCAGTTTTACCTGGCTTCATCTAATATTTTTTTCTTTTGTTTTTTCAAGACAGGGTTTCTCTGTGGCTTTGGAGACTGTACTGGAACTAGCTCTTGTAGACCAGGCTGGTCTCGAACTCACAGAACATTTAATATTTTTTTTCTAATACAAAGTCTTACTATGTAGCTCTAGATGACCTGGAACTCACTCTGTAGACCAAGCTGACCTCAAACTCACAGAGATCCCCCTGTCTCTATCTCCCAAGTGCTAGGATTAAAGGTGTGCACTACCACCATCCAGCATGATAGCAATTTTTAAAATCAAACATTCTAGTTTGATACAATCCAAACGTATGCTAATTTGGCACTCACAGGCTGAGGAGTGACATTAGATAATATTAAATATTGTTTCTTCCTAATTAAAACCATTCTGTTTCTTCAAGAACAGATAATTTCGTGCATGCAGGAGAAACGCTGAAACTCATAACCTTTCACAGTTGTGAATGTGAGGCACTGTGTTTCAGGTTCCGTGAGCAGTCCCGAGTGGTGAAACAATATACAAAGAGCAAAGCAAGCTGTGAATGCCTCAGACCCAAAGATCTAGCGAGTCCTCGGGACAAGACAGGACACAAGCCAGCATGCCAGAAACACCTCGGATTCATTTTGCATTTGATTCCAAAATTTTCATAACCCCCACCTTCAACTACATGGCCCTATATGAGGTCACAACCTAGAATATAAGAAGCCAGGCATTGTCCAACCTTTTATTTGTGTAGTAGGAGGTGCAAATATATTTATTTCCTTTTTAACTTTTTGCCTTGCTTTTGAAACATTTGTTTATTTAGTGTTGGGCAGGGGTTAGAGGACAGCTTACCAGAGCCTCCTGTCTCCCTCCATCACACAGGGTCCAACTCAGCTCATCAGTCCTGGTACAGACTGCATTTATGTGTCACCATCTCTGAGTCATGTATTGTTTTTTTCTGAGACAGGGTCTGCCTTGTAGTCCAGGCTGGCCTCATGCTCACGAAAGGTTGTTTCTGGTAAGTGGCATTGCTACGTCATGTGATTTTGTTACTCAGGTCCTCTAAGCTTTGGCCATTGGGGTTCTCAACAACTAGGCTGCACTCCCATTGTTTTAGCTTTCAAGAGCCTCCTAGCTCCCTGGTTCTGTATGCTACCTCAGGTTTGACTTCTGTATTCCTCCCCCTGGACCATGAGTCACTCACTTTTCCTCAAGAGCCTCAGCTGTCTTTGTGATGGAAAGGTGTAAGGAACATAGAACAGAAGCTTAAGAGCAAGAAAAGATTTTTTTTACCATGAACACTGCCTTAGTTACCTTTCTGTTGCTGCAATAAAACAACGTGGCCAGGGAAATTTATAAATGGAGTGTTTAATCTGGCTTAGAGAAAGTGTTCAATTTGTCTTTTAGTTTCGGAGGTCTAGAGTCCATGATGGTGGCATGACGAATAGTTGAGAGTTCATATCTTGTTCAACAACTATGAGGTATACACACACACACACACACAGAGAGAGAGAGAGAGAGAGAGAGAGAGAGAGAGAGAGAGAGAGAGAGAGAGGCTAAAGTATTTTGAAACCTCAAAGCCTACCCCAGTGACACATCTCGTTCAACAAGACCACACCTCCTAATCCTTCCCAAACAGTTCTACCAACTGTGGACCAAATATTCAACCATATGAGTCTATGGAGATTGTTCTCATCCAAACCCCCACATTCCAATCCCCGGCCCCCCCGGGCTCCTGGCCTTTTGGTAATGAGGCCACTTCAAAAGTTCTCACAGTCTTCCACAGACTCACACAGTTAAGAGTCCAGGTCTTCTGAGCTCAGCTGTGTGTGTGGGTGGGGTGGGCAGGGTCCTACCCTCAGGCTCCCCTCCTCTTATCTCAGTCAGCACAAGCCTTTAAATTTCCTGGTGCCCCCCAATCTGCACATTTTGTATTTCCTTTTGCCCCCACTTGCTCTTTTCCACTGTAGACCGACCGCCCTAAGACTGATCACCGACAATGACAAGACAGAGTCAATATTAGGCTGTCTTGAAATCTCCTCTGTCAAGGAAATTATTCCATTACTTTTCAATTTAACCTCAGGCAAATTTTAAGGACAATGACAGAAAGCAGCCACACTCTTTGTCAAAATGTCACAAGAATATTGTCCTCTCTGAGATCTTCCTCTCCCCCATTTCCAATTAAACTTTTCAACCTCCAGTTTTTTCTCCTGCTTTTTTCCCCATTTGTGTATGTATGTATGTATGTATGTATGCAACTGTGTGTGTGTATGTATTTAAGACAGAATCTCACTATGTAGTCTGTCTGAGCTTAAAAATCTCCATGTAAGCCAGGCTGGCCTTAAACACACAGAGGTCTGCTTACCTCTGCCTCCTGAGTGCTGGGATTAAAGGCGTGTGCCATCACACCCAGCTCCCTCTTCTATTGCCATGTCAGAAGCACGCTACCCTCTCAATTCCCTGCAAAGTATCTCTTTTTCCCATTTCAGAGCCCTACTCGAGTTTCCTGGCCCAGTGGCTAATGTCAAACATTTTTCCATATTCTAAATGGTAACTATGATTAAAAAAAAAAACAAAACAAAACATTCCATTCACTCAGTCTAAAGAATTCTTAAGCCTATCGGTATCTTTAGGAAAACACCAGGGGCTGGGAAGACAGCTCAGCAGTTAAAACACGTACTTTTCTTGCAGAGGACCCAAGTTCAATTCCCAGCACCCATGTCACCTGAACTCCAGAGGGTCTGATACACACACACACACACACACACACACACACACACACACACACACCTACCTAAAAATAAGAATCAATTTAAAAATTAGCAACAATAACAAAACAACCACCAAACTTGCAGTTGGAGTCTATGGTGGTTAATATTGTCAACTTGACAGGCTCTAGGGTCACCTAGGAGACACATCTCTGAGTGAACTTCTAGACTGGGTAACTGGGGGTAGGACCCACTCTTGTGTGGGTCCTGTTGCATGGGCTGGGGCCCTGGACTAAATAAGAAGGAGAAAACAAGTATCAATATAAAAAAACGCAGCTCCCATCTAGAAGAAAATAAGAAGGTATTTATTTTGGAGCCATTTTGACCAGCTGCATCCCAGGAACAGATTTAGGTTCCCCACAAATTCCATCTCTCAGTGTCAAAGCAGTTTCATGAAGTTTTTAAAGTTTTACCAAACAAAGAAAGTCATATATCACAGTAAGTTTAAAATACATTGGCGGGTCCATTAGAGAGGCCAGTCCAGTGAAATGGGGGAAGGCCCAGGATGCCATCTGACGACATTCTTAGCTTTTGGATTGGTGGAAGCTAGCAGTCTGCTAACTTCCTAGGTTCCAAAAGCTTTTTATCTCTTTGCCATGCAATGTTAGTTCCGACACAGAGCTGGACAAGGGATGGCTGTCCCAGAGGGCTGGAACTAGCCTGAGTCAAGTAATTGGCCTTTGGACCTGCAATGTTCCCACCTCTCGCCAGTACTGAGTTCGAATCATCCAGTTAGTCTTCGTGGGATGGCTTCTTCTCAAGAGTTTTCATTCCACAAGCTGAGAATCCACTTCACTCCTCCCTGGTGCATCCCTCTAGATATGAGACTGGCTCCCTCACATGCCTGCCACCATGGTTTCCTCAACATGATGGAACACAGCAGCGAGAGCCCTTGAATGAGAAGCATCAGCAGCCTTTGCCAGTGTGTAAGAGAGAACATAAATGGGTCGCTGAAATGCGAGGTTCTTGGCTGGATAGCTACATGGCAGTCAGTAATTGCAATGGCAGGTCCACACCGATAATTCAAGGACTCTGGAGGCTGAGGCAGGGGGATGGAGAGCACAAGACCATAGTGAGGCAGGCTCTCAAATTTAAAACCGCCTTTAATCCCAGCACTCGGGAGGCAGAGGCAGGCGGATCTCTGTGAGTTCGAGACCGGCCTGGTCTACAAGAGCTAGTGCCAGCACAGCCTCCAAAGCCACAGAGAAATCATGTCTCAAAAAAACAAAAAAACCAACCAACCAACCAACCAGCCAAACAAACAAACAAAAACAGAAAGAGAAAAAGAAAAAGTAAAAGAAAGGAAACTGGGTGGGAGAAAAGAAACTGTTACCTTGCAGCTGTCATTTCTGTCAGGTAAGGTTCCTGCCAGGGTCCACCAGGATGGGTCCCTAAGAAAAGGATCAAACAGGGGTGAGGGCATGGGAAAGCCTTGCGGCTTGTGCTCTGTCATTGTCAGCTTAGCAATGGTCCTTTATTCAGCATTATAATTGTCCCAGTCTCCTGATGTTTCTTTCCTACAATCCCAGAAGTAACCTGTTGTGTGGTTTTCCCCTCCACATTGGAGTAGTCCCCTCTGGGTGGAGAAGGAAGTCTCACAAGTCTCAGGAAACATACAAGGCTCAGAAAACCCATGAAACTTACAAGCCTCAGGAAGGTCAGAAAGTTATATGATTCACAAGGCCCCTAAGGTTATAGAAGCATGGAGAAACTGCTGAGGGAGAGGAGCCCCTTCTTTGGTGCTGCCTGAAATTTTGATAAGGAGCTCCAGGGATGCAGCTTTCTTGAGTTGTCACCCATTCTGGTGTAGACTTGAGTCAGCCATGCCCTTGTAATTAACCCCTTATTTATGTCCCTGTGAGTAAACACAGTAAACTCACTGGGTCATTGGCTGGACTTGCCAGTGAGAGAGTGAAAATGTTTCTTTAGTGTGCCTTTGGTGTGCTATCTAGGATGAATGGGTGTTTGTTTACACCTTCCCAGGAAAAGTGGTACACTGTAGCCTCCGGGCATTCCCATAGTAAGCAATATTGCCCTGGCCAGCCAGCACTTCTTCCTTGGGACTCTGCTCACATCCACAAGGCTCCTTTGAGCTCTCTTCCATGGGTTCCCCTGCCCTATGCATGGCAGTGTCCCCTAGAGGTTCACCTGTTGATACCACCAGATTCCTATATGACTTTAGGAACAGGGACAGGCTCAGCTGAACACCAGCAGGAGCTCACACAGCTAATGAGAGCCAACCACACACATCTACTTTTTACTTGTTTTGATTGATGTTGTTTTAAAATAAGTCATGGCGGGAGTATTTAGGCTACAAATGAGAGTTATTCTGGTTACTGGGAAGCTGGCTTCCCATGTAACACTGGGTACTGACACCCCTGCCAATTGCATGACATAGTCACCTGCCACAGAAGCTGTGGTGATCCCTGCAGCTGCTGTGCTGATGAAGCGATGAGGACTAGAGAACCTGGGGAGAGACAGCTGCTTCTGAGACCATGGGCAACTATGGGAAGCAAATGACATGCTCTAGCCTATGTGCTTTCAGCTTGAATCACAGCCAGAGAAATAGGGCTTTCATAGAAAAGCAACCCTTTCAACCTAGATGAAAATCACACCCAAGATTTAACTGGATTGCATAGTAACAGCTCAAATGGACATTGCCATTTATCAGAATCTCAAGAAATATGTGTGATTATCTACTTAGTGTAGCTGAGAGAGGACTAGGAACACAGACAGAGAGTCAGGAATATAAATTCATGGACAGGAGCAAAAACAATCAGGAGCACAGGTGCATGGTCAGGAGCACAGTGGTCAGGAGCTCAGGTGCATGGGTCAGGAGCACAGATGCATAGTCAGGAGCACAAATGCATGGTCAGGAGCTCAGGTGCATGGGTCAGGAGCACAGGTGCATGGGTCAGGAGCACAGGTGCATAGTCAGGAGCACAAATGCATGGTCAGGAGCTCAGGTGCATGGGTCAGGAGCTCAGGTGCATGGTCAGGAGCTCATGTGCATGGGTCAGGAGCTGAGGTGCATAGTCAGGAGCACAGATGCATGGGTCAGGAGCACAGGTGCATAGTCAGGAGCACAAATGCATGGTCAGGAGCTCAGGTGCATGGGTCAGGAGCACAGATGCATGCTCAGGAGCACAGGTGCATAGTCAGGAGCACAAATGCATGGTCAGGAGCTCAGGTGCATGGGTCAGGAGCTCAGGTGCATGGGTCAGGAGCACAGATGCATGCTCAGGAGCACAGGTGCATAGTCAGGAGCACAAATGCATGGTCAGGAGCTCAGGTGCATGGGTCAGGAGCTCAGGTGCATGGGTCAGGAGCTCAGGTGCATAGTCAGGAGCACAGGTGCATGGGTGAGGAGCACAGGTGCATAGTCAGGAGCACAAATGCATGGTCAGGAGCTCAGGTGCATGGGTCAGGAGCTCAGGTGCATGGTCAGGAGCTCATGTGCATGGGTCAGAAGCTGAGGTGCATGGGTCAGGAGCACAGATGCATGGGTCAGGAGCACAGGTGCACAGTCAGGAGCACAAATGCATGGTCAGGAGCTCAGGTGCATGGGTCAGGAGCTCAGGTGCATGGGTCAGGAGCACAGATGCATGGGTCAGGAGCACAGGTGCATAGTCAGGAGCACAAATGCATGGTCAGGAGCTCAGGTGCATGGGTCAGGAGCTCAGGTGCATGGGTCAGGAGCTCAGGTGCATGGGTCAGGAGCACAGGTGCATAGTCAGGAGCACAGGTGCATGGGTGAGGAGTACAGGTGCATGGGTGAGGAGCACAGGTGCATAGTCAGGAGCACAAATGCATGGTCAGGAGCTCAGGTGCATGGGTCAGGAGCTCAGGTGCATGGTCAGGAGCTCATGTGCATGGGTCAGAAGCTGAGGTGCATAGGTCAGGAGCACAGGTGCATGGGTCAGGAGCACAGGTGCATAGTCAGGAGCACAAATGCATGGTCAGGAGCTCAGGTGCATGGGTCAGGAGCACAAATGCATGGTCAGGAGCTCAGGTGCATGGGTCAGGAGCACAAATGCATGGTCAGGAGCTCAGGTGCATGGTCAGGAGCACAGGTGCATGGGTCAGGAGCTCAGGTGCATGGGTCAGGAGCACAAATGCATGGTCAGGAGCTCAGGTGCATGGGTCAGGAGCACAGGTGCATGGGTCAGGAGCACAGATGCATGGTCAGGAGCACAGGTGCATGGGTCAGGAGCACAGGTGCATGGGTCAGGAGCACAGATGCATGGTCAGGAGCTCAGGTGCATGGGTCAGGAGCTCAGGTGCATGGGTCAGGAGCACAGATGCATGGTCAGGAGCTCAGGTGCATGGGTCAGGAGCACAGATGCATGGTCAGGAACTCAGGTGCATGGGTCAGGTGCACAGGTGCATGGGTCAGGAGCTCAGGTGCATGGGTCAGGAGCACAGGTGCATGGGTCAGGAGCACAAATGCATGGTCAGGAGCTCAGGTGCATGGGTCAGGAGCACAGGTGCATGGGTCAGGAGCACAGGTGCATAGTCAGGAGCACAGGTGCATGGTCAGGAGCTCAGGTGCATTGTCAGGAGCACAGGTGCATGGTCAGGAGCACAGGTGCTTAGTCAGGAGCACAAATGCATGGTCAGGAGCTCAGGTGCATGGGTCAGGAGCTCAGGTGCATGGGTCAGGAGCTCAGGTGCATGGGTCAGGAGCACAGGTGCATAGTCAAGAGCACAGGTGCATGGGTGAGGAGTACAGGTGCATGGGTGAGGAGCACAGGTGCATAGTCAGGAGCACAAATGCATGGTCAGGAGCTCAGGTGCATGGGTCAGGAGCACAGATGCATGGTCAGGAGCTCAGGTGCATGGGTCAGGAGCACAGGTGCATGGGTCAGGAGCACAGATGCATGGTCAGGAGCACAGGTGCATGGGTCAGGAGCACAGGTGCATGGGTCAGGAGCACAAATGCATGGTCAGGAGCTCAGGTGCATGGGTCAGGAGCACAGATGCATGGTCAGGAGCTCAGGTGCATGGGTCAGGAGCACAGGTGCATGGGTCAGGAGCACAGATGCATGGTCAGGAGCACAGGTGCATGGGTCAGGAGCACAGGTGCATGGGTCAGGAGCACTGATGCATCATCAGGAGCACAGGTGCATGGGTCAGGAGCTCAGGTGCATGGTCAGGAGCACAGGTGCATGGTTAGGAGCACATGTGCATGGGTCAGGAGCACAGGTGCATAGTCAGGAGCACATGTGCATGGTCAGGAGCTCAGGTGCATGATCAGGAGCTCAGGTGCATGGGTCAGGAGCACAGGTGCATGGGTCAGGAGCACTGATGCATCATCAGGAGCACAGGTGCATGGATCAGGAGCACAGATGCATGGTCAGGAGCTCAGGTGCATGGTCAGGAGCACAGGTGCATGGTTAGGAGCACATGTGCATGGGTCAGGAGCACAGGTGCATAGTCAGGAGCACATGTGCATGGTCAGGAGCTCAGGTGCATGATCAGGAGCTCAGGTGCATGGTCAGGAGCACAGTTGCATGGGTCAGGAGCACAGGTGCATGGTCAGGAGCACAGGTGCATGGGTCAGGAGCTCAGGTGCATGGTCAGGAGCACAGGTGCATGGGTCAGGAGCTCAGGTGCATAGTCAGGAGCACAGATGCATGGTCAGGAGCTCAGGTGCATGGTCAGGAGCTCAGGTGCATGGTCAGGAGCACAGATGCATGGTCAGGAGCACAGGTGAATGGGTCAGGAGCACAGGTGCATGGGTGAGGAGATCAGGTGAATGGGTCAGGAGCACAGGTGCATAGTCAGGAGCTCAGGTGAATGGGTCAGGAGCACAGGTGCATAGTCAGGAGTTCAGGTGAATGGGTCAGGAGCACAGGTGCATAGTCAGGAGCTCAGGTGAATGGGTCAGGAGCACAGGTGCATAGTCAGGAGCACATGTGCATGGTCAGGAGCTCAGGTGCATGGTCAGGAGCTCAGGTGCATGGGTCAGGAGCTCAGGTGCATGGTCAGGAGCACAGGTGCATGGGTCAGGAGCTCAGGTGCATAGTCAGGAGCACAGATGCATGGTCAGGAGCTCAGGTGCATGGTCAGAGCACAGGTGCATAGTCAGGAGCACTGATGCATGGTCAGGAGCACAGGTGAATGGGTCAGGAGCACAGGTGCATGGGTGAGGAGATCAGGTGAATGGGTCAGGAGCACAGGTGCATGGGTGAGGAGATCAGGTGAATGGGTCAGGAGCACAGGTGCATAGTCAGGAGCTCAGGTGAATGGGTCAGGAGCACAGATGCATAGTCAGGAGCACAGATTCATGGGTCAGGAGCACAGATGCATGGGTCAGCTTAGGTGCATGGTCAGGAGTTCAGGTGAATGGGTGAGGAGCACAGGTGCATGGGTCAGGAGCTCAGGTGCATGGGTGAGCAGCACAGGTGCATGGGTCAGGAGCACAGATGCATGGTCAGGAGTCCAGGTGCATAGTCAGGAGCACAGGTGCATGGGTCAGGAGCACAGGTGCATGTTCAGTAACAGAGGTTCATGGTCAGGAGCACAGATGCATGGGTCAGGAGCACAGGTGCATGGTCAGGAGTTCAGGTGCATGGTCAGGAGCACAGGTGCATGCTCAGTATCACAGGTGCATGATCAGGAGCACTGGTGCATCGGTCAGGAGCACAGGTGCATGTTGAGGAGCACAGGTGCATGGTCAGGAGCCCAGGTGCATGGGTGAGGAGCACAGGTGCATGGGTGAGCAGCACAGGTGCATGGGTCAGGAGCTCAGGTGCATGGTCAGGAGCTCAGGTGAATGTGTCAGGAGCACAGGTGCATGGGTCAGGAGCACAGATGCATGGTCAGGAGTCCAGGTGCATAGTCAGGAGCACAGGTGCATGGGTCAGGAGCACAGGTGCATGTTCAGTAACAGAGGTTCATGGTCAGGAGCACAGATGCATGGGTCAGGAGCACAGGTGCATGGTCAGGAGTTCAGGTGCATGGTCAGGAGCACAGGTGCATGCTCAGTATCACAGGTGCATGATCAGGAGCACTGGTGCATCGGTCAGGAGCACAGGTGCATGTTGAGGAGCACAGGTGCATGGTCAGGAGCCCAGGTGCATGGTCAGGAGCTCAGATGCATGGGACAGGAGGAGCACAGGTGCATGGCCGTGAGCACAGGTGTTTGGAACATGAATATAGTGCATGCAAGAACACAGCTGCATGCAGGAGCACAGGCATGTATATGGTCATCTGCAGTGAATGATCAGGGACAGAGAATAGATGTGGAAGTCTGGTCACCAGATCTTGGCATGCTTATCAAGATGGGACATTCCCATGAGAAGGTTGCCTCTGTATCAGTGGTTCTGTAGTGACTAAGCAGACAATGCACTCTGTGGACAACATTCTGCTTCCCTTTTGTTGCTGCCTGCTCAGTGGGTGCATTTACAAAGTGGCCTTGGTAGTGGGTTGTGGGGGTTCTGTATGAACTTTCCTTCGCCAACTGACCTGGATACTGTTACTTCTGAGTGCCTAGAAAGGCATGAAGAGAAACCAACACTAAAGCTGTGTGGCATCATGCCTGGGAGGCAGGGTGTGAGGTCTGTTGCAAATCCGAATGACCAGGCAAGCATACAGAGGCGCATAGCATAGTTGTAGCCTTAAACCGAGACCACAATTGAAAGACTCACTGGCAGCCTAAGGGATGACAAATGACCCAAAGGAAGATCTAGATCTATCTGTAACATGGGACATAAAGATGGAAGGCCAGGGTGGAATCCAGAGGGCTGTGGCTGTGGCCAAAAGACACTTGCTAGCATGCAAGAGTCTCCTGCACCAAAGACGGTGGGAAGAAAGCAAAAGCCAAGCAGATGGACTGGAGGGCAGTAGTTCACGGCCACAATGTTGCCTCTCAGGATGCGAAGCAGGTGGATCATGAATGAGAAGCCAACCTGGACTATGAAGTGAGTTCTGGACCAACTGACCTACACAGAAAGGCCAAATCCAATAGATGACGATGACGATGACGATGACAATGACGATGTGATCTCTTAAGAGACGAGAAGGCTGCTATGAAAAGGTGGGGCTATTTCACTGGCTCTCTCCCCCTCCCTCTCCCCCTCCACTCCTCCCGTCCTTCATTAATCTCTGTAGAACAATCCCCAGTAATAAATGTGTTTTGCTAATGTTTGTGACACCGTGCATAGCTATGAGTGCAAGCACTTTAGCAAAGCCAAATAGAAGTTTCCCGAACAACAGAAGGCATCCCAGCACTTCCCATTCTTTCTTTCCAGACCCTGCTAACAAAGCACTTGGGCTCCTTTACAAGCCACGGTTGGAAAACAGCCTGCAGTTTCCAAAACATCATGAACAAAAATGCCAACCAGAACTCCAGGTGTTAAGAGTGAGAGTGTGGGTTGAGGTGGCCTTTGAAAGCGATATTGTCACACATGCTACACAATAGATGAGCCCTGAGGGACATCACGCTGTCAGCAGTGGTGGCAGTGAGACACAGTCCAGCACTGCTGCCAACAGCCTGCAGAGCTCCCCTCCTCCTTAGAGACCTCTGCTCAGGTGAAGCCATATGCTTGATGAAGGCACAGAAAAGAATTTCAAGATGAGCCAGACTAAAGGCAAACTGAGTGAGTTTATTAAGTATTTAGACAGAGTCCTATGAAAAAGGCAGTGTACACCCAAGTCATGGGTGTGGGCTTCTCTAAGATGGCCTGGGATTCCCCATGTAGACCAGGTAGGCCTTGAACTCACAGAGATCTGTGTTCCTCTGCATCCCAAGTGCTGACATTGAGCATGTGCTCCGCCGTGTTTACCAGCGCTTGGGCACCTTCACAATGGCTCTGGACATGATCCATGGCTTTGATTGGGAAGCATTTTTTTTTAAAACAAATTTTAAAGATTAAGTAGAGTTTGAAGTTTTGAAGTTAAGTGTAAAAGCAGTATTTAAGCTGGGTTACTTAAAGGGTTATGCTTTGTCAGTGGAGCTGTAAGGGAGTTGGTTGTCTCCAGCACACTGTTCCAATCTAGGGATGAGACATGGGTGCTGATATGGTAAAACTCACAGTTTCCAGTAGTTCTTGAACCCTTGTCTGAGAGGCCTTCAGGGAGACACACATGAAGTCTCCAGGAACTTTGGCTTCATCAGGTGATCGAGAAGTCTTGGACAGAAGCTGTGTTTTCAAAGGTTGGTGGACTGAGCAGAACCGAAATGATGTGGAGGGGTTGGGATGTTGCAAGTCCAGAGCCAAATCACCACAGGGCATCTTACGGTGCCCCTAATAGCCATCTGTCGCCCGCATCTACTGCCCAGCCTAACAGCTTGTGTGACCATTACGTCAATCCTTAGGAGTATATGAACCAACCCCTAGTTTCCATAAGAATGCTGTATCTATGGCCTGCAGCAGAGCTCTCCCCTCTCTGCTGTAACCTGCCTACCCCATGTCCCCACCTAAGTATTTGAAAATGTTATTTTGTAACTTTCTTCATTCTGTTGCTATAGACAATTCATGGGTTACTACTTGGCTGGGACATGGCATTTGGGGAGAGCAAACTCAGCGTTCCCAGCCATGGTCACTTCACTCCTGTTAGGTTCAGGATAGCCATCTCTTTTAGTCCTTGGCAGTGAGAGCTGTGTCCTTTACTGACAATCAGTGGTGTTGAGAATCTTGACATTTAGTCAGAAAGAAGGGAAGATTGTGTCCCAGGGAGGTGGGGCTCTCCTCTCCTCACCCCCTCACCCCCACTTCTCTCCCAGTGCCTTCCCATCTCAATGCTAAGTAATCCAGTCACAAAGGACCTACTGTGGTGCCCCTTCCACAGGTACCAGAACACTTGAATTCAGAGATGGAAAACAGAACGATGACTGCTAAGGGCTTAGGCTGGGGAAGGGAAATTCAGACTTACCGTTTAAGAGACGATGAATTTCAGCTTTGCAAGATGCAAGCTTGGGGATGGGTGAGCTAGAAGGCTACAGGCAACATGAAGTGGTCAGTACTTCTGGGCCACACTCTTTAAAATGCACATAGGAAGTTCTGAGTTAGGTGTAATTTACAACAGCAACAATAATAAAGTGACTTGGGGCCAGCCTGGTCTCTATATAGTGAGTTCCAGGCTAGCCTGTGCTACGTAATGAAACCCTGATTCAAAAATAAAATAGAATTACAGACTGGAGAGAGAGTGCAGCTGGTAGAGGGCTTGGCTAGAATGTAGTCTTGGACTCCAGCCCTGCATGAAAGGGATGTGATGGCTAACACCCAGAGTTCCTGAGCTCAGGGGGTGGAGGTCTGAGAATGAAGGACATCCTCAGCTGCATAGTGGGTTCAGGGAGAGACTGGGACATGAGACCCTGTCTTAAAACCAAAGCAAAACAAGCAAACAACAACAAGAAGAGTGAAATTAAGAAAAATATTGACTGAAAAGCTTGATGAAAGATACCCAATCAGCCAATTTAGAAAGCCCAAAGAGTTCCAAGCATGACAAATGCAAAGAAAGTGTGGCGAGACACTAACAGACTGAGGGAAGCGCATATTTCCTTTGAAGGCATATAATTAATAATAATTAAGGCCTATAATTGAGGAGTGGGTGCCTAGAGTCAACTGCTTCAAGAAAGCAGACAAAACAATCATAAAAGCTAGACTTTCATGGCATCAGTACGCGTGTTAAGAATTTAAATAAGCATGGGAGCAATAGCAGCAGACCATGCAAGGAAAGACCAGACTGAGGTGAAAACAACCCTGAAGAAGCAAGGCATGAGAGACAAAAAGAAAATAGTAAACCAAACAGAAGAAACAATGTAAGCTAGTAAAATAGATCCAGGTACACCAGCAAATATAATAAGTATAAATGGATTAGATACACAAGCTAAAAGACAGAGACTACCCCTAAAAACCTTTATGATGAAAGCAAGTCCAAGTACACGCAAAGTGGGAAATGCCTGAGAGACACAGACATTATCCCTGCCATACATATGTGGTCGACCATGGTGAACAACTGGCCGTGTTTACTTCATATATGTCTGTCTGATGAGGAGGCTATTAAGATCTATTTCACATAGTATACGTTACACAATGAGATATTAGTCACACGCTAGTAAGAGGATAGAACGCCTATTTTGGGTACTAGACAGACCTAGGCTCCCAGATCCTTTCCATCATGTGATTTATTTAATCATGTGAATTATGTGTAACCAATTCATTCTCTCCACAAGGTCCCAGTAAAGGTCTGAGGCGGGTCGTTTTCTGGTGATTGTGTTTCTAAATATTTCTTGCATAAACGAATAATGGTATCTATTAGCGAACGGTTCAGTGCAGTGCTTTGCGGTTTGGTAAACACAGAATGCAGAATAGCTTTTATTTATGACAGTTACTGAAAGCATTCAGCAGAGTGGCACGAAATAAGCAAACAATAATTGCCTGTTTATTATATTTATAATTGTTATTTATGAACTGTCACGAGGCCTAGCACATATCAGTAACCCATAAACATCGTGTTTGTAACAATAATAAGTACTTTATTATATTCAGGCTCAGCAGAGCTTGGCACCACACGTGCGGGAAGAAAGTGGAAGTTTATTCTTGTTAATTATTATTATTAAGTAAAGCACTTAACAGTTCTCCCCGCAGGCGCTAACTAAACTGTCTAGCCACAGACTGCCCTTCCTCCCAAGCAGCGCGAGACCACGCCCCCTGCGGTGGAAGCTCCGCCCCCGCCGGCCCGGCCGTGCCTGCGCAGTGGCCCAGAAAACTCCGCGCACGCGCAGTCTCCCTTTCGCCGCCGGAGCCTCCGGCCAGTGCCGGAGCCGGGCCGCTGCTGCGTGCGTGCCTACGTGCGTGCGTGCGTCGGGGCGTGCGTGCCTACGTGTGTGCGTGCCGTAAGCTCGCCGGGCACCGCGGCCTCGCCCTCCGCCCCTGCGCCCCGCCGCCCAGGCCGCCGCCCCCGCCCGCGCCGCCGCCCCCGACGGGGAGGACCATGGCGAAGGTGGAGCAGGTCCTGAGCCTCGAGCCACAGCACGAGCTCAAGTTCCGAGGTAAGCGGGCGGCCGGCCCGGGAGCTGTCACTCAGCGCCCGGCGCCGGAAGGGACGCGCCCTGAGGGCAGGACGCTGTCCGCCTGAGGCCCGCGTGCACCAGGCGCCTAATGCATGCATGTGGAGCCAGTGCATGGAATCTGCCCGAGTCCCCTGCTCGCCAGCCCCTCCCCCCACGAGGCAGCCAGCTACAGCCCAGGAGTCCCATGCACACTTTCTGTGGAGTCCACACACTTGGTGTATACGTTTGTGTGTGTGCAAAGGTGCACTGTATACATGCAAGCATGCACACGTGAATTAGAAGGTGCACGTTACACAAATATGTGTGCACAGTTTATGCATTGTTGCACTGTGTTCACATACATTCTACGCACACGTCCGCACACACGTATTTATGTGTGCGTGCGCGTGTGTGTATGTAGGTATGTATGTATGTATGTATGTATGCCTCCCTTCACCAAATGTAAGGGCCGCGAGGCAACGAAGACCATGTCCATCTGGATCCTTCCGTCGTGGCATGTTTTGGGCACTGGAGTCCTATAGAGCTCATCAGACTAGTATGCAAGATGATGGCAGGCTTTGGTAAGCGCTAGGAAGGAAAGGATGAAGCTAGACTCTGTGGAGGTAGACTTGAGGTTGGCTGGTGTGATCACCCCAATATCACCTACGTGTAGCCCACAGCGGGTGATCACAATTTGGGGTGTTGAGAGTCACCCGTTTCTCTGCCTTTGGGAAGTAGTGTGGGATCGCGGCTCTTACCCAGTTGGCACATACAGACATTGGAATTCTGGTCTCAGAAGTTTCACACACTTAGCCATTGTAACTACAGACTCTTGGGAAACATCTCAGCTGCAGCTGCTCACCTGGCCTCCCAGGTTCAGAATGCGTAATGACTTCGGTACACACGGAAGCAAAGGCTGTCCAGTTAAGTCAAAAACAACTTCAGGAAGCCTAATGCTGGGTTGTAGAGATGACTCAGCAGGCACAGCCCCGCTTGTTACCGAGACTGACTACTTGAGTTCAGGCTCTGAGGCCCACGTAATCAAAGGAGAGAACCAACTTGTGAAAGTTGTCCCCTCACCGCCCCATGCCCAGCACACTCACGTACAAACGCACAGACAACATGCACAAAAATTTTTAAATAAAAATTTCCACTTAATGTGGATCCCAGTTTTGGGAAGTCACCCACGTATCAGGGTTCCACCGGATGGTGGTGAGAGGGTGATGACGTTTGGTAGCAGCTATGATCTTTCATCCTGGCCTATCTACCAGGGCACCACCCATCTCTGTGGCATGTGTGTGTGTGCATGCCTCTAAGCTCTTCAGCATGTGTTTTTGTTTAACTTATTTTGCATTTATTTATTCTATGTTGGGGGTCTATGGGCCACAGTGAATGTGTAGCGGTCAGAATAACAGAGTCATTTCTGGGCCTGCTGGGCCATCTTGCTGGCCCAGTCTCTTAGATGAGATCTCATGTAGTTCATGTTGACCTCAGCCTCGAGATGATCCTTCTACTTCCTAAGTGCTGGGATTACAGACTCAATAAATATTTGACTAGCAGATTATGATAAAACAAGCTTTGTGCTAGATGGTTCCATGCACCTCTGGGATAATGGAAGTCTGGACACGTTGAGGTCAACTGTGATGTTCAGAAAGGTGAAATAGATTGAATGTGTTTTTTACTTAAGCGTGTTTTCAACTTAGGGGATGTCAGGATCTAACTTCATTGAGAGACATGTTTGTTTGACTTTCTGTCATGGTCTCTGGTTTCTTTGGAGGAGGAGACTGGAAGCCAAATAGCCAAAGTGAATGTGGTAAGTCAGTGGCTTCTCTGGGGTTGTCTGGAGTTCTTCATCCAGGTGCCCAGCTCTGCCTCACCTGTGACTTGACACATTGGTCCACATTCATATGTTGGAACCCAGGAAAATTCAAGCCCAGTTGATTGTGCTCCCCTGCTCTTCCTTGGCATGCACCCATCTGTTACATCCAGGGTAAGAAGGGGCAGATGAGATGGTCCAGACTGGAGAGAGTGGTGGGACAAAGCAGCCCAGAGCATGGGGACTGTCACAAAGGTCCAGTGTGGGCGGGATTGTTTTGGGCATGGCCAGTGGTGAGCATAGGGGTCCAAAAGCTGGGCTGTGTGCTCTTTCGGGGTGCATGGGTAGGAGATGTGGTGCAGAGTAGAAGGCCAGGGTGCCTCGTCCACAAGAGTCAGGCTTGCACACTCACCCTGTTAAGACCCTGTGATGACTTGTTGGTCCTTCCTTGGATTGAGCCCTGAAGCCCCAAGCTCCCCCATCACTGTCCTCTGGTGTGTGGACCAAGGAAACATCCATGTTCTGTGTCTTTCAGTTAAGTGTTAAGTGTGTGTGACCTTGGGCTGCTGCCTTGTTCTCTAACCCTTGAATTGATGGCAGTGCTAAGTAGGTGACACCTCTTCAGCCAACATCACTGGTTGCCAGGGAGATGGTCCAGAAGTTTGGTGTACAAATGTCCTCACTCTAGAAGAGGTGTCCCGGGATGTGTGGGGTTCTGACAGGCCTTGTGAGTGCCAGCCGTGCGTGGTTAGCACAGAGCCCTCATCCCCTGGAGATGAAGAAGCCGTTTTTTTGTTTGTTTGTTTGTTTGTTTTGTTTTCCCCCTGAGACAGGGTTTCTCTGTGGCTTTGGAGGCTGTCCTGGAACTAGCTTTTGTAGACCAGGCTGGTCTTGAACTCACAGAGATCATCTGCCTCTGCTTTCTGAGTGCTGGGATTAAAGGTGTGTGCCACTACTGTCCGGCTGGAGATGAAGTCTTGCTTACTGTGCCATCCAGGCTGGTTTGGAGTGATTGGATGTCCTGCTTTAGCCCCTTAGTGCTTGGATTGTGGTGGTGTCAACAAGTTCAGCTGGGGTGTTTAGTTTCTTGGTTTGTTTGCTTTTAAGCTGAGTGCTGAGACAATAAAATGAGAGGCCTAGTAGTTGGCTCATTGGGTTAAGGGGGGAACCTTCAGATTTAACTGGTGTTCTCCATGTTCCTCAGAATAAGGACTGTGGTTTCTGGGGTTCCTCCTACTGAGCTGATCAAAGGACTTATCATTTGGGCGATCCTCAGACTTTTACTGCAGTTGAAGACAATCGTGTGGAATCTAGTACTGGTCATAATCCTGGGGGTCTTATGTGATGTGTTAAATCTAATTATATTATGGCCTGGACGTGGTGACTCACACCTGTAATCCAAGTACCATGGAAACTAAGGCAGGGAGATTGTGAATTCAAGATCAAGTGGGACTACCTCTCAAGAAAACATAAACAAAATAGAACCAAACCCAAAACCAAACCCAAAAAGGGCTAGAGTGGTGCAGGCCAGTGGTACAAGTCCCTTGGTTTGATTCCCAGCAACACAAACGCACATGCACACACACACAATGCACACATGTATACACATGTATACTCACACATGTACACACACATATATGCATATGTACACACGTGAGCACACATATATGTACACATACATATATGCATATGCCCATACAAGCACACATATATGTACACACACACACACACACACACACACACACACACGCCTATGTGCACACACATATGTGTGCATACATGCATGCCTGCATATGCACACACACGGGCATGCACACATATACTCACCACTTCCTATCACCTTGTTAGTTTTGTGGACCACGCTGCTCTGCCCTGATTAAACACACACAGGAGACAGGGTGATGGAGGAGTTGGGGGCGTGGGGTTTGCCTAGACTCCTATCTTTTATGAACTCTATGGGGTCAGAGTAGAAGCTCCTTCAGGCCAGGGCGCCTCCTGAGAGATTGGAAGGCTGCAGAGGCCTGTGAAAGAAGTGTTCTTTTCATGGTCTCCCCTTCTCCTTGTGAGACCTAACCTTTACTTACCTCCTCCTGGGAGCTGTAACCTGTATCTGCTTCCATCCTGTCAAGGCTCTGTCTTTCTTTTCTCTCCCATCAAATCTCCTCTGTGGTAAGTAGTGTCTGTTTGGGTCTTTGTCCAGGAGTCAAGCATCCCCTGCCCTTTACACTGTAGAGGTGTCTGGGAATGCTCAATGGGATGAGTTACCAGCTGGTTGTGGGTTCAGCGCCTCCTTGCCTGGTTCTGGCACTAAGCCGGTGAAATGTCAGTAGCAACAGCATTAGTGACTTGGGTAGGGTGCTTGAGCACTCCAAGCTTGTGGATAGACACTGTCTTTTGTGTGGAGAGAACAGGTTAATGTGTGCACATATATGTGTGTGCATGTGTGTGCATATGTTGTGTGATGTAAAATGGATGAAATTGAGAATAGTCTCCCATCCGGGGGATCCCATCCATAGTCGGCAGGAACCACCTTCCCACTGCTTGCTCGGTCAGTGCCATCGTCTCGGGACTGTTGGCAGGCTGTGCTTTACAGCACAACAAAATGTCAGCCGAGTGCTTAAGGGTTTTTATGGCCATGCTTTAAATCCATCCTGAATAGATCATCTTCATGTGTTTAATTATTAACCAGCTTGCTCATCAAAAAAGCAAGTGGCATTAAGTTTACTAGGCTCGAGTCAAACTTAAATCTTCATTGACGGTACTATTACTTCTGAAACCTTATCCTTAGGAGAAAAATGTGGGCTAGAAGGTAACTTTCTCTTATCTTCTTCTTTTTCTTAAAAACATCTGTGCAGTCCTTGGCCTTGCACTGGGAAGGCAGGGCCAGTTCTCCGTGAGGGAGGGCTTGTGGTGGGCAGCCTGGCAATTCCCTAATAACTTTTCATCCCCATGTTGATTTATTGGAGTAATTAGTCTGAACTGATGCTTATTAAGAGACCGACTCCTAAGTGGCGTTAACACCATCTTTTATTTATTACACTTAGGCGGCGTCTTTCTTCCAGAAAGATGTATTTTGTGCCTGCAGTCTTAGGCTAAGTAGTTGAAAATTAGGGGCGGAGCAAGGGAGTAAGTTCCTTGGGAGGCATCTGTGTGCCACAGAGGGCATTAGAACTAGAAACTAGGATTTTAAGGTGAAGAATTGCCTCCTGGGCTACTTCATCCATCCCTTCATTTGGTAAAAAATTTGCCATCTGAAAGATGACCCTGTCCAGAAGGAGCACGGCTGTCAGGGAGATGACAGAAGATGAACACAGAATGTGGGTTCCATTAGTCAGGATGAGCATGCCTTGGAGCCCTTCACAAAATAAAAGCTTTGAATTGTGCTAAAACAAAGTTGCATTATGGTTTTCAGCCGCCCCCTCGTTTTCTGTCATTTCAGGCCCTTTCAGGCCATTGTCAGCACATCATACACCCAGATAGCTCTGGCCCTTGTTCACTGGTTCTTTGAAGCCCTTACCTGGGGACCTGGGCAGCCACCTCAGAAGCAAAAGTGGCACAGAAAGCCTTGCTCTGGAAACAGAGTTACTGAACTTGACAGTCATCCCAAGATTACCTTAAAAAGTAATTATGTGGTAATAAAATACTTCCTAAAAATCTCCATTTTCAAAATGTTAAGTATACCCTTTAAACAGAAGCTGTTACTGACTGGAGACACCCTCGTGGCTTCTGCCCTCCCCCCCTTGGATGGGGTGTCTAAACAGAAGCTGTTACTGACTGGAGACACCCTCGTGGCTTCTGCCCCCCTCCCCATGGGGTGTCTGCTTTCTCATAAGAAGATTTTTATTATATATAATAATAAAAGCAAACACTCAACTATTTAAAATCGGTTGTCTGATTTGATATTTAAAGGGATATTTAAAATATCTCCCTCCCACCCCCAGTGCTAGTGAGAGGTCACGCAGGCTTTGTTCTGTGCAGAGAGAGGCGGGCGGGTTTACGGCCTTGGAGGAGGTACGAAGGGCCATCAGGGTGGTTTCTTTCTTTTATTTTGAAGGTCTTAGCATTTTTTAATTTCTATGTACAAAGACTAGCATGCTCGCCTTTGCTGAGTAGATAATCCACTCAAGAAAGGTCGTGGTCCAACTTAATGAAGCCCGTGTCCTTTGAGTACTGATGGGGGCATTGCGGGCGCCAGTTCATCCTTCCTGAATTTTCAGCAAGAGTAAGAACTCCATTCAGATTGTCAAGGTGACTCCAGCAGTGCCTTCAGATGTCCAACAAGGGAGGAGACTGGGTAATCTCCTAATGTCATTTCATCTTTTGACCCCTTTGAAGATGAGCTCACCCTGTCAGGTTCCATGGCATTTATAACTCTGCCTCCCCAGAAACCCCAACTCCAAGCAAGCTGTGGCTCCGCCCACCTCTTTTGTGGCTCAGCAGAGCTCATGCCCCACGAGGTTCCCTCCGATTGCAGAGACTCATGAAGTGTGAATCAGGAGAGTGTACCCAGAAAGCGTTGTCTAAAGTAAATGCTCCTTCCAGGTGCCACGCAGCCTTTCCTAGCTGAGCCCTGAGCCAGATTCTGTCCTGTGTGCTGGCTTTGGGCAGAGAAGCTGGGCAGGGTGGATTACCTTGTAACTAGTGACATCCCTCCTCTGGGGAGAGGGCAGCTTAAGGTTCTGTGTGGGACGTGCTCTGGACTGATGGAAGCTGTTGTGGGTATATGTGTAATGGCTGTTTGTCCTCAGTTGTGGTACTTGGACACTCTCTCTTTGTACCCTTCATCCCCCTGGTTGATTCTCCTTGCCCTCATCTCTCTCTGCTAGGTCATTGAGTGGCAGTCTCATTTACACAGTTGAATAGCTGGGGAGGCTGTGACTGCCATGGGCCCCTTCCACCCTGTTTCCTCTGTGGTGGGCTTGTGTTCCCCTGGCAGACTAATAGCCTCCTAACAAGTCTTCCAGTCTGAGGCCTGTCTTTTTCTCCACATTGATACAGCTTTCAGAAATGCAAATCTGATCATATCTTGCTTAAGTTCGTTAACGTCTCCCATGGCCAGGAGGATAGAGATTAGATCCTTTAGCAGAGAGATGTCCAGCTGTCCCTTCCCTCTGTGCAGCGCCACCCCCCCCCCCTCGCCCAGCCTTTGTTTTCCTTGGCCATAGGACTTTTGCACACACCATCTTCCCTCCTTAAGGCTCCCCCCCACTTACTTCCAAGGCCCCTTTGCAGACTCTTCAGCACGGGGCTTTAAACTTCTCACCGTGTGTTTTCCTTGGTAGATTGTGTCAGTTGGGGGCCTGCCTCTCTCCTCCAAAAGCCTCCTGCGTGTACAGTGCTGAGCAGGGCCTGCTGTGTACAGCCCACTGACTGGGCACAGTGTTTTCTGGAAAGCCCAAGGCTTCTCCCTCCTTCAAGGGCACAAGATGGCCGCCTCCACCAACACATTTGCTTCATGCTCCTAGTTAGCTCCTGGATTCTTCCTCAGGCCTCTTCTGACCTCTCTCCTGTCTCCTCCAACCTTGTCCCTGTTGGGCTCTTCCCTGAAGAATGCCCTCCTCTCTCCATCCTCACTTGGCTAATCTTCCTTCATGCTAGCTGAGGATACAGTGAGTCTGGTGTGTGGCTTCATGTCTTTTCCTGGCCTCCTCTGAGAACCTTCTCTATCATCAGGTTCCTCTCTGTGATACCTGACCTGTCCTCAGCTTTCCTGGAGACTTGCTGGCCTCTTTTGGGTATTTTACCAGATGCCTGTATTTCCATTAGTCAGGATTCTGGCTTTAGCTCCCCTTGTCCTGTCTTTCCTGTGTTACCTTCAACTCTTTCCACACAAGGCCCTGTCTACCCTGTGGCTCCAGGATGCTCACTGGCTTTTTTGGCTGGCTAGACCTCCTGCCAGTCTGATTGTCGTGGGAGCCATAGATTCCACCTATTCCACCCTTCCTCAGTGATTTACCCTCTCACCCTTGAACGCGTTCCTGTGTCTGGGGAATGTCCTGTGCCCAGTGAGGCAAACATCATCTAGTCCTGGCTTCCTTATTCCCACACCTGTGATCCATTTAAATCATTAACTCTCTGGCCTGCTAACTGCACACACCTTTCAGGATTGATGTAGCCCTGTGCCCTGCTCTACGTGCTCTGTCATACTTTCAACTGTTGTGTATACAGTTGGCAGGCTTTGATTTCTCTAGTTCTGGGGATTGCTTCAGGATCTCATGCATGCTGCATTATGGAGCTGCATCCCCAGCCCTTTGTTTGTGGGGGAAAGGGTAGCTTTATTTTGAGACAGGGCATCACTAAGCTGCCCAAACAGGTCTTGAATTATCTCCCCTCCTGCCTCAACCTCCTGAGTTACTTGGCACCACAGTCCTGTGCCACCAGGCCTGGTACAGAAAATTCTTGTTAATTGAAATGTGACCTTGAGCCTTCTCTGGTTTAAAAGCATTCATTGGCTCCCTCAGGCTTCCATTGCTCACCAGCTGTGTTGGAAGAGTAACGTAAGAAGAGCTTATGGTTGACCTCAAGGCTTTGTAATAGACCCAGGCTCATTACCACTCTTGAGCTTTAGAGACACAGCATGTTGGTCTCAGTTGCAGACACTGCTCTTTGTTCCAGGTAGGTGAGCCCTGGACTAATCTTCCAAGTGTGCTTACAGTCTACAGTCTTCAGGGTGGGAGGCAGTAGTGCCCATCTCTCTCTAGCTTGAGAGTCCAGTCTCTGGGCTAGACCATTGCTGATTGTTCCTATTGCCAGCAGTGCATCACTGCTGTTAAGGAGGAAAACCAGGGATCCTTAGAGCTCATCTTCCAACGAGGTGGTTAATGTGAGCGGAGACAGTTATGAGTTAAAGGTTTGGGAATAGCTCTTTTTCATTTATATATTTTGCTTATTTTTATTCATGTTTTTATTTTAAAAATTTAAAAATGTTTTTGTGTTTTATTTTTACACTTTAAAATATTTAAAAGATTTTGTGGCTCTGGGGGATGGAATTTGGAACCATACCCATGTTTGGCATGTATGCTTTCATTGAACTGCATTCTGACCCTGGGGCTCCATTTTTAGATAGGGCGTTGAGGGAGCTGCTTCACTGAGGTTGGTGACACTTGATCTGAGAGGTCGACTGTGTACAGCTGATGTGTAAATGTGAGCTGTTTTGGGGGAAGAGCATTAGTAGACCCTGGGAATGGCAAGTACAAGGCAAGAGGCAGTGAGCCCCTGAGGGTGAGGACAGCAGTCTTGTGCCTTGAGTGATAGAAAGGAAAGATGAGCTCGTAAGGGCACAAACAGGGAGGGTATCTGAGAGGTGGGCTTGTGCTGTGGTGGGGACAAGGAGGGCTTGGAGGATTTGATTTTAAAATGGCCTGGATGGTGTGTCTGATGATTTGGAGTCCCTGTGGGAGCCCTATGGCTCCTATGGTGATCTAGGCTTCAGGACAAGAAAGATAGGTGCAGTGGACAAGTGTAGCAGCCACGAGAGAAAGGTGAGATGCTCAGATTCTGACTGTCTTGAGGGTAGAACTCCAGAATCTGCTGACAACCAAACTGAAACTTAAGAACTGGCTTGGAGAGGGGCAGCATGGGGAGAGTGGGTCTCAGACAGGCTGGGTCACTGTGGCAAGAGCAAATGTGAGGGAATTCACCAGCAGAGATGGGAAATGGATAGTGGGCCTGGAAGCCTGGAAGTCAGGGCCAGGCTGCAGAAACACATGTGGAAGTCACAGTGCATTGTTAGGGTGCTGTAGAGAGGAGTAACCTCCCCTGCTGGAGGGATTCCCTAGCCCTTCTAAAACAGAAGGTATTTGAGCAGAGTCTTGAAGAATGAACATGTCTCCCAAAGCAGAGGAGGCCTTCCTACCTAGGTCTCCTCTCACTGGGATGGCTACTTTGGGTCTTCAGTGACAGGGAAAGCAGACCAGAATCTACCCTAGCCAGCCAACTACGCGCTGCCCTTTCTCACAGCGGTGAAATGAGAAGTCCCATTGAACAGAGACACAGAAGGCCAGCAGTGTCCTTCATAGGCTCTGCCATCTGTACTAAAGAGGGGGCAGCTTAGGGGAGTCTGTAGCCTGCAAGATTGAAACTGCCACGAACCATTATTTGCATTGCAGTAGCTGCAACCCAGAGAAGTTGGAGCCCCTGGCCCTCAGCTAGCTCCTCTGTGTACACAGGCTGTCTTTATGTGAAAATTCTGCTTGCATTAGGTCTGCCCTGTTGGGTGTCATAAGGAAGTGTAAAGGGTTGTGCTGCATATGGGCAGCCATTATTCTACTTGTTTAAAAACCCAGAATATCACAGAGAGGTTCTGTCTGTGCGTGTGTGTGTGTGTGTGTGTGTGTGTGTGTGTGTGTGTGTGTGTGTGTGTGTGAGAGAGAGAGAGAGAGAGAGAGAGAGAGAGAGAGAGAGAGAGAGAGAGAGAGAGAGTTGTAGTCACTACTGGCTTGGAACTCATAGCAATTCTCCTGCCTCAGCCTCCCAAGTGCTGTGATTACTGGGGTGACCTACCACACCATCTGAGCAGTGCCTCCTGTTAGGTAAGTGAAGGGGGTCTCCTAATCTGGTAACTTCTGTCGGAGTTGAACGTGAGGTCCTCCTAGAGTTGCTCAGACCATTGCTGTGCTGAATGTGTTCTGAGCAGTAGCTCTGATTTTTATAAATTATGTCACAGTAACAGCCGAGGGGTAGGACCGTAGTTTTGTGCCCACAGGTTGTTCTGGGCAGGAGCCTGCACGTAGAGGTGTGCCATAGTCTTTTCTTTGAGACTGGGTTTTGCTGTGTATCCCAGGCTGGCCGAAGACTTGCAGAGATCACCTGCTTCTGCCTCCCAAGTGTTGGGATCAAAGGTGTATGCCACCGTGTCTGGGTTTTCCTTACTCACAGAGTTTGGTATGGTCTGTTTCCTGTGTCATAGTTGTGATCCATATGACCATCAACATGCTTTTTCAGACACAGCAGTGAAACACAGATCTGGTTCATTCTTTCACATTGCTGTGTCACAGTCCTTCAGAGAAATGTAGTGCATAGGGTTACAAAAGGAGAATTCTCTTAGAATTCTAAAGCTGCTTTGTTTCCCAGGCTGCCCCTCCTGCATAACATCCCATGTTTCCTAAGTGGCTTCCTGAGACTGATCTCAGGCCTTTTCTGGCAACTTCGGTTATTGGACTCTTAAGCTAAGAGAGTGCTAGTGTCCTCCAGTTTTCCCACCTGTGGAGGACCGTGTGACAGGCAGTTTAAGGGGCTCAGAAGCTTGGAATCAGCCAGCCTCCAGTAGGGGGTTGTCATCTACTTCTGCCAAGCTGGCCCTAGGTCTCTTTGATGTCGCTGTCAGTGACAGCTCTGGGTGTTGATTCCTCGGCTGTAATAATGGGTGTGACGTTTTTCTGCAGCCACCTGCCTCCTGAGGGTGCTGGGGAGGATGCTTTATTAGTTTAGAATACTTTGGGTCTAAAATTTCTTTGGAACAATTTTGTCTATATGTAGGGTTCTTTATGTGATCATTTCAAAATAAGAGCCATAGGATTCGGTTTCAGTCTGTGCTGTTAAGAACATGCTGGTTACAGTGCTTTGGTTTTTGTCTCCAAAGCATTGAGTTAATGTGTGAGCTAACATCCAATCAGGAAGCTGGATTTAGGAAAAACAATGACTTCTTGTGCCCTTAATGGAGGTTTCATGGTGGTTGAAGAGCTGGTCCTCTCTGAACATGTATGACCTCTTGATCTTCCTCCTACGAACAGGGTCTTACTGTGTAGGCCAGGCTGACCTTAACCTTGATCCTTCTGCCTCAGCCTCCCTTGAGCTATAATGATAGGCATTGTATCACTGTGCCTGCTCGCTCTTTGTTTTTTTAGAAGGAAGGAAAGTTTTAAAAACTGAACAAATCTTACCAGAGCATTATTGACAGAGACCCTGTTGGTGAAAACAGCACACACTTAAAAGGGCTTCAGACTTGATCCTGCTGGTGTACTCTCAGCAGCATGGGAAAGCTCACACTGGCCTGTCCTGCATTCATCCAGCCCTTTTGCTCTTGGTGGTGCCTGTTGTGGGCCTGGAATGTGGCACAGTAGGTCCTCTGGGGAAGATGGTGAGGTTGAAGGACAAGCCACACTCCAGGGGACTCCTGGGAAAGCCCCCCAGCCTTCAGTCCTTTGCTTGGCCCTCCTCTTCAAGCCTTGCCACTGGAGTGGCTACCCTGCTCCAGGAGCCATGCTAGGTGCTGACCACTTGCTGTGAGCAGGGAATGAGATCACATGACTTGTGGTTTCCATTATAGAGGACCAAGAGCAGCATTGCCATCAGGAAGGGAAGGCATGCCTCAGGGCCTGGGTACTTGGCGAAAACAAACTGGCAGAATAAGTAGAAGCAGCAAATTTGACTTCAGAAGGTCTGTGTCTCCCGATTTTAATATATTTCCCATGGACAGAGTCTATTGTATTGAGACCTCAAGGACTGTTTTATTGTCTCAGCGACATCCATCAGAAGTCTTCACTCCTGCCTGAAGGCTCTCTGTAGGGTTGAAGTGAACGTGGCTGCTTATTGTTTGGAGGGTCACTGAGAGGGGAGTAGCAGTGTTCACAAGACAGTAAACTGATTCGCCTTTTCATGCAGACTCAAGAGCTGCTGCAGCCAAGCTAATAACATCAGCTTCAGTCCGGAAGGCCAAGACCTGGTAGATGACGCGTCAGCTCGGTGTGTGACTTGTATGGCAGCACACGCAGTGTGGATGCCAAAGGCTGTGGCTGTACCGGAAGATAAATTACACAGGAAGGACGGTAGCCATAAACTAGGATTTCACGAGCCCTAGAAGAGGAAGAGGTTTCTGTGCAAAGTGAGAGTGTCAGTGACTCCCCTGTGCTGGTTGGTATGCACACGCAGGTGTAGCAAGCCGCACCCGTCTGTTTTATAATAAAGCTCTTGTGTAGACAGTTGTGCTTCATGGAAGATGGTGTAGAAAGGGGAGCCCCCAACAGAACAGCTCCCACATCAGTGCTGGCTGCACTTCTTACAGCCCGGGGCCCTGTACCTACTGAAGTCCATTGTCTGCCCTGGGCTCTGCTGGTGGCTCATGGGCTCTCACTGCTGCGAACCCACTCACTCTGTCAGCCCAGGACCATGTTACCATCTCCATAGTTTTGCCCTTTCCAGAATGCCACATGGTGACTGTCACTTAGAATATGAATTTAGGGTCTTGCCATGGCTTTTCATGCCTTAATTACTTATTTCTTGGTGAATATTATCCCCCTGTCTGTCTCTACTTTCTGAAGGACTTGGTTTTGCCTCTGGTGAGACCGTTGAGTCTCCACTTCAAGGAGTGCCAAGGGGAGTGATGGCTGACTTAGATAAGGAGACTAGGGTTGGTTTTATAAGAAACACCTACTGGACCGGGTGTAACATGTGTGAGGCCCTCAATTTAATTTTGAATAGCACCCCAAAAAAGAAAAGAAAAAAGGAAAACCTGGCTGCTTTTCACAGTGGCTGCATTGGCTTCAGCTGTGCTGGGAAGCAAGTGAGGACATCTCATTGTTTTCAAGTGACAACACCTCATTGTTTTCAGCCTGTGTTCTTCTAGGAGCATCTTCCCATGTGCCCCCTGCCCTCTGCCTGTCTTTGGTGGGAATTCTACATCTCTTTTGTTTATTTTCAAACCAGGTGGTGTGTTCAAGAGTTTTCCATATGTTCTGCAGATGATCCTTTATCAGGCCCACCGTCTGCAGGTAGCCCTCCTGCTCCATAGCTGGCTTGTCCTTCCAGCCTGTTGGAATGTCTTTTGCAGAGCAGATGTTTTTATTTGACTTTTCAGTGCTGGAAACGGGACCAGGGCTTCTTGAGTGTTAGGCAGCAGTGCTCCTGAGAGTCCCAGCCCAGACCACAGGTTGGGAATTTGAATGAAGTCCAACCCGTTCACTTCTTTCTTCCATGGATTCCACCATGCTTGTTTTTCCTAAAAAATCACCCAAGTCCAAGTCATTTAGATTTCCTTCCATGCTACCTTCCAAGAGTCTCATTTAGGATCTGTTTACTTATTAATTGCAAAACAGTGTCCCACCTGTAGACTTGGCTGGCCTGGAACTTACTGTGTAGACCAGGCTGGCCTTGAATTCACAGAGATCCGCCTGCCTCTGCCTCCCAAGTGCTGGGATTAAAGGTGTGTGCCACCATGCCCACTATATTAGGCATTGCTAATCTTTATTTTCTAGTAGAACTGAATTGCTGTGTTAAAAATAAAATGCATCTTTACCATTTCAGCATGCAGTCTTGCCACTTACCAGACAGAACCCTAAGACACACTTAAGTCTGCAAATGAGAACATCCCAGGCTGAGCCCTGAGCTCCTTCTGCTTTCACCATGGCCCTTACAGCTGCCAGATATGGACCCTTTAGCTGCTGTCTTGCTGAGTTGGAGTTTGGGTTTCCTGACAGGAGGAGTTCTGTGTTAATGATGCTCTCTGTGCCACCACAAAGTGGTCAGACCTTGCAAAGGTTCAGGGAGCACTTAGATATTACCCGAGCATTTCCTGATTCATAAAATTACCCAGCTCTCTTGTCTTGTTTTGTTTGAGACAGGATCTTACACCGTAGACTGGAATTTCTTGTTGTGCATTGTGTAGTTCAGGCTGACCTTGAACTCACAGCCCTCCTGCCTGGGCCTCTGTGATTGCGGAGGGCCTGGCTTGAATCTGGCTGTCTCTGGAGAGATCTCAGCACCTGGAACTTGAAGATAGTGTTTGAAGTCTGAACTTGTGTCCTGTGACCTGCAACAGAACAACCATTCTCCCCATCTACTTTTGTGACTATGAACATTTCTTCTGGGTCTGTGTTCTTTGCTTTCTCAAACAAGGAATCCAGACCTTACTTTCTTAAGTAATTTAAAAAGACGGAGAATCAAGCCACAAGGCCTGGGGAGGGTGCGGGGTGGTTTATGCCCTGCTTTGCTGGATCTAATCCCTTCAAGAACAAGTGGAGGAGTTCATATTCTGTTAGTTAATGCTGTTTCATGAGCATCTTTATCAACCTTAATAAATGCCCGCAGGTGCACACAGCTGTAACGGGGAAGGAAGAACCCATTCAGCCTGTTACAGAGAAGAAAAAAAATGTCAAAGCATTCTGGGAATTTACTTCAGGTTGAGGTTGCTTCACCGTGCTCATTCATGCTGGAGATGTGTAGTTTCTAATTTCACACAGACATCTGGACCAAGGGATAGATGGCACGGAAGAAAGTAATTAAAGGAAGCGATGTGTTCCAGCTCTAGAGACACAAATCATTTTTTTTTCATCTCTTAAAAGAAAAAAGCTTAACTTTTGAAGATTTCATTTGTAAAATTGACTTTGTATTTTATAAGCAATGTTTAAATTCATTGGTGATAAATATGCGTGTTTGCGGAGTAAAATCCCATTTTTTACATAATGCTTTAATGGGAATGGCAGTTTTATGAAATGGAAGTGACTGGGAAAGATCTGAGTGAGGCTCATAAGCCTTCCCATCATTTTTATTGCGGTTTTTGTGCGCTCTAATTCATTAGTACGGGGGAAGGAGAACACTAACATGGTTTATCTCCTGTAATTACTCAAATCGAATTTATTTTCAATAAAATTCGTGGAGTAAATTGCCCAGAGTGGGGCGAGGAGGATTGGCCTGTTTTTACAAAATGCCTTGATTTTTACCCATGAGACTTTGCTGCCCTGCCAATGATGTCTGTGCTGCATCTATTTCCAGCATGGCTCCCTCTAGAGTTTTACAAATGAGTGCCCAGACCCAAGGCGGGCGCTCGGGGGGGAAACGCTACTTATTTCATCCCACTCTCTGTTACCAATATCGCTCATCTTTTAATAATTTAGATCATCTTTTATGTGATTCATGTAAATTGAAACAGCATTTAGATTGCCACATAAGGGGCGGGCCCGGAGAACTTGCCACGTTTGTGCTCAATGGAATCTGGCTCATGTGTCTGGAGTCCTACAAGAAGCTGGTGAAGTCTCCACCTGGGTTCCCGGCCCAGCTTTATGGGAACAGAAGGGGAAGTCACTAGGGGCTGGGGTGGGCATCTTCAGTGTTCTGCTCGCCTGTGAGGTATCTCTATGTCTGTTGTGTATCTGGTATGCCCATGTTTCCACACTGTAGAGGCAGATCTCCTCAGAAAGCTTTGCAGCCTGCTCCTTGGTAAGTTCCTGGGTTATGTTCAGATGATTCTCTACAGGGTCATCTTTGAATCCCAGATGTACCAAAAGATGACCTTCAGCTTCTGGTCCTCCTGCCTCTATCCTCCCAAACTTGCTGTTGGAAACAAGCCCTTTAGGGTGTGCGTGTGCGTGTGCGTGCGTGCGTGCGTGCGTGCGTGCGTGTGTGTGTGTGTGTGTGTGTGTGAGAGAGAGACTTTGTCCTCCAGGACCCCTGGCTGCCTGAACACCTGCGCTTGCAGAGTGGTGTTGGGTGTGTTTATGAAATACCCGCCTGGCCAGTTGTACCATGCAGGCTTGTAGGTCTTACCACTTTCTTTGGCCCTAGAAAACCAAAGCTGTTTTTAGCTCTCCTTTTTATAGACGGTGCTCACTTGCAGTGATCCCCACCTTAAGTAAAGGGGGATCAACCTTCCCATCTTCCCATGAGTCAGCCAGCATGCGGTGGAGGTGGGACAGGGTAGAATTCCCATAAGTCCCTGGATGTTCTCAGCACAAAGTGTCTCATTTCTCCCTGGAGGCCAAGAACTTGTTGCAAGGGTGGTGCCTTGTCAGTACCCAGCTCTTGCTCCCTGTGGCTGAAAACCCTCTGGGCACAGGTTAGCTGCTTCCCATATGTTCCCAGTCGGGGAGCTGGGTGGTTTTCTGTGGAATCACTTCCAAGTCCTTCAGGAAGTCCCCCTGTTGGCTTTCAGCCTGGTTGCTAGAGCTAGAGGAGGGCTTCCTGAAAGGCAAGGTAGGCAGATGGAGACATTGTCTTCAGGCCTTTTGATCTCTGAGGTGCTCCCCATAAATGAGAAGAGCTTTTAGGACAAGCGCTCCTCAGTGGGTGAGGCATTGAAAACATGCATCCCGCAGTCCCCCGAGCTGTGGAGAGCAGGGAAATGGAGCCACAGGGCCAGTGGGGTAGGGGCTGATGGACCAGCAGGCACTACAGCTGAGGGCTCCTATATGGAGGTGGCTCTAGGCTTCCAGCCCACAGTTACTGTGTGTTTGCGGGAGGCTGAAGTTGGATGAGTGACTGGTGACCATGTGTGAAGAAAGCAGCAGAGCCCAGTAGCCATGTCAGCGACAATGTGTTTTGCACAGTGAGGTTCAGCAGGTACCAATTGTCTGGGGCTCCTTACAGACAAGATTGTGCATTAGCAAATGTGAAAATTGTCTTATGCTCAGCGTGTCCCCTGATGTGCATATCTACCCCAGTTGGACAGACTGGTGCTGCACTATGCTTGATTTTGGACTCTAGCCTCTCCGCCTTAGTCCACCATTTGTGTTTAAGCTAAGCTTGTATTCAGTTGATCTTTCATACCCTGAGTACCTCAGAGGAAGCCAGCCTAAGGCACTTGCTTTTCTGGAGATAATCTGTGAGTAGTTTTCTTCTTGGTGTATGTGTCTCAAGACCTTTACTGTATCAAGGCAGAGTGTGGGGAATGGAGATGGACAAAGCATAACCCTGCCCTCAGCCGCTGAGGGTGCATTTCAGAGCACATCTCTGAGAGTCTGTTGGGGCCTCTGACATGTGACAGGTGAGCCAGTGGATATTCTTTGTAACCACGGAAACACATTCCCCTCCCCTGCTTCCTTATAAATGTGAGGGTGGAACTGAAAAGCCTGCCTATAGGAAACAAAGATGTGGCACTCACGGGAAACTGGGCAGACTGGATCTGGGACTGGGGTGTAGCTCAGAGACTGGGTACATGCGCAGGTCTGGGTTTGCTCCATAGCAACACACAGACGTGAACACACAGGCGCATGTGCCATGACAGGAGGTCCTGCCGCCTCTCTCTCGACCTGACCCCCTTGACCCCCTCATAAAGCCTGGTGGTGAGGTGTCCACTGATGAGCCAGTGAGAAGCAATAGTGCAGGCATGTCCTGTGTACATCGCTCCTAAGTCTAGACGGCTGCACGAGCTCCCACATGGTTGGTTAGTTACCTCAGGCACAGATGAAGCTTATTAACTTCTCTTTATACATCTTTCATTGTTTGGTTTGTTTTAAGAAGCGTGTTTTACTTTTTTAATTAAAAAATCTAATAAAGTAGGAAATGAACAGTAATAGTAATAAACAGTAACCCAGAGCCACAGAACGTCGTTCCAGGCTTCCCTGAAGCCTGATGCTTAGAGTTGCTAGCAGGCCTCTGAGTGAGGCCAGCTGTCCTTGCCGTCGAATTGTTAGGGGTTTTCCTCTCTACAGAGTCCTGCTTGCCAGAGGCCACCTGCCACTTGCCACCTGGTACACTCTGCTCTTAATAGTCGCTGGGGACCCATGCCTGGTCCTCTGTATAGTTTCTGCCAGATTCCATAGGGGTTTTGCAGAAGCGAATATTGAGCACAGGTAACTGTTGTTGTATTTGGACTGTCTGGTTCTAGATCCTGTCGTTCATACAGGTCTGCTGTCTTAGCTATGCTCTCTTCACAGCTCCTTCCGCACCATATCTGTTATCTCTGTCACCAAACTAGTCTGTCTCCTACACTTTCCTCACAGGACCCCAACCAGCTGTCTGTCTCTCCATATAGGTCCCTTCACTGATGTCGTTACCACCAACCTAAAGCTTGGCAACCCAACAGACCGAAATGTGTGTTTTAAAGTGAAGACCACAGCACCGCGCAGGTACTGCGTGCGGCCTAACAGTGGGGTCATTGATGCCGGGGCCTCTCTCAACGTGTCGGGTAAGTGCTGACTCTGGAGGTCATGGGTGGGTTCCAGAGGACCCCTGCCTAGAGCTTTGTCAGAGCAGGTATGTTCAGGACAGTGCAGACTCCTCCCCACCTCTCCCATCCCACCGTGGGTAAAAGCTTGGTTGGTACCACCCTCGACTCTCTATAATCCATGTCTCTTTGTTTTCGTGCTTGCACTGCCTATGCCTTAGTAGGGGAGCAAAGTTAAAGCGGTGGCTTTAAGCCTGACTTGAGAGTAGGCACCTCCATTCTTTTGGAGTAGAAAGGGACTAAACAAGCTTCATTTTACTTTGTGGGAGAATACAAGATAGAGTTATTTTCTTTATGCTAAAGGATTTCCGATAGTGCTCATGTCTAGTGATTGGAGGTGCCCTCTATTCACTGAAGCTGAGGAGGTGGGAATGTAGTCACGGTTGTGGGGCCCTGTGTGTTCTAATGCCCCCCCAACCCCTGACCCCCAATCAGGGTACATGTTTTCCAAAGCCCAACCTCTGGAAAGAGGCTGATGAGGTGCCCAGATTGAGAGCTGGTTTTCAGAATCGAGGCGTGAGTGATGTGTTAGAGTTTAAATGTGTTTAGAGAAGCGGTGGGTTTGCAGCTCATTAGAACTGGTGATGCTCAGAGGGGCTGTGGGGGAGGATGTGTCCTTTAGACACCATGACTCAGTGTCCCCCACTTCTCATTTGAAGTGAGCGCCTGTCTGGGTTTTTCCATGACGGACTTTGATTGTGCTGCATCTGGCTGTTCACCTGACACCTAAGAGAAAATGACTCACCTCTTTGGAAAGATACAAGGTGTTTCATTATCTTGGACTCTGATTCCTCGCCTCCGTAGGTGCCTCTCATCATAGAGCACCCACCCCCAGCTCCCCCGCATGCTCCTCTCTGAGTGTGCAAGGCCTGGTCTGGACTCCTGAGTCAGATCTTGGGTCAGGAGCAGTTAGCTGGCAGCCAGCGCTGGTCGAAGGGTTCCCCCTGCCAGAGCTCACACGCTGCCACCATTTGCACTGTGCAGAGTGCGGTGTCATGTCCGGTCCCTGTCTGTTTTTGAGTCATGAAGCGGGTGTGTGGAAGAGCCAGCGCTCTGTGACTGGTGTCCTAAGAGTAGGAACGGTCAGGGTGTGATTGCTGCTTCCTCCATGTGTCTTAAACTTTGGCTGGGATTAGCGCAGCTGGATCCTTCTGTCCTGTCCCTGTTTTGTGTGCTGCCAGAGGGCCTTGTGTGGCTGAGCTTGTCGAAACCCTGTTCCTTTCTTTAGCCCCATCCCCCAGCTTCCTTACCCATAACACAGCCTAGAAAATTTTGAGTTTATCAGCAGATGGAAATCACCAATTTTCATAGGAAAATAGCAGCCTGGTTTTCTGAGTGAAATAATCTCAGCAGATAGGTAGTGTAGGTGTGCCTGCTGATGTTACAGGTAATTGTGTGCGTGCACATGCATACGGATGTGTCTTTCACCAGGAGCAAGGCCTTCCTAGTCTCTGGAAGGTTGTGAGAGTCCTCAGGCTCCTCAGTGAGGGCTGCTTTTGTTGCTATGCCTTCCTCTGCAGATCAGAAAGTAAGGAACTGGCATGGATTCGATCCTTCCCTGTCACGTGACTGTCAGGCAGCGCTTGGGTTAGAGGCAGATGGTCTTTCTATAGCACTATGCTGCTGCCTCACCAGGTAGGGGGTGGCTGCCTGAGCATGAATCTGAGATTAGGGGGTGGGAGAGCAGGAGGGCTGCTTGACTAAGGAGACGTTTGCAGCTTTCCCGTGAGAGAGGGTGGCACATGGAAAGTTTCTGTGGAAATGCTCCTGTCTGTCCTTGGTGGTGGCCTGAGGGCCAGGAAAGCCATGTAGTCTGTGCAGCCTTAGGTTCTGGGTGTGCAAATGCCGCACTTTAGTCATGCATATCTTGGGTGGAGAAGCACTGTTCTTGTCCAGGCCTGGGTCTCGAGGAGTGCAGCCACTGGGGTGATAGCATGGTGCGTCAGAGCCCCTAGAGAAGGCAGGTTCACGGGCAGACTGCTGTCCCCAGTGTGCTCACACACATACTTGTTGCTTCACATGATCTGTCATTGTGCCTGTGACTGACATTTGCCAGCCTGGTCACCTCTGTACACTCTAGTGTTGTCCCTGTAAATGCAAAAACAGCCAGGCTTGAATGGAGACTGAATTGTATACTGTTTGCATTGCCTTAAAAAAAGCAAATGTGTGGCCCTCCTGAATTCCTATAAAACACACGTTTATGAGTGAATTTTCACCCACAATTGACAAGATGGTGACAGTCAAATGAACTTAAGCCTATCACCATGGTCCTGCCTAGCACCCAGAATGTCACAGGACACCTGGAAAGGACAGGGCTACTGTACTCTCCCTCCCTTTCTTAAGACCCTTGGAGGCTCTAGCTATTAGAGGAAACTATAAATCATCTCGTAAAGAGGGGGGAGGAGAGGGGGAGGAGAGGAGCAGAGAGATAGAGGGTTGGAGGGGGTGAGAGTGGTGATGATAGGCTGAGGCTTAAAAGGCTTTGTGTCCTGCATCTTGGCTGTGACAGGCATCCGCAGTGGTCCTCAGCCACACCCTTGATTGCCTTCCCAATGAACCTGAAGTTCAAGGGACCTTACATCATGCTTCAGAAGCTCAGGCTCTGACGGGCCGCATTGCTTCCTTCAGAACACAGTGAATCCATGTGCGTGAGGCTCCTTTCCTTAATCTAGGCAGCCCAGTCACAGTTGGGCAGAGGCATAGCCCAAGGTTCTATGCCAACCGAGTGTGACCTGTGGACATTCCTGGAGAGCTGCTCTGGGCCTTCCTTTGTCTTCACAGCTGTAGACCTTGGTAGTCTGCGTGCTGTAGTCCGCAGCACAGCTCGTGGTCACTCCCAGAGTGCCACAGATGAGACATGTGTCCTTGATGAACACTGACCTTGTGAGCTGGGCTTGCACCTTGGCAGCCCAGGCATGTGGAGATGAGCATTCTGGGTCGGGGGTGGTGGTGGTGGTGGTGGTGGTGGTGGTTGAGTTGTTCCCAGAGATTTCAGGCACAGGGAGGGTTGGACCTTTGCCTTCATCACTGGTGAGAAGCAGGTGGGAGTGGCCCATTCTAGCTTTATAGAATTATCTTTCAAACTGTATAGTAGAGAAATATTTTTGATGTGTGTAATTTCTGAAGATGTCTTTGTGGAAGGCTGTTAGCAGTGGCAGATCTTGATCTTGTTTTTAATGTTACAGTTTAGTAACAAGGGACTTTTCCATTAATATTCCAAACAGTGTTTGCCGGCATGCGCAGCAGGTGAGGTGGTAGAGTTATGGGCCCATCAGAAATACTGAGGCTCCCTGTAATCAGACATTAAGTTTAGTGTTTGTATAACCTCTGTGGATTCTAATCCCACAAAGTGGTGAGCGCTTTCATTTGTAGTTTGGTTACCCCCATTGCCTGCCCCTGTGCCAAGTGCATTACACGTGCAGAGCGTCCATGGGGGGTGTGGATAGAGTCATTACAGACGCCAGTCTTTAGGTACAGATTCTCTTTACTCAGTGTGCCCTGGGATTGAAGATGGATTAAAGCCAAACATAGGTCTCCCAGTATCTTGAGTCCGTATTTTAAACTGAAATCCAGAGCATAGAGGGGCAGCGTAGGTTTCTGACAGCCCCTTCAAGACTCCTTTTTAATTCCATTGAAACTGTAAAGTTCTTCCAGTAACAGAATGGATGTCAGCATCTCCTGGGATGGTGACATTGGTCTGTTCATATCATTGGGTAGCATTGGAACTGATTATTAATCTGTTTAAGATGGTGCTGGCTTGGGGGGATGCTACTGTTTACTGGCATTGAACTGGCCTGCTGTGGGCTGCAGCATGCAGGTGCTGAATCTCAGGGTCAAGGTGCTCCTAGCCTGCTGACAAAGAAGCCTGCTGTGCATCTCCCAGTGTGCACAGGAGAGGCTGCCATGGGGCTTTACCTTCCTTGGGCCCAGCCGTTGCTTGAGAAGGCTCTGATAAGTGTGACTTTTAACGAGAAGTCTTCACTACTCTGAGATAAGAACAGCCTACACTGCTGCTTAAGATAAATCCCTAATCTTTTCACCAGATTAGGTTATGGCCTAAAATATTTTACCAATAAAATTCAGCTTAATTGGGCTTAAAACTTTCGAAGGTTGCTGCAGGCTGCAGGGTTCTTAGGGAGACTATCCCCATCCTTTACGGATGTCACCGAAGGGCAGGACCCAGGGCCCTGGGCAGGGGATGCTCAGCTGGAGGGCACCCTTTTGCATTGCAGGGTGATTCAGGAGTGCAGTGGTAAATGCCTCCCCAGTCTGGTCCTTTCAGGTGATGCCCTTGGCTCCCCTAGGAGTCCCATCCTGCTCTTTCTAATCTCACCAAGCCACTCTGGTCTCTAGCTCATTGCAGAAGGCAGGGCGAAGGCTTGAGAGGCAGCCTTGGGAAAGGAGGTAGCAAGAGTACCTGGTAGACTGGTCGTGAGTGCTCAGAGAACAGGCCAGAAAGAAGATGCTGGGTATGGGAAGTCCCCTGGGTGTTTCAGATGGTCAGCCCTCAGAGGTTTGATGCACAGGTCTTACTGAAGAGACGATGGGGGTGGTGGGGTGTACAGTTACACTGGGAGGCCCAAAGAGAGGCTAGGCTGTATCCTCCTGTTCGTTACAGCACATGAAGGAAGCTGAGAAATGAGGACTGAGTGGCCCAAGCAGCCTGTAGCATACCTCCTTTCTGCTGGTCCTGCAGAAAGGGTAAAGTGTGCACTGTGGCCTCTGCACAGACAAGTGGAGCAGGCTGCCAGGTGCTTGCTACCTGAGCCGAGAAGCCCACAGGGGATGCAGTTAGATCGACAGTCCTCTAATAACCAGGAGAAATTAATTATTCACCTGCTAGACTTGGGCAGTAGAGGCCCAGGAAAGTAGTCACAGGTCAGCATTCTGAGAGCCCTGAAGGAGATGATGAATTTACTCATGGTGAGGGCTGAGGCCAGCGGCAGTGTCTGCTCCTGTATCTCAGGCTGGAGTCCCACCATTACAGCTTCGCCTGCCACCTTCAGCTGATAAGAATCTCATGTTTGCTTTGGTTTAAAGCAGAGCAGTGGTGCCATCATTTCAGAAATGCAGTGTGGTAGGTGGACCGTGGTCTTCTGACAAGCGGACTGTGCAAGGAGGGAGCAGGCAGCAAGAAGAGATGGGAGGAAGAGAGAGCAAAGAGGAGAGCCTGTTGGGTGAGGGCAGGAAAATCTCTTCCTTTGAACATTTCTATTTATTATTATTAATTACTACTGTTGTTGTTATTTTGGGTTTTTCAAGACAGAGCTTCTTTGTATATCCCTGGCTGTCCTGGAACTTGCTCTGTGGACCAGTTAGTTGGTCTTGAACTCAGTTGCCCTGCCGCCCAGTTACTGGGATGAAAGGCGTGTGCCACCACCACTGAGCTCCCTCTAAAGGGAGTGTGGTGTAGGGTGCTTGAAGTTAGGAGGGGAAGAGGGTTCACACCACCAGCCAGTGGGTGCTCATGAACATGTAAGTTCCACAGACACCCAGCCCTTGACTCACTTTGACTAGGAGAGGCAAATCGGCAAGACAGTGCACATGGGGGTTGTAGAAAGAAGCTTTGGTGAGTGAGCTTCCCTTGGCAGGGACAGGCGGGGCACTTTCCAGCCATGCCTGTGGCTTTCAGAGAAGAGTACAGCCCAGTTCTCCAGGAGCAGGTTCTCAGTGGGACCCCCGCCAGCAGATTCTATTTCATTGGCTCCTTTGCAATTCTGGTACATCCCAAAGTTGGCTGACCTTCCTTCAAAGGACATCTAGGATATGAGTGTGGTGAGGGGCACCACAGAAATGAGGGTAGGTTTTGGGAGTGGTGGAGAGTGTCCCAAGGTGCAGGACACGGAGCTCGATGCATGCTTGCCGATCCAAAACCAGGTCTACTGGCCGAGGAGGGAGGAACTGGTGAGCTGACTATCTTCTACTTGGGCAGCAGCAGCTGTTATAGATAGCTGTGATCCGAGTGCTGGGGGCGGGGGTGCGGCGAGCCTTCCTGGGTCTAGAAGGGACTAGTGCACAGGCTAATCTAGTGGGAAAGAAACAGGGAGAAAGTTGGCTGGGAGGAAGAGAGTGAGTGGGTGAGTGAGTGAGTGAGTGAGTGAGTGAGTGAGTGAGTGAGTGAGTGCCAGAGCTGGCTGTGTCTTGTTGACCGTGGAGACATTTCTAGTTGAGAACTGACTCTGGGCAGTGTTGCTGTCTAGACTCCACATCTGCCCCCCCCCCCCACTGTGGTGCAGATGAAAATGGTCTGTGGTTGTCCAGTGCCCTGGAAGCAGCTTTCATACTGTATTTAGTTGGGTTGTCATTTTCCAAGCCAGTGTGTGTTTTCAGCTGCCTGTTTCCTTCTTTTGAAGGAAGTCTGGCCTGATCGATTGGTGCCTCGTGACCCTGAAGGTTCTTCACAAGGGCCCCACTTTCGTGTCTAATGCAGCAGGCTCCGTGTCAGGAGCTGGGTGTGGGTGAGGGGGTGACTGAGCCTAGGTTGTCTCCTGGTAACCGGCTTCTTTAATGTTCTGTCAGCAGATGCGTTCTGAAAGGAGGGACGGTTCATGCAGGGTTTTATCATCAGTGTCTCTGGTATTTAAATGAAATAAATTAAGTTAATGGGAAGCTCTTTTATAGCCTGTCATGGAAAAAGTACATAATTTGTGCCACAATTTGCAATGAACTAGCACTGACCAACATTTATTCCGTCATGTTCTCATAAAGTTTCAGCTGAAACTGGATTTGACATGTGAGACAGTGGTGGCAGCTGAGGGACAGGAACTCGTCGGTGTACATGAGGGGCTGTGTGAAGCATGTGTACCAAGGGTGTGCAGACTCAGCCATTGGGAGGCAGACAGCTGCTTCTCTACTGGAGGGGCAGATCCCCACATGGTGCCTGGAGCTGCCCAGACAACCCCCTTCTAGAGGCCCTGGTGCCCATTCCTGCCCGAGGTTCTCTGGTTAGCCCTGCCAGGGCCCTGAAGTACATGTGTGCTGACACACAGGTGTGATTGACCACCACTAGCCCCTGCCCTGTGTGTCCTGCCCATCAGCTGGCTCTTTCAGGTCTCTGCTACAGGGGCTGAGCTGGTAGGGTGCCATAGGCCAGGAGTGGGGCCTGTGCTGTCTGTAGGCAAAGCTGCAGTGGGCCTTGAAGTGTGTGCTTGCTCAGAGGAAAAAGGGACTTGGGACCCTCCTTCTGCAGTGGGATGCTCAGCCCAGCTCTTTTCTCTTTACACTGTCTCAAGGATCCGCCACCTCCGGACGGGGCCAGGAAGGCAATGCGTGTGGCGGCTGTACTCCTCCTATATGTGGTCTCTGCACTTGCTGTGCTCCTGACAGTTGAGGGTGGGTCTTTGTGAGCTGTCGTGATATTTATTACAGTAGAAATTTTAAAATGACTAATTTCTTTAAAAATTACGATCCATCAATTACGTGTTTGTGGTAATATTTTTTTATGAAAGTAGCTATTCTCCAGAAATTAGAAGGCTGGGATTGCTGACAGCTCCCGCAGATCTGACATCTTAATAGACTAAACCCTCATGTCTGCTTCACTCAGTGGGCTGCAGCGCACTGGTGGTGGCTGTGTCAGCCAGACAGGAAGTTAATAGAGTCTTTAGATAGCTCTGCGGCAGACAAGTAGAGTTTCCTTTGTTTCGTTTCATTTTCTCCAGTGCTAGGGTTGACCCGGGCTTTGCACAGGCTCTGTAGACCAGGCTAGCCTCAAATTGAGATCCACCTGCCTCCGCCTCCAGAGTACTAGGATTAAAGGTGTGGGCCCCCATCTATAGGCAGATTTGGGAGGAACCATAGTGTGGTACTGTGACCCTAGAGTCAGAGCCAGGCTGGAGCCCTGGCTTCATTGTGAAACATGCCACCCATAGCCTTTGACTTCCCATCTAGAAGGTGGATGCCTCTCGGGGACAGACTGGGAGGGCAAGGACTGTGAAGGAGACCCCATTGGGTTTGAATATGTGTGCCTTTGTGACGTGAGGCAGGCTAGCTGCTGTTTCTAGTTTTCTCATCTGAAAACAGACAACTGAATAATACCCCCTCACCAGCAGTCCTTACCTCTTACAGATTGAGGCAAGGACAGAGCTGAAGAGCGAAGCCCAGTTTCTGGCCCGTGGAGCTACGAGGCCCGCGTTGACTCTCTGAGGAAGGTCACCCAGCGTGAGGGTTATTAAAGCTGTGCAGCAAAGAGGGCATTGCAAAGCAACCCTCGGGTCGCAGGGTTTGGCCTGGGTCATCTGGGAATAGGTTCAAGGAAGCGAATCAGAGTGGAAGGCCTAAGGGTCCCCGGGTTCCGGGTGGGGGCTGGAGCAGGAGGTGGAATTGTTTTTTTTCCTGCTGTGGGAAATCCAGCTTATAAGCTGTCTCCAGAATTCTATTGGCAAAATCATATTTCAGGCCTTACCTTGATGAGCTGCGTGGGAAATGGAGTGGAGAGAAGCGAAAACTGTCCTGAAACATCTTGAGTTATTCTGTTTTCCTTCTGGAAAGGATCATTTGGCAACGTTTTCCTGAGAAAAATAGGCCTTTGGTGTTTCTCCCATTTTATGTCCTCAGTCAGGGCTGTGACACAGGTTGGGGTGGCTTTGTGGGAGTGCATGACTAGGGTCATCAGGATGTAGGCACCCAAGTCCTTAGCACAGCCCCTGAGTTGAGCTAGCACCCACTGTCAGGCCGTGGCAACCTCAGCCTTTCTGGTCTTAGCTGCTGACCTGCAGAGTCAGGGGAAGACGTCCAACAGTCCGTGCTGGCTCATGTCCCTCAGGGTCCAGATGGGAGAACTGGGGAGTCTTTATTACACAGCGTGTTAGCGTGACAGACAACTGACACCCACACTCTGACCCTCCTAATGAAATATTTTCTTCCTCAGTGATGCTGCAGCCTTTTGATTATGACCCCAATGAGAAAAGTAAACACAAGTTTATGGTTCAGTCTATGTTTGCTCCACCTGATACTTCTGATATGGAGGCAGTAGTAAGTACGCACGCTTTGTCTTCTTCTTCTCTCCAGTCCACTGGGCAGGCGTGGCGGGTGCAAGCCTTTCCACTGTTGACAGGAGCATGCTGTCAGGGAGGTGTGCACTCTGATCCCTGTACTGCTTTCCTAACTTTAACATCTGTGTGGCTGTTCTTTTCTGACTCGATGAACTGCCCTTGCTGCAGTCCTCTGCTCTTGTGGGCCCTTCCTCCCTCTCCCCTGCATTACAGGGGAGTGCTTCCCGCTGTCAGGGTGTTTCTGACCTGTGTCCTGCCCCTCAAACCCAGGATGTGCTTGTGTTGAATACTAAATGCCCCCTCCTTCCTGATGACACTCCCCTGGTTGCTTTTCTCTTTTGCTTGGTTCTGGTTGGCACAGTTCCTCGGGTTCTGAGGATGGAACTCTGGTCTTGCTCACACTAAGCAAGTGCTCTGTCTCTGAGCTCCACCCACAGCCCGCTTCACGCCCTACAGCCCTCTTCACACTCTTACCCGCTTCACACCCACAGCCCTCTTCACACCCTACAGCCCTCTTCACACCCACAGCCCTCTTCACACCCACAGCCCTCTTCACACTCTTACCCACTTCACACCCTACAGCCCTTGTCACACTCTTACCCTGCTTCACACCCACAGCCCTCTTCACACCCACAGCCCTCTTCACACTCTTACCCGCTTCACACCCTACAGCCCTTGTCACACTCTTACCCTGCTTCACACCCACAGCCCTCTTCACACTCTTACCCACTTCACACCCTACAGCCCTCTTCACACTCTTACCCGCTTCACACCCACAGCCCTCTTCACACTCTTACCCTGCTTCACACCCTACAGCCCTCTTCACACCCACAGCCCTCTTCACACTCTTACCCTGCTTCACACCCTACAGCCCTCTTCACACCCTACAGCCCTCTTCACACTCTTACCCACTTCACACCCTACAGCCCTCTTCACACTCTTACCCGCTTCACACCCACAGCCCTCTTCACACTCTTACCCTGCTTCACACCCTACAGCCCTTGTCACACTCTTACCCGCTTCACACCCACAGCCCTCTTCACACTCTTACCCTGCTTCACACCCTACAGCCCTTGTCACACTCTTACCCGCTTCACACCCACAGCCCTCTTCACACTCTTACCCTGCTTCATACCCTACAGCCCTCTTCACACCCACAGCCCTCTTCACACTCTTACCCACTTCACACCCTACAGCCCTCTTCACACTCTTACCCACTTCACACCCTACAGCCCTTGTCACACTCTTACCCTGCTTCACACCCACAGCCCTCTTCACACCCACAGCCCTCTTCACACCCACAGCCCTCTTCACACTCTTACCCTGTTTCACACCCACAGCCCGCTTCACACCCTACAGCCCTCTTTACACCCACAGTCTGCTTCACACCCTACAGCCCTCTTCACACCCACAGTCCGCTTCACGCCATGCTCTCTAATTGCCTTCATTTCCATTCCCCCTTCCCCTATATGAGTACATGTTTGACAGTGTCTCGAATTTTGGTAAAATTAAGATGCCCCTGTTTTTATAAGTAAACAATATTTTTTTCTTCTGGAAGAAGAGTGGCAATTCTCCCCAAAGGTAGTGCTGCCAGTTGCAGCTCTGCCCAGCGGGCAGTGGTCCTCAGAATGTGGCCAGCCCGTAGATGGCAAAGGTATCAGGGATGTTCTGTGCCAAGCTTGTCTCCTGCCCTTGTCACCATGTAGCCTTTGTTTTGGGCTTCGGAGAGCAGAACCAGCTTCCTTCATTGGTGCCTGCACCTTGGGGGCAGAAAGAGAAGGTTAAGTCACGTATTGAGCTGGAGCAAGACCTTGTCATAAGACTAACCCTGGAGACATTTCTTTGCCCTTTCATTTCCCGACTTGTGTTGTGTTAGTCTGTGTGATGAAGGGAACACATGACAGGCACTGAAGGTAGACGTCTACAGGCTGTGCCTTTGGTCTGGCTTCCGCGGTGGTGTAGCTGAGAGGGCAAGGACGTGGCTGTCCTGATCTGAAGCAAACCTTTACTAAGGCTTTGGTCTGCCTTGGGCAGGTTGTGTTGATTGTTCTTGAGGTTTTAGCAACCTGCGAATTGGGAATAAGAATGCAGTCCATAGAGTTTTGAGGAGAGTGTGCCCATGTCTGACTCTTCACCTGAGTAATTAGGGGCCAGATGCTGCAGCTTGATAAAGGGGCCTTCTGTTTCTCAGCAGGTTGTTTTTGTAACTGTTTTAAGTGTTTGCACAGCACATTTTGTAGGGCACTGTCCATGACCACCTGAGTAAAAGCTGATTTGGATGGAGGTGACTGCCAGTTCTCCCACACCAGGTCCAACTACTGGGAGAGCCTGTGTTGCCCTTGAGCTGACAGTGTGCAGGAAGCTGAGAGCAGTGCCTTGTTACCTTGGCCTCGATGTCTTGTGTGGGCATTTGCTACTAAGCTGTCAGAGACTTTCCTGTGCTAGCTGCCTGTAGGAGGAAGGTCACTGACTGGCTACCCTGAGCCCGGCAGAGCACAGGCATTCTTCACTGACATAGAACTAACTGTGTGCAGTTGACAGTGAGCTGGGGTTGTCAATACCCTAAAGAGGGCAATCCCATGCAGTGCTCTGAGCACTCCAGAGTGCCCGTTGGGTATTTCAGCAGAGGAGTTTCTTCCGCACCTTGGGTTTGATGGCTTTAGGGTCCAGGTCATGTGGCTTGGAGCATGAATCTTACCTCTTGGATCGTCATCATTAAATTCAGATTCAGATACGGGGGTACAAGAGTCACCCATACTCAGGTGATGTTACTGCTTGCTAGCTAGTCTTGTTCTTGGTGCAGTTTGATGAGCTGGTGCAGGTGCTGCGGAAGTCTGTCTGCCCTGTGGCTTGTAGGCAGTTCTCAGAGACTGTTGTCACCAGCCACTAAGAACCTGGAACTGGTCCTTGCATGACCCCCTCTGACTCACACATGGGCACACATGCACAGTGTGGCATTGGCGTGTTCCTGTGTAGCTCAGTGCTCTCAGGTGTCCCGTGAGTGTTAGTGTGCCATCCTGTTGACTGCTTCTGCCATGGTTAGGGTGGCAGTGCTGTGGTGCCAGAGAAATCGATTGCCCTAGCTGCTATGCAGGGTCGGAAGGGTGAGGGTGGGTGCCTCCCTTTTCTCAGTTGTCACCTTGCTGCTTTGCTGACCTGTCATTCTCAACCCCTTCCCCGTGTCTAGAAGGGGATATTAGTGAGGAACCTAGCCCTCACTGGTGGGTGGGGGTGGCGTGGGCAGGGCCATTCTGATGCAGTAGTGGAATGGCTCTGTGGTGAATGGGCCCCACTGGTGGTTGACTGGTCAGCCAAATCCTCCTCCTCCAGCTCTTTAGGGAGTGGGTACCCTGTCCTTTAGATTCCAGTTCCTTAAGGAGAGAATGCTTCCTGGACCTGTGCTGCCCATGAAGTAGAAACAGGCAAGCTTGGGCAGGCGGCCCTAAGGAGCCAGGCAGCAAGACTGCAGGGTTTGCAAAGTGTGATAAATATTCAGGAGAGCGAGTGCATTTAATCTTGTCATGTTAAAAATATTGAAGTCTCAGCAGACTTAAGTTCTTTATTTGATATACATCAGGGCTTTCTCATTAAGAGTATTTTTCTGAAATTGTCAGTTATAGGAGGAGAATTATTCTTCCAGCAGCTTGATAATACCCTGATTATTAAATTTAAATTGTTTTAGTGGAAGGAGGCAAAGCCGGAAGACCTTATGGATTCAAAACTTAGATGTGTGTTTGAATTACCAGCAGAAAACGCTAAACCAGTAAGTATGTCTCCAGTTAACAGTAATCGAACGTTGCAGGCAGACACTCATTTGCATGCCATCTCCTGTGAAACAAAGATTTAAACTGGCAAATTATTTTCCTCCCTCTAATGTATGAAGGAAAAAAATCAGCTGAAGTCAACAGATAAGCTGGTATTATAACATCAACCTTGGCAAAGACTTGCAGAAAATGGCCAACTGAAATAGTTTCCCCTTGAGCAGAGTAACCTGTTAGCAGCTGCAGTCAGAATCCCAGGGAGTCTTTGCTTGGTGAAGTGGGGAGACCAGAATGGGGTGATTGGCCCTTTTTCAGGGCGCTCAGACAGGTGGTAAACTCTCAGAGCATCCTGTCAGTATTCCCCTCAGCATCTGCTCCCCACCAACTCCCTCAGTGCCGGTCCTCCTTGAGATGAGAGTCTCTTGGCCTCACTGTTGTTGGCATGTGTTTACATCCTGTGCCGTGTGGGATATTGAGCACCGAGCACCCACTGTCCCAGACCCTGCTCCCTAGACACTAGCAGTACCCCCAGATTTTCATGGAGGTTGTTACACATCTACTGCCCCAATCTGGGCCCTCACTGGGGACCAGCAGAAGACAGGAGATGGTTTTTCAAATACTGATGTACACTTCCCTTCAAAGTAGCCGGAAAAGGTAAAATTGTGTCAAGAAGTAAGAACCGTGGGTGATCTTTAGGTCTCTGCCAGTGATGGACGGAGCTGGGAAGGCAAGGCACGCTACAGTGTCTTTACACATGACTGTGAGGAGCCCAAGAATGCTGTTGGTTGCTGTCAGAACTGCCTGGTTTCTTCTGCTCTATCATCAGCTACAGCCATCTCTGGTTATTTGAATCAGAGAGAACATCACCCTGTTGTAGGAAAGTTAGAAGCAGGGAACATGGATCATGACCCCCAGCCCCCTGATAATTGGGCTCCAGCCTGGACTCTGGCCTCCAAGGCTCTCCCTTCTGTGGGAGGTGAAGGGGGCTGGAACTAGGTGTCTGATTTTCAGATTGCCACCCAGAGCCTCAGGCCACCATTCTGAGTGCTCCTAGCCCTGCTTCCACTGACTGGCTCATCCTCCAAGAGGGTACCATGACTCCTTTTATGCAGGGGAACACATTTGGCCTTCAAAGCTTGTTCGTCCTCATCCCTGCTTGTAAGGTGGTCCATGTGTAGTCCTCTCTAGGCCTCCTACCTCCCACCCCCAGCGGCCTGGGATGCTCAGCTCTCCTGCAAAGGTAATTTGCAGCTGATAATTCCTGAGCTTGCACAATTGCAGTATGTTAATTTTTGCATGGCAGGAATTTGATAGTGCAGTGTGCACAGCCCTTTTCTCCTCCTTGAAGTATTCGCCTCAGCCCAGCTTCATTATTTGCCCTTATCCATAGTTTCTAGGGCCTGGTAGCTTTAGATTATCAAGATACTAGATAAAGTGATGCATTTAAAAAATAAATGTGACATTTTACAGTGTGGATGGAATGCTACCTCATGTACTGTGTACTGAGAAATACTTTGCATAAAATCCTTGCTCACATAGTTGGTGACCCTGGGCTTTCCTTTGTTTCTGAGCAGCACGATGTAGAAATAAATAAAATCACACCTACAAGTGCACCCAAGACAGAAGCACCGGCAGCTGCCAAGTCCCTGACGTCGTCCCTCGATGACGCCGAAGTGAAGAAAGTGATGGAAGAGTGCAAGCGGTTGCAGGGGGAGGTGCAGAGGCTGCGGGAGGAAGGCCGGCAGCTCAAGGTAACGCCTGCTCGCCCGCCCGCTCGCCCTTGCTGAGCAGCTTCTGTGGGCAGTGTGGGTTTGGTGTGCTGTTTTGCATTTACTTCCCCAGGAGACTCACCTGCAGAGCTTTCTTTTGGGGCTCCTGAAAGGGTGTTTGGATTGTACCTGCCCAACTGTTGTTTTCCTCAGAGCCAGACCCATCCCCACTCCATTTGTCTAAGTTGAGCCAGCTCTTTGAATATTCACTGTCAGACCCCGCTTTGGCCAATCCCTTGGGTGGTCTTGGTTGGGGGCCAAATCATACTATATATTTTTTTAAGATTTTATTTATTTATTATGTATACAACATTCTGCTTCCATGTATATCTGCACACCAGAAGAGGACACCAGATCTCATAAGGGATGGTTGTGAGCCACCATGTGGTTGCTGGGAATTGAACTCAGGACCTCGGGAATAACAGTCAGTAATCTTAACCTCTGAGCCATCTCTCCAGCCCCCATGCCCATACTATTTTAACACAGGGAAATGAGTTTTGAAACCTCTGATGTGGGTCCGGGCAGTAGAAGCTCCTCAGGCTGCTTGGTAACAAGAAAGCACGGTGTTGGCCCAGTAGAGAGGTGGAGGTGAGAAGGGGGAACCAAGGCATGCATCTGGCCAGGCTGTGCTGGGGAGGTCAGACACCCTCAGCCTAACAACCTATGTTGCCGGCTATACAGTTTGCATACAGTCTTGTCCACTCTAGGCCCATTTCTTAGGCCTGTTTGTTGAGTGTCTCTCCGGTTGCCTTCTAGCTTGAGAACTGTGGATCTGTCTGTCTTGGATGTGGATATATACCCGGGCATCTGATTATAGGAGCTTTTGTTGCAGCTTAAATTTTGAGGCCTATTTGTTCTTAATCTTGATGATGCCAGCCAAGCATGTAATAGGTTTCCCCTCTTTGCCTGCTGTGGCAGCAGATGTACACAGCACACTCGCTTAAGCCAACTCCCCTGCACCCCAGCTCTAAGGTAGATGTAGGAGGGTGACAGTTTGGAAGTGGCCTCAGCGTCTTCGTTTGCAAAAGCTTCTCTTTGAGTGCGTCTCTCCTCAGAAATAGAGCTCTGCACCATTTACAATGATCTATAGGTCGGGATAGCTTCTATGTAAACCCAATAAAATAAATGCTGTATTTTGCTGTGCCCATTTTTTTAAAGTTAATTGAACACTGCAGCTCGTTCATCACCGTGCTGCGGTGCTGGCCTTGCCCATGAGCAGAATATCTCTAAAATAATATCAGAGCCATCTTGACAGGGGGGCATGCTTTATCCTGCCAGACATTGGCTTCTTGTTCAGTGAGATCTGCCGTGTGCCAGGCGTCTCGGGCTCAGCTATGAGCAGGCTACCCTGGGGAGCTTCCTGTTAGTGGGGCTGAGGGAGAGACGAGACAATGATGGTTACAGCCCATGTCCTTAGTGGGCCCACAGAGAGCTGCAGATCATGGGAAGACTGCACTTGGCACTTGGCAGATAAGGAAGTGGAGGGGAAGGGTGGAGTGTCAGCTGTGTGGGAGGCCTCAGCATGGAGCGGCCTGGCCTGGCCCTGCGGAGCTGTGGCGCTCGGGAAGGGCACTGGAGGATCCTGCAGGTCCTTCAGGCAGGGACGGTGGAAGACAGATACCTCGGACCTGTCTTAGGGGTTTGGTGGGGGTGGCCTGGCAGCTCTCTTTGGAAATGAGAAGCCATGAACTCGTCGTAAGGTATATATAGTGGGCAAACGAAGGTTTTCTCTTTACCAGCTGTGGCAGCAGTTGCACACAGTATGTGTTTCCAATTCCAAGGGTTATTTGATTCGGTAGTGCACCTGGATCTCTTGCCAGGCTCATGCAGGTCCTCCACTGAATAGTTGGTTGTGGTTTGTGTCTTGGGAATACCTGGGATTTCAGGCAGAGATGAGTTGACTGGACATACTTGTAGGCTCAGGACAGGCCAGACGTCAGATCTGGAGGTAGGCAGAGAAGAGGTCAAGACATGGCCAAAGAGCCTCTTCTCCTCCCCCCTCAAGAGCTTTTCCCATTGTTCATGGGAAGCTGAGAGTGCATTTCAAGTTGGTGGTAGCAGAGAGCCAGCAGCTCTGGTAGAAGGAACACTGAGTCCAGGAGGGTCCTGGCAGTGGCTTCTCTCTAGGCTTCCATGTGCCTTTGCATTGTGGCTGGATCACGTCTGCCAAGCCATGATGTGCTTTTGAAATGTGCACTTATTCCCCCTAGGAAGAAGACGGGCTCCGGGTGAGGAAGGCGCTGCAGAGCAACAGCCCCATGGCAGCTCTGGCTGCCACCGGGAAGGAGGAAGGCCTCAGCGCCCGGCTGCTGGCTCTGGTGGTTTTGTTCTTTATCGTTGGTGTCATTATAGGGAAGATTGCTTTGTAGAGGCTGCATGCGAAGGATGGCAGATTGGATTGATGGATCCACCACATCATGGGATTTAAATTTATCATAACCATGCGTAAAAAGAAATTAATGTATGATGACATCTCACAGGTCTTGCCTTTAAATACCCCTCCCCATGCACACACAAATGCACACACCAATATAGCATAATATAATGATCTTTTAGAATGTTAAAAATGTATAGTAAATGGATGGGGGAGAATGGTCTGTTACTGAGGGACATCGTGATTAACCACAGTGGCATATTGCAGCTGTCACATTAAACTCGGGTAGGCCTTGGCACATGTTCCTAGATCACCCCTCTTAAAGCAAGAAGCTCTCCCTCACATGTTGGGGCTGGCCTGTGGGAGCAGGAGCCCTGCAAGGGAGGGTGTGCTGTCCCCTCCACAGCCTTCTCATGCTGCCTAGTCTCTCCCAGGCAGCTTCCCCAGGCCTGCTGTTCTGTCCAAGCCATCGGCTCCTCAGGCATGCAGAGCTACAGAAGCCAAAACACATTGCATGGTGGCCACTTCTTGTGTCCCTGTAGGTCATGAGTGAGAGACATGAGTGGACCGACCGACCCAACACTTAGAAATCAAGTCTGTGCTCTGTTCTCTTAAAGGGACCAAGCTAAATTACTGTTGGTTCATGTAGTGACACTGAGCTGTTACAGAGACGCATAATGCATATTTAACTTATTTAATGTATTTCATCTCATGTGTCCCTACTGTCACCAGGGCGTAGGCAGTGCTATGGCTTGTATGTCACCTGTGTTGCAGAGTACCGACAGGGGATTGTGCTGCTGTGGCTTCGTGCCTCTGGAGGTCCAAGGGATGGGGAGAGTCTGAGTCAGGAGACAGCTGCCAGGAAGTGTTTTGTTGTAGGTCAGTAACAGCTGTCCTGAGGAGGGACAGTCTTTGTAGTGACAGTCAGCTCTGGTTACCCAGTCTTCTAGATAGTTCTCCCCTCACTCTCTGCTACTACTCGTCCTTCTAGAACATAGGCCACGTCTGTCCTGCCCTTCTCAGGACGAATGACTCAGGCTGCAGGAGGGTGAGGGGCACGGAGGTGAGGGGGGGAGAGCCTCCACACATCCGGGTAATGAAGAGTCTTGACTGGGAAGTAATTTCATGCCGTAAAAGACCAATCCAGTTCTGCTCGACTATGTAGCATCTTAAAAGAAGAAATTAAAATAAAGCCCCAAATTAAGAGTTCTTTTGTCACTTTGTCACATTTGCTGTGTGTGGGATTATTACTATTAATCATCGTTAGTGTGCTATGGAAGGTTGGTTTTAAAATGAGCTCTATCAGTCGGAAACACATGTTTAATGATTTGACTGTACACACATCTGTGTACACACATATACACACATATATTACTATCACTTTTATTATTATAGTTTTGGTTGGCTCCAGTTAACAGTGCAGAAAATAAAACTGCTGCTATCTCAGGCCCGCTGTCCTTCCCCCCCCCCCCGTGACCTTGGCCCTTCAGTGACAGGCCTGGGTCTGACAGGACAAGCCCATCTAAAGGAAGCCTGGCCTGGGCACCTCGAGCCACGCTGATGCTGTGCCTGACTGGCCAGCTGGAGCCCCAAGCCACTGAGATGGAGTCTGAGTGGCCTGAGTAGCTTCCTATCTCTTGAGTGGCCCCAGGTGTTCTCAGGAAATGCCCAGAAGCCCTGGTCTTGCCATTCATCAGTGAGTCTCTGGGATCCTTTTCCTGTAACCGAGGAAGGGCGGTCAGACTGAGCTGAGCAGTCTGACCTGCCACCTGGCCTTCCATGGTGGACTGAGGCTTTGAGAGCAGAGTAACTCCAAAAGGACCTGAGGGGTCATCCAGATCCATGACACCAGAGCCATGGTCTTAAGGGATGGCTGTGTGTGCTAGAAAAAATTTTTCAGAGGCACAGCCAGATGTCGAGATTAAAGCATGTCCGGGAGCTGCCACTGCGTGGGCCGTGGAAGGTGATTGTTTGTGTGCTGTGAGAATGCTTTAGCTGGCCAGCAGTTACAGACACTTTTGCTGTAGTAGCAACAAGTCTCAAGATACACAGATGTCCCTCCTTTGTATTCCCCCTGGAAGCCCTTCTTTGGAGAGATGAGGACTGACTGGGTATGGAAAGCGTAGGGAGGTTAGCAAGGCACATCGTGAAATTATCCAAGTCACCCAGTAAAGACTGCACTGGAAGAGAGGTGTTTGATGGAAGAGTACTTGTATTTGGGGCCCTGAAGAGAGGTGTGCACATTTGGGGTGTCTTTTCTCAAATTTTCAGAGGAAAAAAAAAAAAAGAAAGAAACGAGTAAGGCAAAATGGAGATGAGTGGCTCTCTCTGTCCCAGGAGTCTACAGTCTCCAGAGATGGCAGAGTCAGATGTTCTGGAAGGTGTAAAGCTGAGACCCGGTAGGATGGCAGCCGTGCAGCAAGTCCTCTGTGGTTCCTGGGCATACTGCCCCTCCTCGTTGGGTGTCCTGGCTTTGGAAGCACCACCACAGTGCTCACAGTGCTCACAGATGGACACAGTAGCAGAGCCCTGTCAATTGCTATTGATTGAATTTCTAAGTTGATAATTTAAGCTTGCAATGATACAGAGCAGCTCTTAAAGACAGCATGCACTATTATCTGTTGGTGTGAGACCCTGGCTTTAATTTTTTTCTTCTCCTAGTTTGCATGTTTTCCCTCTCTGGTCTTTTAAGCTGCTGGCACCAGCAGTAATAAATACTGATAAAATCAAAATTGATTTTTACCAGTGGACAGTTTATGCCTAGAGAGACGGCTTATACCTACATAACACAGAAAGGGGAATGAAGAACCTCCAGTGAGCCGTGAAAACCTAACTGCTTTCAGACAAATCCTAGGAACAGCATTGCTCTGTGAAGATAGCAGTGCCCAGCCTGCAGGCTGTGTTGAGTCAGACAGAACTGAACTGAATGCAATGAAAGCTCAGAGCTACATAGCTCTTCAGATTAATTTGAAAACAAGCCTCGTGCGCGCGCGCGTGTGCGTGTGCGTGTGTGTGTGCGTGTGCGTGTGTGTGTGTGTGTGTGTGTGTGTGTAGCATATGCACCATGGGTAGCAGCTTGACAATTCCCAAATGGTGCCTGTGCTTTTGGTTTTTTGCACACAAATCTTGGTGTTTTCAAACTCACATTCCATGCCAAAATGCAGTGCCATTTGTCATTTTCAGTTCCTCAAAATAACTGGCCCAGGTGCAGATTTCTGGTTATGGTTTGCAAAACCCTTATTGTAAGGGAGAGACAGGGACACAGAGAGAGGTGGTTCTGTGACTTAGGTCATCCTGTATTATAGAGTGACCTTCTGCTTCCCAGACCTTCTCCAGTATAGAGATAGAGGTCAGTGGTCCTTTGCTTGCCCTGGTAGCCCTGTCTCCTTTGGAGCCTGTCTCCTGTGACAGAGGGGATGAGTAGAACTCTGCAAGTAACCGGAAGGCACCAAACTCATCCTAATTACACTTGGCCATGTTTGCTGTTACTGAGAATGAATGCTTTTCAAAGCCAAGCAGAAATGCAATTGTGTTTAAAAGTCCCCTGCAGAGCACAGATGGATGGGTGCCGTTTGCAGCCAGGCCCTGCCATCACTCTCTGGGAACGCAAAGGGCAGCGCCCTTTGAGATCATGGCCCACCGGCTCCCTCAGGGTTCCCTGGCCTGATTGGATGTGAAGACCTTTTCCCTCCCAAGACAGAGCCACTGTGATAGGAACTGTTGTCAGTGCCATCCTGGCTGCAGAGCACCCCCACAAGACCGTACGCAGGGGCACGAAAGCTCCAGTACATTAAGCTGGGCAGCCTTTTCCTTTTGAGCTGAATGAACCCAAGCTTGCTTGCGCATGCTAAGGCACAGCTTGCTCAAGAAATGGGATTAATGGCGGAGCAAGGTGGAGGGAGGTATTTGCTGCCGGCGCCTCAGCTCACCAGCGGTGTCTTGTCTGCCACCCTGACCCAGCCGGTGTTTCCAGGCTGAGCAGGGAGAGCCAGGGCTCCGGCATGGCCTGAACACATTCCCACATGATGAATACATGTGGCTGTTTCCATTCTTCTCACTGCCCATGTGCCTGGGGGAATGAACTGGGCGCTTTAGAAAGAAAATTACCACTGTGTCTCGGTGAGGTAGGGTTGCTTTATCTGGAGGCTCCTTAACACCTTGTAAATTAAATGTGAATGAGAGAAGTTCATTAAAACTGGCATTATAGAAGTGGCCTATTGAGGCTTGAAAGCAGCTGAGCTAGTGTCTGGGTTCTCTCTGAACCTATGGAGAAACACACGAGCAAGTGACAGACGACCCGACCGGCACAGGGCATGGGAGCCATGAGTGCTTTGCTGCCCGGCTCCCAGCCCTCCGATGGTCACTGCACCTGAGGATCAGCCACTAAGAATATTTACTGTTTGGGGTGCGTGAGGGAACCAGACCCCGAAGGGAGGGGGCTGTAGCCATTTCCACAGCGGTTGTATGTGTGGGTTTCACCCAGTTCATTTATTCCGGTTACAGAGGTCTATGTAAAAATTTCAAAGGCACATCACACACGAGCATCTGTGTATTATGGTTAAGAGAGATCTGGGGAAGGTGGTTTCAATGAATGTAATAATTACCTTAGATTTTTTTTTGCCTTAATGGGATTAATTTATTAGAATATGTATGCATCCGCTCTTCAGAAGAGGAAGGAAAGCTAGCAACAAAAACATAGCCATTATCCAACTTGCCACAGATAATATTTGCAGTTATGATGCCTTGGAATGTTGCCACAGTGTGGATTACACTGATGAAAAGGTGTCACTGGGAAGCAGCACAGCCGTGCAGCAGCAAGTGCTGCTTTGGTGGTGTAAATGCTCACGTTTATTTTGAGCCAGGAAGCACTGATCCCCTAACAATGCCCTATTACAGTTGCTGTATTGCAGGAGGGGCTGATGCAGGCTTAATCATCTCGCTAATGGATGTGGGTGTAGACTGGATGCTCTGCCCTGCATACCGCCTGCATCCTGATGAGCCTCGGGAGCTGGCAGGGCCATTGCACGGTGGGGCTGCAGCCACAGTTCCGTTGCCCTGACGCTCAAAAGCCACGTCTGGCCGAAATAAAACAGATTACATGCTACTTTCCGTCTCCCTTCAGAAAACACCAACTCCGGGAGACAAATCAGATCTTTTAACACAATCTCATTAAGGCCCCTTGCTAACAAGAATGCAGAGCTTACACGGCTTACCAAGATGATGGATTAGCACACACACTCCGCACATCGACTCACCAGCTCCTGCTTTAAAACAACAAGGCCTCCGTCTTCTTTATGGACGGCCGCCTGCATTCCCATCTCTTTGCTTTTTAGAAGTAAACTAAATTCAGCCGCTAGCCTGTTAGTGCAGCATTTATTTTATTTTATTTTTAGAAAAAAGCCTTTTCCCATTGAGTCTCTTACATGCCTTCAAAGGTCGGAATTTATTGTCTGTGATACTGAAACCATGTGCACAAAACTGTCTTCTTTCATGATCCGTGTAGCAGATGTTTCTAAAGTGCACTCTCTCTTTTCTGCACCGGGTGAGGTGCTGGGGAACTGATCTGCAGCAATTGTTTGGCTGTGTTTCACTGCTAAGGGTGGTGGTCTACGCTCTTATGTAGAAAAATGCAAAATGCAACGAGCCTCGTTTCTGTGGCTGGCGTTTCTTTTGTTGTTGTTGTTACGTTTTGCTTTTTAAATGAAATGTATGAACTGCTGCATTTGGAACTTACTGTAACAAACACAAGGTAATGTTCCCATCACCGCCCTCCCCATCTGAGAAACGGCCACTACAATGCATGTCGTTCCCGTCTGGCCTCATGTTCTCTCTCATCTCAAAGATCTCTGCAGCCTGCAATTGTGTGTGCTCATTCCTACCCCAGTGTATGTCAACATGTTGGGGTCTGAGTATTTTGAGAGATGTTTCAGAATGTTGTTGTTTTCATGATCTCTCCTTTGTGCATTTAAGCTGTATTTCCTATTCTGATGTGGAACTCATTTACAGAGTCGGAGCAGGAAAGGACTCTTGGTCGTCATGCACTTTGGTTATCTGACGTGTGATAAATCCATGGTTTTACGGTTGACTTTACTTTTCCCAGAGGGAAGGAAACATATTTCTGCAGTGTCCAGACTGAAAGAGCCGTTCACAGCGAGTTTTCACGTGTTCTGTGTTGGTCTGATGAAACCTGTCCTGCTGGGGTATAAACTTTCATGTGAGCTGTCTCCATAGAACGTTCAATAAATTCTGTGCACTGAATATATTTAAAGGATGCTTCTGTGTAAAATTACTTTGAATGGATGGCTTGAGAGTGTTTGGTGCATTGTGGAGAATGTACCAAGAACCATTGCTCTGCACCCTGTTCTGCTTAGTGGGAGGAAATTGGATTAAATGAAAATCTGCGTCTTCCAGCCAGGAACCAGATTTAAAGATGAGTTAGGTCAACGTCCTCATTTTGCTACTGAGGAACTTTCATCCGGGAGCAGAGGGGTTGGGAGGTGGGGCCCTCTGCATTCTCAGGGTTTCCTGTTGCCGAGGCCAGCGTCACTGGTCTGCGGCGTGCCTGTACCAGTGTAGATGAGCTGGCCTGTCTTTTAAGTCCTGATACACAGTTCCTTGGCTCACAGTGTCATGGAAGAGCTTTCACCAAGACAGTCTCAGCCTCTTGGAAAAGTAGCACAGGCAAAAGCTAAGCCATCACACCGCACCTGAGGATGCCTAGCCAAGGCAGTTCACTCCTTCCTCTGGAGACAGTATGAATTTTTTCACCTGCCCTGCCATGTAGCTGGCCTCTTGGAAATGTATCTTGGAGGCCATTTTGTGTCAGTGCACACAGCGATGCTGTCATTACTCAGTACTTTGCCTCGGTCTAAGGCACCCAGAGCTCAGCCAGCTGAGGTGTCTTGAAGCAGTTTCTGCCCTTATCACCACACACATATGTGCAAATGAGCCCTGATATCATGGGGTCAGCCCCTAGCAGGTAAAAATGGACAAGGGAAGTCTGCATTTTGAAGTTGGGCCCCACTGCTTCCAGGAAGGCACTGCTGCTGTCTCCGGCTGTCAGAACCAGCAGTGGCTGGTTCTCACCAATCAGGCACATACGCTGCCGTCAAGACACACACGTGCGTGCAGATGAGGACACAGGTTCACACAGTCGTGCATACGACTCACTGTACACATGTGTTTGGGTTTCTTTTGCCTGCGTTAGCCTGGGTTCCCTACATGCAAGCGCATGAAGACTAGCCGTGAAGCCAGGTTGAGGGTAGGGGAACAGACACTGTCTATACAAGCAGTTTGTGACTGCAGAAAGAGGTGTTCATTATTCTCACAGGAAGACTGCAGCCCAGGGCATAGGAGTGAGTGAGAGTGTGAGTGTGAGTGAGTGTGTGTGTCTGTGTGTGTGTGTGTGTGTGTGTGTGTGTGTGTGTGTGTGTGTGTGTATCTGCCTGTACCTACAACTTGGTGACTGCATCAGTCCAAACCTGTGTGTGTTCCTGTGTCATTTCGGGTCTTTTTCCCCACAGTGTTCGGTAAGATTGGAAACTGACCCCTGGTGGGGTCCTGACAGGATAGGAGCTGGGGAGAACAGCTATCCTGCATGAGCCACCACCCCGACTCTCAGGATCTTTTGTTGGTGCTGTAGATGAAGCTGCTGCCCTCAGACTCACTGGGCACTGCCTCTAATGGGAGTGAGGTGCCATCAGACACAGAAAACACAGAATTGCACTTACCATCCAGGCTTTCTTTTTTCAAGTAGAACTTCTCTTTCTGTTTTTCTCAGCGATGTTTGACCACTAAAATCACTTCAAAGAAGAAAAGACAGAGGAAACATTTGGAGAAACATAAAGTCCGTGTTACGGGCTTTTGAAAAATGGCCCTTTCTACTGCTTCAAAACCTTACAAATGTGCAGGAAGCTTTTCACAGCCAAGCCCCACTGTCTTCACCCCTCCCTGACGTCAGGTGGCTGCTCCTAAGGGTGGCTCCTGACCACAGGAAATATTTTCCAATAGTAATGATAAAACCATCCACCAATATGGAGCCAGTCAACCTGTGAGGAAGGGCTGGTGGCCAGGGCCAGGTCCCTGTCCCTGTCCTTGGCTCTGTCCTTGGCCCATTTTCCCATAAACTCAGGGTGGAGGCTGAGTCCATTTTTCAGGACTCCTCTGCAAACCATGAGTCTATAGTCTGGCTTCCTCCAGAGCACTCGAAATCCCAGAGTCTACCCTTTACACACCTTCAGAAGCCACTGGAACAACATGCACCATGTGTAAGGGTAGACAGGTGGGCATAAAATTGGTTTGGTTTGGTTTCATGCCAAGGCCTTTTGTGTACATAATACAAAAAACTCAAGTTGCCTGATGACCTCACAGTGAAAATGAACAGCCAGTGTCACCCTGGGCTTCCGTGGCCCTCAGGTAGCACTTGCTTCTGGTGTTCCCTCTTTCCAATTCCAAATGACATGCTTGTGAGCATGGCTTTTGAGCCCAGATCTTATCGACCGATTTCCCCCTAGGAAAGATGAGGAGTGAAGGAAGACTCTCAAGCCTGTCCCAAGCACAGTTTTCCTTCCCTTTCACAGAACGAGGTCACAGAGTTGTGCTGTCTGTCCTGTCCCATGACTGAGTGTTGGCAGTTGACAGTACTCTTGACAACCATAACCATCACCATGGTTTTCACTGGAGTCTTTCTGGTTGAGCTTTCACTGTATGATGAGCTCGGCACAAAACCCTGACAGGTAAGTCTCCGCCCTCCAACACATTGATAATTTCCACAGATGTCTTCAGAGGTCCTCGCCCCTCCCCCCTCTCTGTGCTGAGGGTCACACAAGCACTCAATTTGCTGTCCCTGTTAGATCTCCTCTGATCTCTTTTTTTAAGTCTTCATTTCCTCTTTTGGTGGATTTATTTATTTATTTCCTTAGGATATTTCTTTCTTTTTCTTTTTTTAAATCCCTTTATTCTAATGAACTCACAAATGAAAACAGAGGCCAGCAGGGTTAAAGACCCTTCGCATACCTCAGCCCCAACCTCGGGACTTCTCCAGAAACATTTTTACAGTTCAGATGGCCATTCTGAAATCGCAGCTTTCTTAGACAACGCACACATGAATAAATTGAAACTAGAAAAATTAGTCTTATATCCTGTGTCACGACTCGTGTGTTCTTTTGCCTGCGTTCCATCTGTCCTCACCTATTGTTACTCCCTTGGTCTCTTCTCATGCTCCTGTTTGCATATATCCATGTATACAGTTTAGGTTAGGATTTGCATATGAGGGAGAACATTGCATTTCTTTTCTTTCACCTTGCTTAATATGCTTTTCAGGTGCATCCATTTTCCTGCAGATTTCACAGTTTCATTTTTTGTTACAGCTGAGTATTGTATATGGACATCATGTTTTTCTTATCCATTCATCTGCTAATGGACATCTAAGTTGATTCCATTTCTTTGATATAGCAAATAGAGCAGCAAACACATGGCTGTGCAGATACCCCCATGGTAGGCTATGGAGTTCTTTGTGTAAATGCCAAGGAGTGGGATGGCTAGATCTTCCTTATTTTACTTCTTTTTGAATAAGCACATCCCTTAGCAGGTCTCTGAGAAAGGCATATGCAGAACATAACTTTTCTGAGAAAAGCAACCTGAAACTGCCCTATTCCCCCCCCACCACCACTTGATTAGATAGTTGTACTGGGTATAAAAGACATTCTGAAAGTGCCTGTGAGGACTCTGAAAACACCATTTCATTTCCAGTGGTCCCCTTAAAATTCACTGTCACCCCAAATTCTGGTGTTTATTTCTGGGGTATTTTTCAACTTTAATTTCCAATGTTTTCACTTTTCTTTTTTTGAGACAAGTCTTACTCACTATGCAGCCCTGGTTGACTAGGAACTCTTTATATACACCAAGCTGGTTTCAAACTCACAGAAATCCACCTGCCTCTGTGTCTCCATATTATAATTTTCAAGATTTCTTTCTTTCTTATTTGTGTGTGGCACCTGTTTCCTGAATACACACATGTGTGTATATGCACCATTAGCTATATGCAGATACATTTGGGTTTATAGTGTATTGTGGTATTTGGATGATCTCCAGCTCACTATGAGCCTAAGGTTGGCCTTGAACTCCTGCCTCATCACTGTACTTAGCAGATGTAGTTTTTTTCTCCCACTAGAGACATAATAGTTCTTTGTTACTTTTTTTTTCCTGCTAGAGGAGCTGGGAAAAGGTAGGGTTTAGTCTGCTTTCTGTGGTGCTAAGGATCAAACTTTTTTTTTTTTTTTTGTGGCCTAACAGAGATGTGCAGTATTTAAAAGGTTAACCTCACATCTGCCACCTGGCAGCTCTTGGCCCTGCCTCTGTGGAAGCCAAGGACAGCAGGAGGCTTGCATTCACCATTTAACACGCAGGGTTTTATTCACAGCCCATATTTTTTTCCAGCATGATACTCTGCTCCTGGCTGTCAGTGAATCCAAAAATCCCTGGGCTGAACTTTCAGTTCTTTTCTGGGTCAGGGAGTGGCTTGAGTGGTTACAGCCCCTTTTACAAACTCACAAGCACTGCGGGAGATGCCCTGTGTCCAGCCCTTCTGCGCTGTTGTCTTCTGAGCTGACCAGATGGCCTGTTCTCGAAGCCCAGACCTGTGGCACACGAGCTTGCTTCTGAGCCTCACCCTGACCACCTAGTGTGGCGATAAGAGATTGAAGTGAAAATGTCCTACTCTCAGGCCTACTGTCTACCACAGGCTCTGTCTTACTCCCACCTTGCTGGCCACATTCTCCTCTCCTTTTCTAGTTAGCCATGAGACTCTGTCCCTTTTAATTATTTCCCCATAATTTATCAGAATTTCTGAAAGAAGTGGAGGGAAAGGAACATAGCTGTGACTCTCTTCAGCTCAGAGTCGGAGAGCCAGCCCTTCCTCCTCAGGCACTTGACATTTCTTTACAAAAGCAGCATAATTAGTTTTAACAGATGAGGCAACCACCTCCGCTTGTTACCTTTTTTCTTCATCTAAGACATTAAAGAGACACCGCATATATAGGACTAAGAGGTATCCGTTACTAAATGCCGCTAGGAAGAGCAGCAACACTGGGAGGAGACCCTCCTCAATGAGTCTGTGCATAGTGGCTGCTCTCCAGGGCATAAGCTCAGGGTAGATGGCCCAGAGTCCTCCACCAGTCACCACCATTGAGAAGCGGTAGGGTGGGGTTTCAGGGCGGGGGCTGGAGGTGTGGCTTATGACTCCTCCTTGGCGCTCAGGGCCTTTCTCTCAGTACCCTTGGTTTCTGTAGTATGAGAAGAAGTTTGATGTGTCTGGGACAGTGCCAGGCCCTGTGACCTGTTCAGAGGCAGAAGTTATTCTTGATGCCATAGAAACAACGGAGAAAGCATAGTGTCCTGCAGCTCCCATGTCTGGGGTTTGGCTCTGCCCATCTTACTAGGAAAAGCAGTGGCATGTGTGGCTTGAAGGCAGCATGGGGGGGGGGGAGCGTAGTTGACACTTAATGGCTGCATTCTGAACACCCACCACCACCACCACCACCATCACCACCACCAAACATTTATCCACTCAGCCAGTGTTTACTGCACTCCCACTGGGCCAGGTGACACTGCACACTGGAGGCGCAGCAGGGACCCTGACAGGAGACCTGCTGTTCTGAAGCTGGGTCTAAAGAGGGTGGCGAATAAACAGGATGTTGCTGATAAATGGGTGATGAAGATGGGGGCCGGGGGTGTCCCACTGGGCAGAGGCGAGGGGAGACAGGAGTGGGCTGTGTGCGCACTGACTCTGGGGAAGTAGCGATGACCACAGAGTAGCTAGCAGGGAGGAGATGCCTGCCTGGACATTAAGAGAGCTCTCCAGCGTGGCCAGATGATTTCTGGTCTCTGCAAGTGGGTGACCAGCTCTGAGCCGATAGGGAGGTGGACAGTTGCTGCTCAAATCCCACCTCTGTAAGTGGGAACAACTCCCCCTCCCCTTTCAGTGACACTAATGGCTGTGCACCGGCCCCTGCCAGGGCCCTAATGCAACCCCACCTGCGTCAGAGGCTCCAGCCAACGCCTGAGTCACCCTAGCTCCCAGGAGAGGACACACTGAGAGAGCGGCCCACGTCACCAGCACAGGCTGCTTCTCAGCTCGGTGGTACCGCTGGGAGATTAAACACATTCGCTTAGAGAAAAGCAAAGAAATAACTTCTGATAAGCAGTGCCTGGTAGTTAATGGGCCTCCGAGAGCTGTGTACAATTTAAACTTTTTATTAAAAAGAAAAAAAAAAGCTCCTTTGCTCTCCTGGGACTTGCACTGTGAAATTATCAACCGCACGGGCTTTGCCCCCTTTCAACGTGACTGCACATACAGTGAGAGCATTAATTTTGTTTTGTTTTGCTCACAGCCAAGAGTAGGCTCTGCCCTTCTGCCAAGGAGAGCACTCTTGGGTTTCTAGAAGGGTGGACGGGTCTGGGGGTTCTGAGGCCCTGGCCTCTGCCTAACCCTCCTCTCCTCACTGAAAGGGACCTAGCTCAGCCCAGCCAAAGCACCTCTCTGACTCAGCATACCTAACCAAGGTGGCCCACGACTTGCTGAGCAGTTCCAAATGACCTTCCTTGTTGCAGCAATGAGCCACCCCCGCCCCTGCAATACTCCCTTCAGAAAACCCTGATCTCCCATTTGGATCCAAGGCTTCGTTGACTGTGTGACCTCATGCCAGCCCCCGTCCTCCCCACCCCCCGTGCCTCCATGTCTCCATGTAGAAGATACAGAGGATCAACTCATCTTTGAATCTCTGATTCAGTCTTCCCCCACCCAGGGATGACACACGTGGCCTGTGGCTTTCACCAAGCTCTGTGCCCTTGAGAGTCATCCATATGCTGAGGCCCTGAGGCCCTTCCACCAGGTACTCTGAGCCCATGGGGAAGATGTAGAGATGGCCCTGTCACTTCCCTGGGAGCTTACATTCTCTAGGGGAGCCAGGAGATAAATATGAACAAAGCGAAGGTCTTTCAAACATTGGTCACCATGCCACAATGGCGGGTGGAAGAGAGAAGACTGATGCTTTGGGGACAGTGCCAGTGGTGGGCCTTCCTGGGGGTGTGATGCTCAGTCTGAGATTTGAATGACAAGGCAAGCATTGTGTCTTCCCTGGTCTGGGGGAGGACATGTGGCAAAGGTCCCCAGACAGACTCGTTCAGTATGATCAAGAACCAGAAAGGCAGGTGTGCCCAGGGTGTTGCAGACCCCAGTAAACCAGAGCTGGGGTGTTCTGAGCACAGTGGGTGAAATGGAGGGCCGGGGTGGGGGGCAGGGCCTCTGGAGGGTGCATAAGGCTGGGTTTTACCTCTCTGCATTATTCTCCTCACATGTGTCTTGTCTTTGGAACTATAATCCCGCTGGTTGATTTTAATAACCAATAAGAACATTTTTCAGGCTGTTTAACTTTATTAAAAGATTTAAATTTGATTATGAACATTGGCATGGCTGCTCCCAGCCTCAGATATAAGGCTTGCTCAGCCATGGCTGTGTTCTCGACACCTACTGTCATCCCCACTGCCATGTAGTCCAAGACTGTAAATAATCTAATTATTTCTTGTACTTTGGTAAACATGCCAGGAACACTCGTAGCTGTCTGAGACCCACAGAGAATATTAACTTGGTGCTTTTTTTTTTTTTTGAGAAGAATGGATAATAAGTTAGAGCAATCTCCTTGGACTGATTGAACCCCACACAGTCTCAGGGAGGCCAAGGGCTTTCCTCTGTATGCATCATTAGCCTCATATAGGATTGTTCAAGATCTGTGATAAGAGCCGCGGTGGCAGGAGGAGGAAGGAGCTGGGAACAAGTTGCTCACAGTCCTGAAAACCCTTGAGCCCATCAGGACACCAGTTAATCTCTCAGTGTGCAGATGAGGCCCTAGGCCTATGAGCAGGGTCCCCATCGTGAAAACAGCCCCCCTGAGCAGACAAGAACTCAACATATTAGCGTCACAGTGTGGGGACTTGGAGAGGCCAGGCTTTCTGGGTCCTGCCCCCAGATGCTTCTCTGCAGCCTGGTGGCCCAGGCCTCCCCATCCCCTTCTGTTGAGAGCAGTGAATTCTGGAAGAATATTCAGGGCTAATTACAGAGCACATCGAGCCGCAGCTATCATTAGTATTAATTAGTTTCCAAAGGCAGAAATGCTCTTTCCTCCATGGACCTCGCCCCGCTTGGCTAGCCCTAAGCTTGCGGGCGCTATGCGTGGGCACGGGAGACTTAGAGGCCGCAGCTTGTGTGGGGGGCAAGGCCAAGGTCTCAGCTCAGATCAAGCCTTCTTTTCGTGCTCTGTGGCCCTGGAGGACCGGATTTATCCGTGTGCGCTGTTGCCAGCTTGAGGTCTGACTCACAGAAGCAGATGCCCAAAGATGCCAACAGGCAGAACTCAAGAAAGCCGACTGCCCCCAGAGAGACAAGCCCTCTGCCAGAGAGCTGAGAGTACTGAAAGCCCAAGCGGCATCTTTAATTCATGCCCTGGCTGAGTTTGTATTGCTAAATTCAAATTAATGATCTCTACACCACAACCCAGAACCTGGCCAAACGGCAGGAAGCACCCTTGGGCACCGTCGGAGCAGGTCCTCTCAGTCTCCATACCCCAGGCAAGGAAGGGCGAGTAGACTCACACCGACCACAGCGACAGAATTTAAACTAGCAGTATGCTTTTAGAAACACAACACGTTTTGTGGCCACATCCAGGCCCGTGGTCTGGGACCCCTGGCATTGCAGTACTGTTGAGCCCTGTGGGATACTGGCTGAACTAGAGGTGGCAGGGCCATCTATCCATCCAAGACAGCGGTGGAGAAGGGCTGTTCTTTCACCACAGTGGTACGATAGCACAGAGTTTCGGGGACATCTGCAGGGCTACACAGTGCCCAAGGGGCCACCTGGAAGTCAAAGACTGATGTCACAGCCACTCAAAGGGGGCCAGTCCTCGAGCCAGGAGTAGTATGGGGAGAGGAGTGATGGGTAGACAGGGGGCCCATCCAATGGGGGGATTCTGCATTGGAGGCTTGTGCTCCTGGCTCTCCTTCTACAACTCTGAAGTGCTGGGATCATGAGCACGCACCATCCCGCCCAGCCTCCAGCACTAATTATAACAGACAAGACCAGCTGCCCTGGAGTCTCGGGGCTTGCAGGACCCCTCTGCTGCCCCAGGGTGTGAACTGGTTTCTTCTGGCTTTGGATTACTTGAAATCATCTCAGGTTTGACTTTGCTAAGGTGAGTAAAACCCAACAATAGGAAACATACATGGAATCTAATTGGTCTACATTTCATAGTGAAAACATCTAGTAGAGGTCAGAAAGGAGCTAGACACAGACTCCCATCCCCTCCTCCTTCCCTCTTCCCTTCCCTAACCCTTCTCTTCCTTTCCTTAAAGGGAGTTGCTGCCACCACACAGAGCCTTCTTCTCAGCAAACGTGATGGCCTTGGAATGGCCACGGCTCAGCACTGACTGAGAGCCAGCAGACAACCCTGTTCCCGCTATTCCTGAGGGAAACTTGGGGACCAAGGCCCAAGCAGAAAAGGCAGTGGGAGAGGGGCATTTTTTTCTTTTGTTTGGATTGTCACACTTTCAAAGCTCTTACTATTAATATTTATTCCTGTGAGGAAGCTGAACTTCTATTTCTATAACACATGACCCTATATCATGTTTTATTTCTGGATATTATTTTTGTGATCATTATTATTTTTGAGAGAGAGAGTCGTGCTGTATAGCCAAGGCTGGGTTCAAACTCCAGGCAATCTATTTTGTTCCAGCTTCCAAAGAGCTCAGATAACAGGCAAGCACTATGATGCCTTGCTGTTTGGGGATTCTGAGCTGGAGTACTGGAAGGCACTTTGAAACACCGGTAAATGGCGGCAGACTTGTTTGTGATGGAGGAAGCAATGGCAGTTAGCTAGAGTGTCAGTAATTGGGAGGCCGGCTGATAAGAGTCCCCTCTAATTTAGGCCTTTTAACTCACATTCTGAACTATGCTCACACTAATGTGTATTGACAGGACCAAATGCACAGCATTGAAATAGTCCCAGAGTGGCTCTTTCCTGCCACACACACACAGAGACACTCTCGTGGTCTCATGTGTGTGTGATCCCCTGTGCACAGGGACATTGCAGGAGCTGGCTTTTCATTTGGGGCAAGTGGTTTGGGGCATAGCAGAGCTTTAAAGATGGTTGAGGGGACAGAAAAGGCATTTCTTACTCAAGGACAGTTCAAGGAGATGACACAAAGCTCCTGTCCCCATTGTCCCATCAAACACCTCCAGAGTGTCCCCAAGAGAGACCAGAGGCCCCTGTGTTAATAGATAAAACCCCTAGACTCACACTTGCCAACTTCATGCTGACGTGAGCCTATTTCACCAAGCCATTTCTTCTATGGCACGTACTAGTTTCTAATTAAGCCCCAGAGGTGATGCCTGCCCAGATGACTGTGGTAGAGAATGCACTGATTGATTAATATTCTATATCCAGGCAATAAATTTGGGGATCAAATTGGTTTTAAATTAACTTCTAAAAATGTTCGTGTTTACCATCTGGTTTGGGTCATGGGCAAGGCTCAGGCCCCGAGAGCAGAAGGTAAGGAACAAGATGCTATTCGGGGATTTGACTGCAGCATTTCCTTCTCTCAAACAACCTTCCTCCTTCTCCCCAAGAGGGGAGTTGCCGAGCAGACCTTTAATTTAATGTCTGTGCATCTGGCACTGGTCTGCAATGACATGTTTCTATGTGTCTTGTTTCTCAATCACTTTTCCAGCCTGCGTAGGCCACCAGAGCTGGCCCGGTGGCAGGAAGGGAAGGAATAGTGGCCCCTGAGTTCTGCCCAGAAGAGAGGATGCTGTGAGCTCTCATGGTGTCCCTTGGAACAAGGAGGTGGGGGCTGTAATCCACTCACCATGTATGCCTTCCTCAGGGTTATGTCCTGAGCATCATTGACAGTCATCAAAGGGATTGATTTTGAGGTCATTTAAAAAGAACCCTGAGAGGCATGGTGGTGCACACTTTAGTCCCAGAACTCAGGAGGCAGAGGCAGGTGGATCTCTGTGAGTTCAAGGCCAGCCTGGTCTACAAGAGTGAGTTCCAGGACAGCCAAGGCTACACAGAGATACTGTGTCTTGAAAATCAAAAAAAAAAAAAAAAAGAAAGAAAAAGAAAAAAAGGAAGAAAGGAAGGAAGGAAGGAAGGGAGAGAGAGAGAGAGAGAGAGAGAGAGAGAGAGAGAGAGAGAGAGAGAGAGAGAGGAAGAAGGAAAGAGGAAAGAAAGAAGACCCTTCTTAGGAGAACCTTGGCATGTTCCTTCTCTGCCTCCCAGATCCTGGGTTTTGGGGGCAGTTGAAAGTGTAAGGTAGGCAGATGGGTGTGGTCTATCTTTTATCACCAGTGTCCACCCCTTGGGATTTTGGGAAGCAGTTGCTACCAGAGATCAGAAGCTGCCCCATTCTGCTTTGCTTGAGTATACAGTACACAGTAGGCACTCAATATATGCTGTGTGACAGGAAGATGGCCCAAGGTTCAAATAGCACTTGATAAAGATGGTAGAACTTATTCCTTCATCTCTCAATATGCCTTTGTTCCTTGTTGTTCTGTTGGTTTTTGAGACTGGCCTTAAACTCAAAATAATTCCCCTGCCTCTGCCTCCAAAGTGCTAGAGTTACCTATGCCAGCTACTATGCTCAGCTTGATTTTCAGGACATATATATGGGGTTCACTGGTCAGAAGTTCCTAATCCAGAGTCCTAACCCACTTTTTCATCTCCATTTACAATAAGCAGCAAGTGCCAGCATCATTGTTCCTGTGTGTCACCCCTGTCCCACTGTCAGTGTCCTAGACACTGGGAACATTGTTTGCACTTACCACTGCTTGGACTTGAGGGTGAAGAAAGAGTTCCTATTCTCAGCCATGTCTTGCACAGCTTCACATTTGCAGGCTGCGCTAGTGGGGTTGGCTTCCACTTGAAGCCAATGCCTTTTGTGCCTTCAATTTTTTTCTCAACATTTTTCTGAGGAGGTTTGCTCATGCATGACCAGCTATCAGACCTGGCCTCAGCACCAAAGTCTACCAACCCCACCCTTTCATAGTGTAGGGACAGTAGTGTCCTTCTTCCTTTACAGTTAAGGTTGTGTGGCTTCCATGAGGGTCACTTTGAAGTCTCATGGAGGGGCAGTTCACTGTAGCTAGGGCCTCCTTACTCTGGGGAAACAGCTCATAGACCACCAGGGCACATGTTAGAGATGAGGAGCGCAGGCCTCACCCTGGACCCACATGTTCACAGAGGCTCAGGCCCTAACCCAGAGTCCTTTGTTTCCACTAAGCTTTAAGTAGGCAGAGTTAGGACTCACATCCCAGCGCCACCTTGGTTCATTATCCCAGCTCCATAGTGTTCATGGAGTTTGATGCAGTACATTATAATATCAGCATGTGTGCACATGTGCATCGGTGGTTTGTTCCCTGGTCACCAGGGACCCCTGGGGCTCCTGAAGGAGGTCATTAAGGGAGGTACTGCAGCCCTAGCAGACTGTTCCCTTTGCATGTGCCAACATTATGCTGATTTTAGCTAGATGCCAGACCCCAGGTTGGGTGATGCCAAAAACCTTCCCTGATGGAGTACTTGGTGCCCAACTCAGGAGGTAACAGGCAAGCTTCCTAACAGCCTTGTCTGTTGGGTGTTGGAAAATGTGTAGAGTGGGGAATAGAGAGACCAGGTAAACAAGAACCAAGGACGGGGAAACCAGCTGGAGCCATTGTGCCTTTCAGGGACAGGTATGGGGTCTTGCAAGAATCATGAAGACCAAATCTAGAGAATGCATGCTGAGAATGACTTGGCTGGGGAGGGTGAGCTATGTCATTCTCTACAGAATGCCGTCTAGCCTTGCAAAAGCTGAGAGAAGATGGCACAAGCAGAAGTAATAGAGTATGTGCTAATAGCCTGAGGTTAGCTGGCCAGAGCTGAAGGCAGTGAGAAGGGCAGGGCAGAGACCCTTAGCAGGACCAGATTCAAAAGGACCTGCTGGGCTGGACACCAGAACATGCCCAGTGGGGCCCACACTTACCAGAACACTTTGCAGGGGTCACTGGGAGCCAGTGGGGCGGTAGTGCTGCCTCTGCCCAGTCAGTGTGGATATCCCCAAGGAACAAATCCTTGGCTAGATGGGACACCACCCCATGCTGCTGTTGCATGTGACCCTGAAGGCACAGAAGACTGAGTTCATGTGTGTTGAAGCCCAGTGCTGCCATGCAATCACTTGGTACCTGGGAGCTGGCTCATACAATGTCCCCAGCAGCCAGGCCCGGTCTAGGGGCAGCCATCCTGTACAGTGCTGGCCAGCCTGAGTCTGGTTGAGGCACCTGGCAATGTCAAGCAGGGCATGGTGACTGTAGAAGACTATGTCCATCTTACAAAGATGGTAGTTGGCCTCTGTGGCACCCCTGGAGGTGACCCAGGAGGCCCAACACAGACAGATTTTGCCCTTGATAAGCAGTGCGTAGTCAGGCTCCTGGCAGGAGGATCCCTGTAGTAGAACTGGTAGGCTTGGAAGAGATGGTTGGAGTAGACGGTGTAGGAGCAGGTGAGGAATTCTGGTCCCAGAAGTACCTCACAGCTGCTGAGAGAAGGGTTTTGAAGAGGAGAAGTGAAAACCTACCTGGGTGTCTCCTTCCCTCTGGGCTGGGCTCCCATGTCTCCAGCCTCCTTCACTTAGGCCAGCTGGGGGGCATTCTCAATCTTTTGATCTTCAGAAAAGCTCTCCTGTTCTCTTTTGGTCAACCCCATGGTCCTAACTGGGATTGTTGTCACCATCTACCTCTCAATGTATTCCTTAGCTTCCAAGGAACCCTGGCCTCTTCCCCCACTGAGTTCTAGGGCCCTATTGTTCTGTCCTGGACTTCCTGCTGAATGAACGGGGGTAGAAGAAGTAGAGCAGACGGACATCTCTCAAGTGTCTCCCCTTCAGTGACCTGCTTTCTTTCCCTGGTTTATTCACAAAATAGCAAGCTGTTTCCGGAAAGGGGTTGGACAACACATACTTTGTGGTTGAAGGCTGATAGGGGTTCTGTTGCATTGCCATGGGGGAAGATGACTGCTCCCAAGCCAGACTGGGAAGATAGGTTGGTGGGTACGTGTGAAGGAGGCTGGAGACATGGGAGCCCAGCCCAGAGGGAAGGAGACGCCCAGGTAGGTTTTCACTTCTCTGTTCAAAACCCTTCACCCAGCAGCTGTGAGATACTTCTGGGACCAGAATTCCTCACCTGCTCCTACACCGTCTACACAAGCATGATACCCTCTGAGTTTGATCTCCAGTATTCAAACAGTAACAAGCAATTGTGGTATGTGCCTGTAATCCTATCTCTGGGGAGGTAGAGACAGGAACATCTTTAAGGACTGATGAAGATTCTTAGGTCCCTGTGAGAGACTCTACCTAAAAAAAAATAAGGTGGAGAACAATTGAGGAACTGAGGAAGACACCCACATCTACCTCTGTGCGCGCGCGCGCACACACACACACACGCACGCACACGCACACGCACACGCACACGCACACAGAGTCAGCTGACCTGGCCCTCCAGGATGTAGTCTGTTAGCAACGTAAACAGGTCCAGGGCATGTCCAGAAGGGTAAGGAGTGACTCCTGGCCCCACAGTCATGGGCAAGGGTAGAAGAACGCCCTGGTGGAGGGCTCATTGTGGGGGGGTGGTGGGGGTGCCTCCTCGTTTCCTGGTGCCCACCTGGATTACCACCTTAATGTGTATTTTGTACTTAGGTTGCTGTCATCTGAGCAGAAAGGGCTCCCTTTTTTCCTCCAGGCTCTCTGCTAACATGAAGGAGAAAGCCTTGGCTGAGAGGTAATGAGTCTTAAGCCTCAGCTCCCTTTGCTCCCCGAGAGAACAGACGCTGAGCCTGAGATGGGCCATGAATCTAGAGACAACCCAATTATGTGGTTTTCTTTCACTGAGTCTCCCCACAGTTACTTCTTATTTATGGCGAGTGGCTGTTCTGTGCACAGAGCTGTGTTAGGCGTCTTTAAAAAATAATTATATGACACTATAAATGTGTGCTGTTCACTGTATGCCAATTATACCCCAATAAGGCTGTAAAAATGCATGAATGTGTTTAAGTAAACAAGAGTAAGTTGGTCTGAAGAAAAACAGTAAGTGGCTAACAGGCCAGGCCATGGCTGGAGTGGGGAAGGCAGCATGCACACCAGGGGGCCTCAGACAGTCCTGCAGCACAAATGACTTTCCCTGGGGCATGCACAGTGTCATCTCACTGCCCCAGACTGCTGGCCCTTCTTCTACACTCCTCTCAGAAAGCAACAAGTACAGTGGGAACTTTCTAGGAAGAAAGTTCTAGAAATTTCTTAGAACTGCTCCAGAGTGTTGTTGCTTGAGGTAGGAGCTGCACAGCTCAGCATCCCCCTGTGAGCACTCAGTGGCCCTGCCAGGAGCTGCCTGGGTCCCAGTTGGACTGAATGAGGTAGGGCTGCAGCCCCGGAGCCTGGGAAAAGTGCTAGAGGCAATTTTGAGAGCTTGTGACCTGCCCCTTCCCAGCACCCAAAGCGCTAGCAGATGTTTGGCAGGCAGATTTCTCCATGAGCTCAGGAGGCACATGGAGGACGTACATGGAAAGTTCAGTCCTTGACCCCAGAATGGAATGAGCTGAGGAGGAGACCTGAGGGGATAAGTCAGGGAAGTCTTAACTCTCCCTCAGCTCCCACCCTGGGAGGAAGGGTGACCTGATGCCTGCCACAGATGAGGGGTGCAGATCAGCCCCTGCAGTGAGATGGGCGTGTCTGCAAGGTTAGGAGAACTGGGTGGGACACAGATGGTCTCTGGCCAGCCAGCCAGTTCCTGCCCTCTTTGTACCTTTTGTGCCTTCTGCCTGACTCTTCCTGTAGATCTCAGAATGTCACCATATCCAGGACCCTTCCGGGACATTCGTTGTCACTCTGTGGGTTTTCGCTTTGCAGCTCAGTTTAGTGCCATGCCAAATCTACATTACACACTCCCCTGTTTGCCTGCTCAGCAAATGTCCTGCTGCGTACCCTGCACACTAGCTTGCAAGAGGGAAGCCTGAGTGTCTGCGACGGGTCTCCACATGTGTATCGTTCAGCTTAACCGTGTTGGTTGGATGTGAGGCCTGATGGTTCCCTGCTCCAGATGCCACCTCCAGATGGGAGAAAGCAAGCCCTGAGTTTGGCAGGCAGCCTCTGGCGACTTGGGAGCATTGTCCTAACTTCATTGAGGTCGATGCTGGGACTCAGAGGGAGACATCTCCCAGCCCAGCAATGCATGGTTGGGAGCTTAGGGGAGTCTTACCTATCCAGTGGAGATCCAGGGCCCACTGAGGTGTGGGGGGCAGGACCATAGTGATGGGCATGTTGGCATTGGGGCTCCCAGTGTAGAGAGTCACCTCCTGAAATTTCAGCTGTTTCTATGATGCTAGCTAGCTAGCTGCAGAGGAGAGAGGGACCCAGCCAGAAATCCACAGGCTTCATGCATACTGCCTGACCCACCTGTTCTTCACATTGCAGGGCCTCGGGCAGGCTACACAGGCTCACCTCAGGTTCCAGAGCACCCAGATGCTTGTTGACTGCATACAGCAGGCTTGCCACTGTTCCCTCCTGTGTACATGGGACACATAGCAGAGTCTAGCACACAGCACTCAGCCAGTGTTCACTGAATGCATGGCGGGTACCTAGAGCCTGAGCAGGAGAACAGCCACATAGACCACATCCTGCCCGGCTTTCTTCCCTTAGCCCAGGATAGGCTGGCAAGGGCGTGGGACAGCTCCCTTCAGCTCCCAGCTGCTGCTCAGAATTGAGTAGCAAAAACCTTCAGCTGCTGAGGAATTGTAATCCCCTTAGAGCTATCATCCTACTTAGAAGGACAGCTGACACAGCCCAGATGGCAGGATGCTAGCTAGTGTGAGCAACTTCCAAGCTTTACAGCAGAGACTGTCCTCATAGTGGCTCCTGACCCCGGCTGCTGGCCACTGCATCGGGCTTGCCAACCCAGCCCTTCCCACTGAGCCTGAGGCTGAAGTGGGTCAGGAGGGGCTCAGAGAGCTCTGGCCAGCCAGGGCCTCCAGGGAAGGCTATGGACAGAGTGGAGAAACTCTCCCACGGTATATTCCCATCCCTTCCCCACTGCTGGTGCACAGGTTCCCAGCTGGGCGTGAGGGGAAGCCAGGGGGATCCCATTTTGCCTCTCAGATCTCTATCTGGTTCATACTTAGGCCTCAAACTCTCTTTGTCCAGCTATCTCTCAGGAAAACGTATGTTCCTGGGATTCTGAGTCACCTTCAGGGTCCCTGGGGGCCCTGTGAGTAGATGAGTGGTGTAGCTGGTGATGATTTTGACATCAGTCGAGTAAGGGACCCAGGTGGCAATCTCTGCAGCCACCCTAGGAGCTGGTTGTGGCTTGACAACTCAACTCCGTGGGTTTGTGGCACTTTTGAAGAAGAGCAAGAGCTAGTAGAGCATAGGATGCTGGGATTCCAGCCCAACAGATTGACTATGGCTTGTTTGGGTCATCACTGAGAATACTGGGAACCAATTTGGAGTATAGACAAAGCATAGAACAGAGTATAAGACACACATGAAGAATGACTGAGTGAAGATCTGAGTGTGGCCCTTGGTCCCACCGGTCAATGGACCTGTTGACCATGGCCAGACAAGTAGGAGGAACAAAATTCAACAGCTAACCAGGGAAAGGAGTCTTAACATGGCCACGCTGTCACAGGGCAAGCAAGGCTGATGGAAGACTTTCAAGATGGAAGGTGGGTTTTTCAGAATTAATCTGGCACAATGTCAATAAGACAAAGGAACCCGAGCCAGGTCACTACAGTGGGCGCATGGGTGTCCACACTGAGCCCTCGCTCCCCAATGGAAACAGACTCTCCTAAGCTGTCAACCTGAACACATTCTGGTTCCTCTGAGCCACCGTTGTGGTCCAAAAGCTGTGGGTTCTCTGTATTCAATTCTGCAGGTTAATTTGAACATCACCAGTGTCAATGAAACCTGTCGCAAAGTGTTGATTTGGTGAACAGATGGAAGCGAGAAGAATCAGGAGGGGTCAGCCTTATTTGCCTGGCTGGGAAATGAAGCTTCCATTTCACAGTGAAACAGCACACGAGCTCTGAAAATTAGAGTGTTGTAGTCTCCATGAGTCTCTGGCTCTTGAAGAGATGTTCTCTCTGTTGGGTAGGAAGCCATCGTTTTGTTCCATGCACCCCTCCCTGAAGGCACCAGGAAGAGACGCCACACTCTGTCACGAAGCCTCAGATGTTATTTTCCCCTAAGTGTATTTTCGTTTATGTTGTTTTTCTGTGAGAAATTAGGATTTAATTATGTTAGGAGACTGTGAGATACAGTCAGGCCGCTTTGTCTTCAGAACACGAACACACACACAGAGCCCAGCGCGATGGAGACCTTCTTAAAAAAAAAAAAAAAAAAAAAATCCCAGGGCCCAGCCGTGCTGCCTTCCCATGGCCTCAATGTAAAGGTTGTTTTTTTAAAAAAATCAACAGCCAACCCAACTTAATAGTTAGAAATAGTCTCATGATGTTGCCCCCTCACAGCCTTGGGACAGACCTCGATTTTCTTTTCTTTCTTCTCCCCGCTTTCTCCCCCCACCCCCAGGAAAGTCTTAACTAGATGAACCACTGCCGGCAGATGGGGCCATGGCTGGGTCATACAACTCTTTGCAGGGACCTGAATGCAAGGACCAAATTGATTTTTATCAACCATGGATTTTTAATTAACAGTGCTGTCCACTTTACTGCCGTTCAGTATTTACTGTTTACCCACTAATTAAAAATTATGCTGCTTTTGCACTCATAAGAGTGGGGACATTTGAAATTAGATAGCATCGTTCAAATTACCTGCAGAATTAAATTTAGAGTGCCCAACTGCTCAGACCAGGCTCCCAGAGCTGAAAATATGATCTGCCGTGGCCCGATGTGTTAGCAGTAGTTAGAGCACCAGGGACAGGCCACTTCCACAAACACCATATGGGGCATGTTTGTGGCCTCAGGGAGTGTGGCTGCTTGCTGAGCCCTAGGGCTCTAGAGAGGCACTAGGGTTCCCACATCTACAGACCCAATGCCTTGGGAGTCCCTTGTGTCATGCTGTGACATTCCACTGCCCTGGGGGACACACCATCCTCTGCCTGGCCATTTCTGGACACTGCCAATTGAAGTCTGCAAGGCCATCTGGAGTTCAGGGTCACCCATATCCTACAGTTGAGGAACCAGAGACTCAGTGGAGTAGAGGGACTTAGCTGTTGTCACTCCCAGGATATCATCTTCTAAAGAACCTTTTCTGTTGTGGTACCAAGAACTGAACGCAGTACCAACTCACATATACCAGGCAAAGGCTCCACTTGAGCTATATCCCCCGTCAATTTTTGTGGGGTTTGGGGGGTAGGATCTTCCTCTGGAGCCATGGCTAACCTGGAACTCACCATCTTCCTTCTTCTGTCTCCCAAGTGTTGGGAAGGTAGATATGTGTTTGAAAGCAAGCTCTTCTATGTGTGTGGACATGTGGATATGGACATATATGTGAGGGAAAGAGGGAAGAACCTTGGCTGTGATTCTTCAGTCATTGTTCATTTTTTTTTTTTTTGCATGTCTCTTAGCTTGGAATTCACCAAGTAGCTAAGCTCTCTTTTTAAAAACATGGGTGCTAAGGAATAAGACAACCTTTAAAAATGCAGTAAAACATATCTGCTACAATAATCAGGGTTAGGTACAGTGGCATACTCATCCTCATAAGTTCAAGGCCAGACTGGACTATGTAGTGAGGCTCTGTCTCCATGACAGACAGACAAAGCCCACCATCTTACTTCAACTTTATCCCTTTAGGCGTTTAGAATAATCACAATATCAGGCAGCTAGAATCTTCGTCTAGTTCCAGAATATTCAGTCACCATGTAAGGAAGCTTGCACTCGACATTTGTCACTCCCCTTTCCTCAGAGTCTGCAACCCCCCCCCCACACTGTTACTATAGATGGGCCTCATCCATGTATTTCCCATGGATGGAGTCTACTGTGCTTGCCTGTTCTCACCAACGTCATCCCTAGCACCCAAGGTCACTGTGCAGATATGCAGTGGAGGCCTGGAGAGCCTGGAGTCCTTTCCAGAACAAGGAGATGATGAATGTGTGTGTGTGTGTGTGTGTGTGTGTGTGTGTGTGTGTTTACAGGAGCTCATAGGAGGGCAGGGACCCTCTCTGCTCTGGCTGCATAATCATCAGAAAGCAAAAGCGTGGAAGAGTGAACAGGAGCTTAGTAAGCTAAGTGCACTTAAAATGTGAGTCTGGACCCCCAGAACCTATGTGAAAAGCCAGATGTGGCTTGGTGCTTCTGTAAACCCAGTGCTGGGGGGCGGGGGTGAGGGGTGGAGACAGGAAGTTGGCTTGAGTTCACTGACCAATCAGTCTAGTAAAAATTTAATGAGCTTTATGTTCAGTGAAAGACCATTTCTCAAGGGAATAAAGTGCCATTGAGGAAGAGAGCTGACACCCTGCTCTTCATGAGTATGGATGCGTGCAGTTACACACAGACATTCACAGACATGCATACCCAACATGCACCTCTCTCTCTCCCTGCCTCTCTTTCATACACGCACACACATACACACCACACACACACACTTTCTCTCACACACCACATACTCTGTCTCCGTCTCTGTCTCTGTCTCTGTCTCTGTCTCTCTCTCTCTCTCTCTCTCTCTCTCTCTCTCTCTCTCTCACACACACACACACACACACACAGAGTCAGGCTCTAGATTTCTAAGACTGTCCATGACAGTTAGAATTCCTCTTGGAGATGCTGACACCAGTTCCATAGAGATGCCATGATCCTGAGTATCTTCAAGGAGGAGGACACACAATGGCTCCCAACCTCCCAGGCTTCCTCACTGTCCTTGTTGGTCCATTCTTTCTTCCTAGCCCATGAGGCCTCTGGTCTTCCCCTTTTCCTCTCCCCGACCAGGTCCCTCCAGGCCACTCTCAGCTCTCAGGGTTCCCAAAGGGTTGCCATGCGGCCTGGTCTGCCACCTGCTCTGGTGCTGGTCCACAGGCTGACACTGCAACTTCGCCCACACCTCCAGGAAGAACCACCCCTGGTACAGCCACCCCCCCCCCCGTCCCGTTCTCTGTTCTACTCTTCCATCCCTCCCTTCAGCCCTTCCACACCAGCAATTATTTATCTGCTTTCTATTTACTCTTGTGTTTTGATTTTTCATTTTGGAGCTATTTTAGAAAATGTTGCACAGGACTAGGGCGCTGGTACACCCTCTGGCTAGCTTCTCTGAAGGTTGTTGTTTACTCAGACACCCAACCAAGATCAAAACCAGGAAGCAGAATGCAGTCAACAGCCACTGTCTTGTTTATGACAGTTTTGGGTCCAGGCAGTTAATTGTCACATTTCTTCGACATGTCTTTGGTTTTATCTTTCCCAACCTTGACACTTTTGGAGAATACTGGACAGTATTTCATATGGCCCCTTTGTCTGGGGCTAGAGTTTCCTATGATTGCGTTTGACCTGTATTGACTAACTTCAGTTCACTCTGTGAGCCGGTCTACAGTTTAGAACTTCATTACCATGCCTGCCAGGTTTCCTACTATGGAGCCATGACTAAGATGAGGCTGTTGTCTTGTGGTTACTAATGGCCTCAAGGCCTCCTGGAGATCGTCATGGAGACCTGGGAACATCCTTGCCTTCGTTATCAATCTACTCTAGGTCACTCTTGCCTGCCACAGTAAGTCCTGCCCTATGTGTTTTCTGATGTCCTCTTGGAGGCCACTGCTTGCTCTGAGTTTATGACTGGCTTGTGCTGTTAGGAAGAACCATCCCTGCCCCTTCTCTGATGCCAGTACCTGGCATCACACCTGCTCCTGAATAGGGCTGTGAGTATTCAGACTGTAGGCCGTTATTATCAGTGTTTTGTTCCCCAAATTCCCACTGATTTGGACATTGAGTGTGCCTGTAGGTCATCTCTAACATTTGCTCCACATGCCTTGTCAGTGTGTGTGTGTGTGTGTGTGTGTGTGTGTGTGTGTGTGTGTGTGTTTAACTTTTCCAGGTGGCAAAAGATCTTTTGGATTCACTTTGAATTTTCTTAAACTCAGCCTACAGTCAGCACTTATATTCTTTGAATGGAAATTGTGAGGCCATCAGGATTAGGAGCTGGGTGTTCAATGTTGGTGGGAGCCACTATGGGCTCAGTGCCCATCTCCCTCTCTCTCTTCTCTCACTTCCCCTCTCTCTACTCTCTCTCCTCTCTCTCCTCTGTCATCTCCCCTCTTTGCTGGCCTCCTTTCTCTTCCTCTCATTTCTTACACTGACCCCTCCCTTCTTTCTTTTTTCCTCATTCCTTCTCTTCTTCCTTTATTTTCTCCCCTCCCTCCCTCCCTCCCTCCCTCCCTCCCTCCCTCCCTCCCTCCCCCTCCCTCCCTCCCTCCCTCCCACAGTGCCTCTATATTAGTCTGCCAGGACCAGGTTGTCTTTTTGCTCTTCACATCCCTTCCAGCCCAAAGCCTGGTTTATGTTCTAAAAACAATCCTGGAAAGTTCTTAGAACAATGCTCCCTAAGTTCTCCTTCCCATGCCTCCTCTTAGTTAAGTGCAGGAGTGACTGCTACTCACTGTAAGCACCGCCCCATTGCCTTGTGGACACCTCTCTCTCCTCTCAGGAAGTGGCTGTCAGGGTCAGGCTGGAGGTAGATTTGCAGCTGTTGGGATTTCTGATGAGGCTGGTGGGAAAGGGCAGATAGCAATGGCATTCCCAGGATCTGGGGCCCAGACAAGTGGAGAGGAAAAAAAGGCAGCTGGACGGAGATGACATGCTAGCATTGGATCAGGCCAAAGGCTGCATCCGGCCTCCAAGCCCAATGCCCACTACTTGCATTGGCGCCTGCTGCACGTAGGGATGTGCCCTGGCTTAAACAGCCTCCAACCTGAAGCCAACCTCTCTCAGTTAACGTCCTGTAGCTCCACTGTGTGGTTCACTAGAAATGCCTCAACACAACACCGTGTAAGGTCACCGGTACAACATCATGGACGCCCGATGCCCTCTAAGAGCCACTGTCAAAAAGCTAAAGAGAAATAGGTGAAATTAATTGTAGCACCTTTTACTCAGCCCCCAGCATTACATACAAATGGTGAAGGAAACGTTTGATGTGTATCCTTTGTATAGATTTTACAGCATGTCTTCAAAGTTGGGTGGTGTATGTTTCACAATCAACAACTCCATTGGATTTAGGTTGGTCACACCCCAGTGATGGGTGGGCTGCTGCGCACGGGACAGAACCTCAGCTTAGACATGGAGGATGCGTCATCTTTGGGCAACAGGGGGTTCAATGATGGAGTCTAGTCTCTTACTTAGACTTTGGCTCAGCAGCCTGCCCTGTGCTCTGTGTATAAATCAGACTTCCTTCCTTCCTTCCTTCCTTCCTTCCTTCCTTCCTTCCTTCCTTCTTCTTTTCTTCCTTTTTTTTTTTTGAAGCAGGGTCTGATGTATCTCAGGCTGACCTTGAACACACCATGTAGCCAAGAATGACCTTGAACAGCTAATACTCCTGCCTCCATCTCCTAAGTGCTGATTTGCTTAAAAAAAAAAAAAAATGTACTTGATTAAAAAGGAAACCAACAGAAAGTCAGAACATCTCTGGTTTCTTTCAAATCCTCAGCCTGAGGTCATTTACCTGGAATGCTTGGGCTTGGAAGCGTGTGCACATTTTAAATAAAAAGTGTCAACAGCAGGTCCCACCCAAACAATAAGCTCTTGATTAGAGGAGGCCTGCCTGTGCACACTGGGACGTACGTGCTGGCAGCTGATGCTCAGAAAGTCCCAGAAACTGGCTGTCGGAGGGGCAGCCCCCACTGTGGCCACAGAAACTCATGCTTTGGGATGAGATCACCACACACAGGCATGAAGAGCATCCAACCAACCCCCCGGGAGAAGGTCTTAAGATTGGCATGTAATGACAACGCCAACAAATCACAGAAGAACCAAGACAAAACTGGACACCCCAGAGCCTGTAGGCCCCTCTGCTTGGCTTGCATTCAGCTACCTCACATGTCTCTCATTTGGCCATAATCTTAGAGCCTTGTTATCCATCTAATCCAAGGCCTCTGTGCTTAGGGAGTATGTGTGTGTATACATTTCAACCCTGGGAAACTCAGAAATAGTATGTCCTAGAATGAGCATGTCCCACGTCCCACTCCTGGCAGTTTCTCAGGCCTTTTGGAATGTGTCCTTCTCTGCTGGGTGACCTCAAGTAGACGGTTGCCCTGAGGACCTCGGGAGGAGCAGGACACCTGCGGCAGCTGATTCCCAGACAGAAGAGGCATGGGGGAGGGCTTCAGATGGGGGCCCATAGTAGAAGGCCAGCAAACAACAGCATGGCTCCCCAATGTCCGCTCAGCTCCCAACGCACCCCAGAACTCAGGCCTCAGTGATGAAGCTTGGCTTTGCCATTGGTGCTGCTCTGTGGCCATGAGCTCCTGTGCGTGGGAAGTTCCTTGTCAAGGGGAGAGGTTTGCCGTTGGGACATCTTTCCCGTGTTTAGCATTTCCTGCTAAGGGAAGAGGAAGCTCATGGCTCCTGGGATGGGAAAGGAAAGAGGGGCTTTGGGGAGACAAGATTTGGCCCACTCAGCTAGCCCATACGCCAGGTTTTTCTGTTTGTTTTCTTAAGAATGTTCCAGTACAAAACCTTCCCATCACAATTCTCCCTTGGCCCCATGGTAATGCTAATTACTCTGCTCTGGGCTGGGGCTTCCCCCCAGATGAAAACTGGAAAATTCTAGCCAAAGCCCAGTTGTTTCAAAATAGCCCAGGCATCAGGGTGATTGATGGGAGCTTTTCCCTCTTCACCAGATGTGGAGTCTAGCAGACAAAGCCTTGTCAGCCTGGCTTCCCTCGCCTCCTCAGTGCCACATTCCCAACCTCTAGGTAGGTCTTCGGACATCCATAATCCATGCTGCCCCAAACCATGGACATTCAGCATGGACACCGAGGGGGGTAGGTAGAGATGGTTCTAAGTGCTTTGTTGGTTCTGGAGGGCATGCTTGATGGACACTGTCTCTGCCCTGAAGGGTATAGCTCTGAAATAGTGTTTGCTGAACAGATCTATGTCTGGAAGTCTTCATTGCACCAACAAATCTTTGTTGGATTTCTTGGCAGAAGTTTCGTTGTTCTGTAGAAAAGGCATTTGGCTTGAATGTCACAAGGTTGTGGTGTATTCCATAAGAAATAAGACATCTATCTGAGTGAATGGTGGTGAAGGCTTCCCAATGAGCCATGAATGAGTGCTTGAGAAGGATTCTTGGGCAAGCAACTCTAAGATTGGAGTTCTTCTTAAAGACTTGGGAACTTGGTGGCCATCTGGTCTTCTCCTAAAGGACCAAGAACTTTCTCGTCTACCAGAAATATGTAGTAAGTTGAAGGTCTTCATGAGAACATGGAGATTGGAGGCCTTCATGAGGCATCTTGTGCCTGAAGAGCTCTCAAAGACATGGGGGGGGGGCAGAGAGCTGCCCCATCGTTGGGGGAAACATACCACAGGCTGGGCTGTTCTTGGGAGTCCCCACAAGGGGGACCTCTTGAGCTTCAGTTGGGGTGGTTGGGCATCTGGGTGGAAACCCAGAACTCGCCTCTTCCAGAGTTGGCCTCCAGAGAGGTCCATACGCCTCCCCTCGGTCCCTCCCTCCCAGACTTTGGGTAAGACATATGGAAGACCAGCTTTGGGGGTCATGCTCTCTCCCACGGTAGGGGTCATCATACTGGATCCCACTGAGGACATATTTTGAGATTGGAGGGGATAGTTAATGGGATTACCCAGCCTTGTCTCCTTTCAGACACAGGGGCAACTCAGAACAAAAGCCACAAATGAAACAAGAGAAAACACCCAGGAAGGTCCATAAACAATGAAACAAAACGTCTCTCTTCCAAGAGTCTTCCCCAAAGATGCCTAGAAGGCAGGGGATGGGGGACTTTGGGTCAGGAAGCACAGAAATTTTAAATGCAAGAAAATTATGGTGATTCTAGCAAATCAAATTTTCTTGCATTGTGTTGAGATTAAGTTCGTGGTCTCTTTCATATATTCAAAATAAAGAATATCCCTAGAGTACGAATTTGTGGGAAAACCTACATTATGCTTGAAAAACCCATTTTGTTAGGAGTCACCAGATTTTTAAGAGAAATAGTAATATTTAATTATGGTATTATTTTACCATCTTGAAGATTAATACACTTTTCAATTTCAGGAGAGTGTCTGAACCTTGTTTTTTAAATTACCATACAAATAGAATCCTGAAGACACAAATATTGGCTTAAATGTTGTAGATACGGCACTGGGAAATACATTGGCTTCCTAAATATTCAAGAAGCAAGGCTTTCACTCCTGCCTTCCCTTGTGACTCTGGATGATTGTCATCCTGGGCGGTCGGACTCAGGGCTGGCTAAGGAGACATCATGCGATGATTAGATAACCAAGGTGGATCAGTAACCGGGGATGGAATGGTTGCCATTAGAACAAAATGGCGCCCGTTTCTAGAAAGTGCTACTGTGCATGGCCCCGGTTGACTTACTCACTCTGTCTGCCACAAGTTTACAGATCAGAAAGCAGAGTCTCATGAGATCTGACTCTTCTCACAACAATGTCAACAGAAAGGTCCTAGCTCAAATCCAGGCCACTGGGAACCACAGCTTCTTTTCACTTGTGTTTGCTGTCCATGGTCTTTACTTGGCATCGATTCAATTCCGTGTGTGTGTGTGTGTGTGTGTGTGTGTGTGTGTGTGTGTGTGTGTGTGTGTGTCTACAACATTGTGGACATGCTTCTGCCAGGGCTTAGGGTTCCCAGTCTGGTGGTGAACCATTGTCTTGGAGCAACCTGTCCTGTACATGCCCAGTTTGCCTAAAGGAGGCAACGAAGGGGCTCTGTGGTTCTGGATTCAGTGACTGCCTGTCCCTTCAGGGTCTTACATAAATGGGAACAGCTTGACAGATGGAGGAGCAGGTAATGGGCTCTCTGGGCAGAGCTGTGAAGGTGGCAGGAAGGTGTGAAGAACCAGGAAGGGAGGACGATGTAATTAGTCCTGAGCTGGGCACAGCTGTGGACGCTGTTGTGGAGAGAGTACAGAGATGAGGGGCTGCTGGGGGCCCAGGGTCTGGAGTGTCCTGGGCAGGGGAGCTGCCGGTAGGGGAAGATCACTGTGTTCTCAAACATTTGTGTTCTAAAGGACATTGTGCCAATGGGGTGTGTGTGTGTGTGTGTGTGTGTGTGTGTGTGTGTGTGTGTGTGTGTGTGTGTGTGTGTGCAAACCCCTATGACTCCAGGGGACCAGATGGACACTGTACATTTGATTACTTTCTTGTCTGTCTTGACTCCATTTAATAAGCACCACCTCCAGCCTGGGGTGCTGTTAGGACGAAGTGAAGGTGGAGACTGATAGATTATTTTTAAAAATAAGTTAAGTGAAAATGAGTTCTTTGATTGGAAGAGAAATGTTGATTCAATTTTAGGACAGCAATGATCAGAAAAGATCAAATTGGTGTTTGCTTGTTCACATCCACAGGTGGTTGGAGGCCAAGGCTCTGAGGCCCCTGTTGCTTGCGTTAAAGATGACGTGGTATATCTGTTGGGGTCCAGGCCATCACAGGACAGAGAGACAGAGGCTGCAGACAGGAAAACAACCCAGAGAATAGTGTGGGGGTGCACATGGGTCCTTAGCCAAGGAACATGGAGTGCTGTTCCTCAGATGAACTGGGGACAAGTTCTGCTTTGGGGATGTGCTATTTGAGAAGGCACAGACTGGGGACCAGACCTTATCTCCCCCCACCACACACACACACACGTATAGGTGTGAACAGTGTCACAGAGCAGCTGGGGACATCATCCCTCAGCTGCAAATTCTGAAGGGAGGTGAGATAGTCAAGAAAGGGCAGAAATGAAGAGAAAGGGCTTTGTTAGGTGGGACTGCAGGTGACACACAAGCCATTTACTTAAGCCTGACTGGAAAATCTTCTGGTTTGTTGTTCCAAATGTACATAGGTGAGGGCTGTGGTATCCTGGGAGACAGAGAAGCCAGAGCAGAGGCACAGGAAAAGAACATTGTGTTCTGTGGCTTGTTATTTTCACTAAAGCTATTTTATGCCCATATCGGGGCAATCAGAAAATATAGGCAAAAAATAGCAAGTGGGCCTTCTCCCTAGCAGAGCCTGTGGCAAGGGTGTCCGGCCATTTCTGAGCCCTATTTCTGTAGTGATGCTCTTGGAAACGAAGCCATTTGCTTTCATTGAATGAATAAATCTTTTTATTCATTTAGTCTTTTATTTTTCATACATGTATAATACACTTATACAAGTTTTTATAAAATGGATCACCCTGAAATCTATTGTCTTAGTCTAATAACAGATTTTAGAGATCTTTGCAGATGTTCTTATTTTATATTTTAAATTTATTTTTGGCTAGAGGGACTAATGCATATTTGTTTATGGTAGTAATGGGAGAATCTGAGATAATGAAGGAGCAGAAATGGGGGATAGAGTGACTGAAGGAAGCAGGAACCCTCATCAAGAAGAACCCTATAAAAATGGATCGCACCCTCCAAACAAAAGCAATATGAGCTTTGCAGTGGAATTTTCAAAACCTATGAAATAGGTTTAAAGTGAACCGCGTGCATTGTGCCTCTCCGGGAAGCCCTGGTGGCTGCGCGTATAGTGAATCACATTCATGTTTCTCATTCATCCTCTGAGGAAACAGCTCTCTGCCCATCCTTGCCTATATATATGTATGTGTTTTTTATTTGGCCATTAAAATATTTTTATGCGTGCAATCTTTTCATACACATCGTTCTACCCTTTGCTCTTTACACTTAAATTATCAGAGACAGCCTTTCATTTTAGACTTATTTCTTCATGGAAAAAGGCAAAATTGTAACATCTGGAGGAATCTTGATTTAGCGAACTGATTGTCTGTTGATGGCTGTTAGACTATGGGCCATTCCTACCTCTGACTCTTGCTTTTTTTTCCATTATGAAGAACAATACGTTGGATAGCCTTTTCAGCGTTTCTTGGTGTAAAGTTTGTGTGTGTCATTATTCTCCTCCTCACAAAGATGTATGTGCAACGAACATTAATAAGTGTGGCCACATTGCTTCCAAGAACACTGTTTTGTTTTCTTCTCTACTGGAGACATGTGACAATAGCTACATATATGCACCTCTGGCCACACCAGAGACTATCAAATGTAAATGTGATGCATACCTATTTTTGAAATAAGATCTTAGTGGGTTTCTGAGGCTGGGCTCAAACTCGCTACCTTCCTGCTTCAGCTCCCTGGGATGACAGGTATGTGCCATTACACGTTGACTTTTCAAAACAATGCTTTGATGTCTGCTAATCTAACAGATGAGGGTGGAAAAGAAATTGCAGCCCCTGGTTAACCATATATTTTGTTCTGTGTCCACAATTAAGTAAGGGCATCAGTTAATAAAAATAAAAAGCAGCTGCTTTGTTTCTCTTGGGGTCTATCCCTCTGTGTATCTTTCCGGACACCGCTCTAACTCAGGCCCCTATTGTGACCCAGCTGAAGAGTTTCAAGGGCCTCTTGCTTTCCCATATGGCACACACACACACAGGCACCTGTAATTTATTCTCTTAGAGCACTGAGTAGTGTGAGTTGGCATTCTGTCTCTGCAGTGATCTGAATATTCAGAGGGACTCAACGGCACACAGTTAAACACAATCTAAACAACTCTTTTTCAAAGAGAGGGGAATCATCGCAACACTCTGGACCCCAACACTCTAGACCCCGACACTCTGGACCCCAACACTGTAGACTCCGACACTGTAGACCCTGACACTGTAGACTCTGACACTGTAGACCCTAACACTCTAGACTCCAACACTGTAGACCCCAACACTCTAGACCCCAACACTCTAGACTCCAACACTGTAGATCCCAACACTCTAGAACCCAAAGAACATGGAAATGGGACCTGTGAAAACCTTCCTGGGGATGGTAAATGAAAATGTTGGCCTTGCCCAAATTGTGATAGTGGGATACAGGGCTAGCCTAGTCTTAGGTCCCTGATGCTCTTGGTTCCTGGAAGAAGCAAACATCAATGGCCTCTTAGAGAGCCACCCCCATTTTAGAGTTCAAGATTTTCTAAGAAAATAAAGAAAATGTGAATTTTTCAATTAAGAATCACCAAAGACACAGGTCAACATCTCATGTAGAACCAAGGTTAGCGGAAACAAAAGACACACATCCAAAGAGCACCAGCTACTGGGATTCTATACCACAGAATACATAACAGATACGTATGGAACTCTTCATGAAATGAGATAGGAAAACTTGAAAGCTGAGCAAGTAACACAAGGCTATAAAAATCACTAAGGAACTATGAAAAGCACCCAATGATCTCAAATAAATAAAAGTATAATTGTCAGAATAAGAATATAACTGCACTCTACACAGATTAGATACCATTGAAAGGAGATCATTAAAATGGAAGAGTGCCATAAAGAAATGGCCTTAAAGCCAGGAAAGAAATAGAAGGACAGGAGATTAAACAGAGAGGGCTGGAGGACAAAGGACACACCTTGAGAAGGACTAAGCAATGCCTCTCAGAAGGGAAGGGGGGAAAAACAGGGGATCCAATAGATGAAGGAAAAGTCTGGTAAATTCTCAAAATGGCAAAGGACAGGAACAAAGGACACCAAGCCACTGGTGCAGTGAGCACCAAGCAAGATTAATGAAAAGAAATCAATACTTGAGCCTGCAGAACACCAACCCCCCCAAAAAAAACCAACAATAGCAAAAAAAAAAAAAAAAAAAAAAAAAAACCAGGAGGAAGAAACAGATAATTTCCACAGACTTGCATGCCCACTAAAACAATTCCCAAGGGCAGGGGCCAAACAGGGAACACTGCCAATCAACAAGAACCTACCACCTACCTCTGGGCCTGTGGTTCTCAACCTTCCTAATGCTGTGATCTTCTAAGGTAGTTCCTCATGTTGTAATGACCCCCCCAACCCTAAAATTATTTTGTGGCTATTTAATAACTATAATTTTGCTACTGTTATGAATCATAATGTAAATATCTGATATATAGAATATCTGATATGTGACCCTTGTAAAAGGGTCGGTCACCATCCCCACAGAGGTCACACCCCATAGGTTGAAAACTGCTGCTCTAGTCAAAGGGATTCATGAAGAAGGAAAGCTAACTAGAAGAAATCTGATTTAAAATTTAAAAAGCCCCCTCCCCCTTTCTTCCCCCTCTTACTCTCTTTCTTTTTTCTTTCTTCTTTCTTTTGACAAGTTCTCATATAGCCTGTGTAACTGAGATTGGCCTTGAATACACGCCTCTTGCCTTTGTCTCTCAAGTGTTAACATTACAACAGGCATGCACAACCATGCCTGTTTTGAATGGTCTGAATTTGTGTGATGGGTGGGAGAGTGGGAGCACATGTGTAGAGACCACAGGTTGATGTCAAGTGTCTTCCTTGATTGTTCTTTATCTTATTACAGCTTTTGTTGTGTATGTATTTTGTATGAACGTGTGTGTGTGTGTGTGTGTGTGTGTGTGTGTGTGTGTGTGTATGGAGGCCAGAGGTTGGTGCCTTCCTTAATAATTCTTCATCTTAAATTTTAAGACAAGGTTTTTCACCAGTCCTGGAGGTTGCCAATTCAGTTAGGCTGGCCGGCTAGTGAGCCCTAGGAATGCTCCTTCTCCACTTCTTCAGTACTGAGATTATAGGAACATGTCAACCTGACCATAGTGAGTGATGGAGGTAAGCTTGTATGGCAAACACTTTAATGTTGAAGCCATCTTCCCAGTTGACTGAAAGGTCTCATATTTTAAAATTGTGTGTGTGTGTGTGTGTGTGTGTGTGTGTGTGTGTGATGGTTTGAAAGAAAATGGCCCCCAGAGGAAGTGGCACTATTAGGAGGTGTGGCTTTGTTGCATTGGGCATGGCCTTGTTGGAGGAAGTGTGTCATTGTGGGGGTGGGCTTTGAGGTCTCCTTTGTTCAAGCTGCACTCAATGTGGTAAACAGTTCACTTCCTGTTGCGGATCTCTCAGCTCCTTCTCCAGCACCGTGTCTGTCTGCATGCTGCCATGTCCCACCATGGTGATGATGCACTAAACCTCTGTAACTGTAAGCCATCCCAATGAAATGTTTCTAAGAGTTGCCATGGTCATGGTGTCTCTTCACAACAATAGAACCCTAAGACAGTGTGTTTTCTTTTCAAAATATTTTAGTTATTCACGAAATTTTGTTCAATGTGTTTTGATCACAGTCATCCCTCCCCCGGATCTTCTCAGATCTAGCCCTCTCTCCCATACCCACCCGATTTTGTGTCCTCTTTTTTTTTTTTAAATAAACCTATCAAATTCAATTTGTCCTGCTCATATACTCTTAGATGTGTAGCCGATCACTGAACTGTGGTCCACTTACTAAGGATAGACTCTTAAAGAAAACCAACTCTCCCTCTACCAGCAACTATCAATCACCAACAACTCCTCAGATAGGGTGGGACTTCGTGCCCCACCCCCTTGTCCATGGCGGGGTTTGGTCTGACTTGAGTTTGCACAGGTCTTGTGCATGCTGTCACAACTGCTTCTCTGTTGACATTCAGGGTCTGAAAGACACTGTTTCCTGTGGTCTTCTGCTGCCTCTGGCTCTTGCACCCTTCCCACTCCCTCTTCTGCTATGATCCCTGGGCCTTGGGTGGAGAAGGTGTGACACAGGTGTCTCACTTAAGGGTGAGCATTCCACAGGCTCTTATCTCCTTCCTGCCCCTTGACAAGTTGTGGAAGTCTGTGTTAATTGCCGCCTACCGCAAATAGAAGCTTCTCTGATGTGGGTTGAGCAACGAACACAGTCATCTCTGGGTACGACAGTAAGCAATTACAAGTCAACCTCTTATTGTTCCTCAGCAGAATAACACGGGTGGGTTCTCCCTGAGGACCTATGGTCTGTTTAGTCACAGGTTCTTGTGGAGTAGGACTGAAAACCAAACAGAGAGTGGCTGGCTGTGCCTATGATGTTGGTGCCACTATTGTCTTGCCAGGCTGGTCACTGTTGTAGTTCACATTGGCTCCTAGTTGGATCAAGTTGGCGATTGCTTTTCTCCTCCGGTATCTTGCACAACACTTGACCTTACAACTTATGACAGCTGGCCAGTCAGGATGAAACTTTCAGGTCAGAACCAGTTTGATACAATTCATGTTCTCGTGACGCAAACCTATGGTGCCTTTATCAATAGGGTCTTATCACCAACTTCTGGAGGGTAACCAGGAGTATTGGCAATCTTTTGAAATGTTTGGGAGTCTATGGGACCTCACCAGTCAACAACTCCAAAGGAGGTAACCCCTTCCTAGCCCTGGGCTTTTTATTTGTTAACCTGTGTTTTCCAGTACGGCCTTTGCTGCACCATTACAGGGTAGTCCTATTTTAGCTCTTATTACACATATATATTTTATATATGTATGTATTTTAGGAAGCTTCTGCAGGAAGGTCTTTTGTGCTATTTATCCCTCTCCATATTTCCTCCTCTACCATGGCCTCCTATTCACCACCCCGTTTAATCCTTTCTGATCCATTATCCCCCTCCAACCTTTAGCTACATGTAGAAGAGTGGAACTGGATCCAACTGAACTCCAAATGGATCAAGAACCCTGAACCTGATAGAGGAGAAAGCAGGAATATGCCTGAGCATCTTGGCACAGGAAAGCATTTTCTGAACAGGACATGATAACAGAGGTGTTAAAACCAACAATTAATAAGTGGGACCTCATGAAACTAAAAAGCTTTTGTATCTATAGCAGACGGCACCATCATTCAAGTGAAGAGACAGCTTACAGAATGTGGAAACGAAATCTTTACATTTACATCTGAAAGAGGGTTAGTATCTAGAATGCACAAAGAAATCAAACACTTGAAATCATGAAAACAACACAATTAAAAATGGGGCATAGGTCTAAACAGAGGGCTCTCAAGAGATGAAATACAAATGGCTGAGGAGTACTTTAAAACATGTTTATCATCCTCAGGGAAATGCAAAATAAAACTGCTTTGAGATTTCATCTCTTCCCAGTCAGAGTGGCTAAGATAAAAAACAAAGCAAGGAACCAACAAAATAACCATCCCCAAACAAGTGTTGACCAAGTGTGGGGTGCCTATGAGGAAAGGGGAGATGTGTCCTCTGCTGGAGTGGGTGCAGACTGGTGCAACCACAATGGAAGCCAGTGTGGCGGTTTCTCAAAATGCTGGAAATAGACCCACCACAAAATCCATCTTTGCCACCGCTCTTGAGCATAGATTCTGATTCTCACCACAGGGACACTTGCTCATTCATGTTCATTGTTGCTCTATTCATAACAGCCAGAAGTTGGAAGTAACATAAATGCCCATCAGCTGGTGAGTGGGTAATGAAAATGTGGTAAATTTTTTCAGTTATTAAGAACAACAAAATTGGGGCTGCAGAAATGACTCAGGAATTAAGAGCACTTGCTCTTGTTGAGGACCCGGGTTTGATTTCCAGCACCCACTCGACAGCTGGAAACCATCCGTAATTCTAGTCTCAGGGATACAGCACTCTATTTTGGCCTCTGCAGGTACCAGGCACACAATGGTACACATACATGCATGCATACAAAAAATGTTGACTGAGGTTTCTGTCCCGCCGGTCCCACAGCCGTTTAGATCCAAATAAACACACAGAGGCTTATATTAATTATAAACTGTTTGGCCGATGGCTCAGGCTTCTTATTGGCTAGCTTTCTCTTAATTATTAACCCATTTCTATTAAACTATGTATTGCCAGGAGGCTGTGGCTTACGTAATGTTCACACTTACTACTCCTTTGGCGGCTAAATGGCAACTCACTGTCTTTCCAGCATTCTCCTAGTCTGGTAGCTCCGCCTATACTTCCTGCCTGGCTACATCCTGCCTGTTCATTGGCTGAAACAGCTTTATTTATCTACCAATAAGAGAAACATATATTCACAGCATACAGAAGGACCTCCCCCACAGAAAACATTTGTATACATAGAATAAAATAAGTCAGTCTGAAAATAATAAGATAGTAAGAACAAAAGTGTGAAATCCACAGGTAAGCAGATGGATTCAGAGACAGCCATTCTGAGTGACAGAACTCAGAGAGACAAATGTCATTTATTTTGTCTCTTGTGTGGGTGTCATCTGTAAATCTTGAGATTGTGTCATTTGGAATACCATCAAGTCCAGGAAATTAATAAGGGGATGTGGGACAGGCTTTTAAGAGAGGAGAACCAGAATATAGTGAAAATATTGATTTTTAAGGCAGAAAAATGGGTAAATAATTTTAAAATGTTGTAAGTCAACAGGGTGTAGCGGTGCATGACTTTAATTCCAGCACTCAGGAAGCAGAGGCAGGGGCAATCTTTGTGAATTCTAGGCCAGTCTGGTCCAAATAGAAAGCTGTAGGCCAGCCAGGGTTCAAAACAAAACAAAATAAAACACAAACTACAAAACTACATACAAGCACTGTGTTGTCACCCCCCTCAAAAAAAAAAAAAAAAAAAAAACAGAAGAAAGAAAGAGAAAGACAGTTTCAGTGGTATGGGGGCTGGGCCCGCTATCTCAGGCACTTAGGAGGTAAAGGCAGGGGGACAGAAAATCCAAGACTGGCATAAGCAACTTGGTGAGATCTTGTCTCAAAATAAAAGGTAAAAAGAGTCCAGAGACACAGCTTCATGGTCAAGCACTTGCCGTGCTTGCACGAGGCCTTCAGTTAGATCCCCCAAACTCAGAGAAACAAACAAAAAAAGAGTAGGGACAATGAAACCAACCCCTCAAATATTACAAAAAGTAAAAATAAAATAAAAGAGGAGGAAAAAAAAAAGAAAAGAGCCATTCGTGCTGAGCCCGAATAATCCAGCCTGTCATCCCAGCTGCTTGGGAAGCTGAGGCAAAAGGATGGAGGGCTCAAGGTCAGCCTTAGGTATAGAATGAATTTGAGGCCAGTTTGGACAATGTAGTGGGACCTTGTCTCAAAACAAAAGGTCAAAAGAAGAGTTGGGGAGGTGGTCCCTAGAACCAGGAGAGAGACATAATTCATATAAAGTACAATTTGCAGAAGATAAAAGCTGTTTGAAAAAATCAAATAAATGAAACTGGTTTTGATCACCTATCAAGGAGACAACAGAATAAATGAAATTCACCGCCCTCCCAGCACCAGTTTTGTGATGTTTACAGCAGCCACTCTTGAGACAGGGAGACCCAGAATGGTAGAAGGTAAAGAAACCCACTGAATGCTAATAACAGGAGGCAGACGGCTTCATCAACATCAGGGGAAGCCAGATGTACAACCAAAAGTTTTACTGGGCACGTGGTGGCGTCTGTACCAAAGGCCCAATCTACCAGAAAGATAAAGCCACATACAGTATGGGGTATACAATGTGAAGATCACGAAGATCATGGCAGACCTGGGGAGATCTTAACACCTCATCACTGTAAAGGAAGATTGCAGCACAAATCTTTAATGAGGGGGGGAGATGTAACCTGGGGATTCACACAAACCAGGTAGTGAGTCACCGAAGGACTCAAGCTAGCTTCTCAATTGTGTGTACAAGTAGTAGACCAAGGATTGACAACAACACAAAAGGTGTTAACACATGAGAAAAGAATAATTCATTATGTCTGTGGACATGTCTCTATGTGTTTGTTGTGCGAGTGTGATGGCCAGTGCTGATTCTCAGCTTGACAGCATCTGCAGTCACCTAAGCTGTTAGCCTGCAGGCACCCCTGTGAGAGACTAGTGAGACAAAAGTCTGCCATCGATTATATTCGTTAGATTAACTGCAGTGAGAAGACCCTCTCACTGTGGGCAGAACCATTCCCTAGGCTGAGCTGAAAGGAGGAGGCAAGCACCCATCCCAGCTTCCTGACTGTGGATGCAAGCTCCTGTTGCCACACCCTCCTCTCCCCATGACGGACCGTATGTAACCTGGACCTGCTTCCTACATGTACCCTTCTTTCCTTAACTTGCTTTGTTAGGATAGTTTGCTTATCAGAGCAACAAGAAAACAAAAGCTAAGACAATATGCATAGGCAGGCACATGCATTTCAGTGCCCAATACTAAGAATATGCATGGCTTTCGTACATTTGAAGCTGTGCAACCCCACAAAAGGCCATAATGTAAGTCTCAGCAGACTTGAAAATTTGGTAGATTCATGCAGGATGCCTTTCTGCTCACAGTACAAGCCAATGAAAAGTCAGTAAGGAAGATGTTTGTAATTTTTTTTGACATGAGTGGGCAAGATGGCTCAGTGGTTAAGAGCTGCTCTTTCTGAAGACACTGGTTTGGTTTCTAGAACCAATATGGCAGCTCACAACCATCAGTAACTCTAGTTCCAGGGGATAAGATGCTCTCTTCTGGCCTCCATGGACACCAGGCACACATGTGGCCCATGTACATACATGTGGGCAAAACACAAATACACATATAATAATAAAAAATTAAACATTTGAAAATTCTTATGTGTTTTGGAATGGAAAAAAATGTTCTAGACACAAACAGCATCAATGAAGAAATCAAGATCTAAAGAAAATAAGGGCAGATACTGGAAGAAGGAAGCCAGCATTCACCAACACTTGTGGGATGCAGAGAGTGGAGAGTGGCGTTTTCAAGTGAGCCTGTGGGCTGAGGTACTTATGTTCCCAAGGAGGAAGGCGACAATTATCTTCCAATATAAAGAGTTAGGAAAGGAGCACACAGCAAAGAAAGTGGAAATGAAAAAGATAATAAGAAAGAAAATCAGATAGCAATAAAGTAGGAAGCACATTTTTGAAGAGGGAAGGAATGGGGCTCTGTGTGGTTCTCTGACTCACCCAAAGCAAACAGAAGGAACAGAGAGAGGCGAAGAGGAGGACGAGGAGGTGGGGGGGCCTTAGCACCGAGGGGAAGGGAGCGCTACACTGCACATCAAGTGGATTCGGAAACACAGCTTGTGAGTAATATCCGTCTACAGCTATTCTAAATCATCCTACAGCTGTCAAAGCACTGGGCACTTTTAAACATCCCTCTCACCCCACAAAAATGTAAACAAAACGGTAGACCATCCTAGCCTCAAACTCAGAGATTCACTTGCCTTTGCTTCCTGAGTGCTGGGATTAAAGCCAGCACCACCCTAGAAGGCCACAGCATCTGTATAGATGACCTCCACCAAACAGCAGACACAAAGTCCCCCAGTCTGATGTGACCTCTTCCCAAGAGCTAGTGGAAGGAACAACCTGCCATTTGGTCTGGTGTCTTATGACCCAGGGCAGACGTGGGAGCTATGAAGCTGCCTCAGGTTCTTTCAATTTGGTGGGGAGCCCTCTCACCAGAAAGAAGGTACATTTAAACAAACACTCACATCTGGCATTCAATCTAACAAATTAGATCCATCTGGGATCAGAGTTACCCAGCCTCTGAGATGGGTAACTGTTGATGACTCTGTTGATGACTGAGAAAGCTCTCTAAGACACAACTCATTATGGTGTGGTGCCATGGTAGGCAGGATTGTCATCATGTTCTGTAAAGCCATGGTGTAGTTTCTCTCACCAGCAGTGGTAAGCTTTGAGCAGAGACTTCACAAACACTGCCCTCCACTTCAGTCCTCCTGGCCATCTCTGTTCTACCAACCATGGTTCTAGTGCTCCCAACCAGCGGTTGAGTTCCTTGGTGCCATCTTAGCATGATGAAAGGGAGGCAGCCAGTCTTGGCTACCACAGATTCAGCACATGCTGGGAGTGGATGCCAAACATATCAGCAAAGCCTGCTAGAAGATTTTCAACTCAGTGCCTTCTTGCATGGGATGCCCTAATCCCTGACATCACTCTACCAACCTGTAGCCACCCCCAATCCCTGACATCACTCTACCAACCTGAAGCCATCCCTTGATGTCTGGGGTCACCCATCAACCTACAGCAATACCAGGTGCAAAAGGCAAAGTGTGATTGCAAAGGGGTCAGAGGAGAGAGAGTAAAGAGTGGTAGGAAATGGACTTGGCTAATAACTCTCTGGGCATCTCACATCTCCAGCATCCACAAAACCTCCAGGTGTGTCTAACCTTTTGGCACTGCAAAATATGAGTCATCCACAAAGTTCATGCTTGAGAACTGTGCAAATGTTATATTGGTTCATGCTGCACACTGTGTATCCAGGCTAGCTGGCCCTGAACTTCTGTCTAGGAGACCCCCCCATCTCAGCCTCTCATGGCATCATAATGGAGTAGCCCACCTTGGTGGTGCTAGAATGACAGATGCTCACTACCACATCCAACTTTTAAAAACTTTTATCTGGGGATTCTATGCACAAGTTCACTTTATTTTCATTCTTTCCACCCCCTAATCTCCCTTTCCAATTCTTCCATGGTTCTTGGGCTGGGGCTCAGCACGTAGGAGCACTAGTTGCAGGAACTTGATGATCTGAGTCTGGTCTCTGGAACCCACACAAAAATACTGGATGCAAGACAAGACTGGTAAGTTATCCCTGGGGGTGCAATAGTGGTTCTTACATCTTGGGGGTAACCAACAACTGCCTAATTTGACCTAAAAACCCTTTCAGTTAGAAGGAACTCATGCTTGGGACTGTAAATCTCACCAAGAACTGGTAGCTGGAGAGGGTATAGATCCTAGAGGAGAAAGTCCTGCTACCTCGTTCTTAAATTAATATAGGAACATTCTAAATACTGCCTCCTAAAACTTCGTTTCTTCTTTCTCAGAGATGAGCACTCCTCACCAAGGGAGCTTCCTTTTGCAGCAGGCAGAGGCTACTAGAGAGATCTGAAATGGCTCAAAATGAAGACAATAAGAGACTTCAGGGTGTCTAGCTCCAAATGGGACCTCTTTATCACAGTCTCTACTCTTAAAGCTCAGGGAACATCATAGAAGAGGGGGTGGAAAGGCGTAAGAGCCTGAGGACCAGGGTGGCTGTGTGTGGTGAGCATCTGTCATTCTAGCACCCCTAAGGTGGGATACTCCTTTATGATGCTATGAGAGGCTGAGATGGGGGGTCTCCTAGACAGAAGCTCAGGGGCCAGCTAGGCTGGGTACACAGCATGCAGCAAAAGCAAGAGAGCTGCTTCAGAAACAAGGTAGGAGAATACTGATTCCAGTGTGTTATCTCTGCATGTATACCATGGCATGCATGTGTCTGCACGCGTACACACACACTCACACACACACACTCACACTCACTCACACACACACACACACACACACACACACACACACACACACACACATTTTTAAAGAATTACATAATATTTTAAAAGTAAATGATGATTTAGTGTCATATGGCCTTCATAGCTATTTTTGGACACAGGCAACCAGTGGGCCACCCGGTGGACCTGCCTGCATTACCTAAGTGGACAGGTTGCTAAGGTTTCCACAGGCCTGCCCTGCTCCTTTAAAAGGGACATTTGGAGAGAAAATACCCTAAGCTGCTGGAGGACAGAGTGACAAAGAAACATGACGGAGAGCCTGAGAGAGGGATCTCTTGTGCAGAGGAGGCTGCCAAAATCTTACATAAAATGCCGGCTAGCAAAGTGCCATCCTATAGAGCAAAGACAGCGTGCCATGTCTGTGTCGGGTTTAAGTGGTGTCGACAGAGAAGCCTGTCACTGCACTCACCACATCCTCAGATTCAAAGGCTCCCTCACAAATGCAGAGAGCATCTGGTAAAATTCTACACGCATTCACAATCAAAAGCCCTTGTCACAGAAAAGAGTTCGCCGTGTCCTTAGGCTGATTAGGGACATTATCAAAAATCCCCACACTGAATGCTGTTTTTTAATGGTGAAATCCTGAACTTTGGAGAGCGGGAGTAAGACGGGGGGGTTGCTATATCACTGAAATGAATGCCAATTACATTAGACGTCTTAGGGACGGTCCCTGCAGTAGAGCGAGAACAAGAAATCAGAGGCATAAAGATTGGGAAAGAATGGAATTGGCACTATTTGAAGATGATATGATTGTCTGTGTAAAAATTCAGTATCTATAGAAAAATTATTAGAAATAATAGGAGTTTAGCAAGATAGACGAAGGAAAGAGAGCAGCATGCAAAAATCAATTACATTCCATAACAGCAACAAATAGTTAGGGGGGAAAAGACATTTACAGCAGCAGTAAAAGGTATCTGGCACCTAGGAATACATCGCAAGGAAATATGCAAGACATAGTTGGAGGAGATTATAAAAATTTATTGAAAGACATTAAAGAAGGTATAAATAAGTGAAAGGACATATATTCACGGATAGAAAATATCAAGAGAGACGTCTGTTCTCTACCAAGGTACAATAGATTCCAGTAAAATAACCCCAAAGATTGTCTTGCTTTATTATTATTATTTTTTAGGATTCTGACAAGATGATTATAAAACATGAAAGAGCAAAGATGTCAAAAATCAAAGGGAAATAAGATGCAGGGCCTGTTTGCTGCACAGCTGACCACGAGCGCCTGGAAAATGTGGTTGTTGTAACAGTGCGGATTCTGCAACGACAGAAACAAAGGAACCAGAGGAGCAGATCCTGGGCTCCCATTCCCGTGCAGCCTCTGAAACAGGGGAGGGGGATGGGAGGGCGCTCAAGGAGGAGGGCCAGGACGCCTGGCTATCCACACAGGAAAGAAAGGAGGGGAGCGAAGGGGGAAGAAACTGCATTCCTTTCTTGCACTCCATGTCAACTTCCAAAGGGTAAGAGGGTGAAATGTAAAAGGCAAAGTGTCGAGGCAGACAGAGTGTCTTTCTGACCTCGGGATGGCAAGATTCCTTAAACAAAGAGCACCAAGTGCCCGAGGTACTGAAGGACAAGCTGGCACACAAGCCATATTAGGGGCGTCTGTTATGGGGACACGGTAAAGGAGATAAAGGGAATAGCCTCAAACTTTCCTTTTTATTATTGCTTTGTTGTTGTTGTTGTTTTGAGACAAGATCTCATGTATCCCATCCTGGCCTTGAACCTCTCTGTGGAGCTGAGGATGATCTTGAATTCCTGATGCCCTGCTTCTGCCTCCGAGGACCTGGGACTTCAGGGGAGACTCACCACACTGAGCTTGGTTTATGTGGACCTGAGGATCAAACCCAGGGCTTCTTGCCTGCTGTGCAAGCACTCATTCCTAGCCCCAACCTGTAGGATTTCTACAACATGCAGGTAGCAGAGAACGACTACTGCTCAGGACTTAGACAGAAGCCTCCAGATCTTCAGGAAAAAGCCACCCATAGCATAGAAAAACAGGCCCAAGCTGGGTCTCCCACTTCACAGAAAAGGGAGTCTAAGAGGAGAGTGTGGATACATTTGTGCTCATTAATATATGCAAATTAAGAACCAATGAGGTAGTACTTCATGCTCATTGGATAAACAAAATTTCAGAATTCCCAAAATAGCATGTGTGTGGAGGACGGATGTGGAGCCCTGCAGGTGAGGGCCAGGGTTGGGACAATGGCATTGAAAAACAACTTTTGTCAATTAACTTTATGTTCCTTCACAGTGTGAGACCAGCAGTTTGCAATCACCTGCTGTCATTCAGTTGCAAGAAGGTTCTGTGTCACCTGCTGTATGAATATTTACAGGCAGGCAGGCAGACAGACAGACAGACACACACAGAGACACGAATATGCCTAAAATAGGAGCAGCAGCATCAGGAGTGTTAGGAAGTGATATGAGCTCTCACTAGGAGCTAACCACACTCTGCTAATATGATCTCAAACCTCCTTAACAGATAGTGATTCGAATTTCAGTAACCAGTCCCTGTGCCCCCCGTGGCGAGAATGAGGGGGTCCTAATGGCCTTGCTTATCATTATAGCAGAAATTAGAAAGACACAAAATGATTGCAGATACAAGAACAAAAAGCCACCCGACACTTCGGAATATTACCCAGCGGTGAAAAGTGGATAGATTTTGTGCAGCCACACCCAGTCGCCGCTTACCTCTTGGAGGTAATAGATCAGGCAGGAAGATCAAGCTGAGGAAAGCAGTGCAGACCGTAAGCACCAAAGTTTCCATGGTTACAAAGCTCGAGAATGTGTACTACTGGAAAAAAAAAAAGAAAAAAGAAAGAAAACCCAAAACATCTTACAAAGAGCACTAGACCTGAAAAAGAAAGGGTGGGGTGGGGGAAGCCACATGAGTTCAGGAAGCTTGTACCTGTGGGTGGATAGAATTCAGGCAGAGTTGGGGTTCTTGGCGTGAGTGGTGGACTCTCAGTGTTTTTCCATGTTGTATTGCAAGTGTATGTTGTTGTAGCTAGCAAATTTATGTGTGTGTATGTGTGTGTGTGAGAGTGTGTGTGTGTGTGTGTGTGTATATATATATATATATATATATATCTCCACATATATATGTATTTTACTTTGTATGACTGCTTTGTCTGCCTGTATAGCTGTGCACCACATGTATGCCTGGTGTCCATGGAGATCAGAAGAGGGTATTGGATCCCCTGGAACGGGGTTACAGATGGTTGTGAGCCACCATGTCTGGGCTAAGAATTTGAGCCCAGGTCCTCTACAAGAGAAGCCAAAGCTCTAAACCATGGAGCCATCTCTCTAGTCCCAGCAAACATATTTTTGAAAATCCTCCTGACACACTCACGCTCATGTGGGCAGCACTAATTAGACTATTAAAAAAATAAATAAATAAAAGAGAGGCATGGAGTTGGGGGTGTGGCTAAGGTGTGGGATGCAGGGAGATTTGGAGACAGGGTGGGTGGGGGAGGCGACTGCGGTCACTGTACATTGTACAAGTGGAAATTCTCAAAGAATGAATAGAAAAGACTGTTTGGTTTTGCTGCGCCTCTCTCGCCCTGTGCCCTTTGCTGTCAGGTTAAGTCACTGGTGGTTCGCCGCAGGAGCTTGGCACCTGTGGTCCCCTCAGCCAGAAAATGTGTTTTAAGCTTTCTAGTTCATCCTTATTCTTGGTCTGAAGTGTTACCTACTTAGACCTTTCTTGTGGCTTTTTTCATGGGGCGGGGAGCAGTCCCCTGGCATCCCCTGCTGCCTCCTCTGCAGAGAATACTGAGAGTCTGGTCGCTTTCCACCTTCCTTCTAGCCACCAGTGCGGATGGAACACTTGTCCTGCCCTGTCATGCACCATATCCATGCCTAGAGTCACATGCACACAATGGTTACCATGAGGGCCCAAACTCATACTCCAGGAGGCCAGTCACACTGTCAACACCAGCCCTGGTTCAGAATTGGTCAGGAGTGTCATGGCTGACAAAGCCAGCACAGGACCCTTCTTGGGTCTTGTAGACAGGACGAGTGAAGCTCAGACATAAGCTTCCGGGTTAAAGGCCTCCCAACTCCCCATGTCCCTCGCCTGTCTGCTTGCCATCCTTTCTGTGCCCCAGCCTTCTCTAGGACATGGGCATTGGCTATAGGGTCCTGTAACTGGTCTTAATCCTGGTGGGAATCTGCCTTGCAGAATTCTGTATGACACACCAGCTCTATCCCCCACCCCACTCGGACCCTCAGTTTCCTTCTCTGTATAGAGTGGGGTCAGAGGCTTAGTGTGAGAAGAGCCAACAGGGGTGGGAAAACTCACCCACTTTCCCTTGTTATGACTTAGAACAAGAAACAGAGGCATCCATTACCTGGCCTGTGACATGCTGCCTTAGTTGGGGTCCCCACACCCTAGTCTCCCAGCCCCTGACAGAGCAGATGGCCAACTTCCTTGTGTCCCTCCAGCCTGGGTTGGAGGATGCATCAGGCTACCCTTCCCAGCACGGCTGAGGACAAAGCCAACGTGTAGACTGCTGGCTGTGGAAGGGTCAGGCCCTTACACATGATTTGTATGAGCAGAGGAGGGAAGGGCACACTTGTGTTAGCCCTGCTTCCCCAGGGTTAATGAGTGCAGGCTGGTTTTCTGAATCCTGAAAGAGAACTCTAGTAGATGCAATTAGTGCTTTTATTTAGCAGTAACCTCTCCAGAGCCCAGGGTCAGGTGTGGGAGGGACACAAAGAGGCATTGTGAATGTGGCTGTAGGGAGGCTTGCAGCCCAGGCTGGTTTCAGGGCTCCAAGTGCACAGTCACTGTGCAGTGGGTACCTTGGTTTATCAAATTCTGGGGCAGCCCCTGTCACAGGTGGGCACCATGTTGGGTGTGAGGATATTGCTAAGAAAGAAAGACGAGTGTCTGCCCTTAGTCTAGCATCTCACAGTTGAAAACAACCTGCAAGGTGGCTTCCAAGGGTGGGTGGTGTGTTGGTTTGAATAAGAATGTCTCCTATAGTAGCTTGAATGTCGCTGGCCCCCATAAGCTCATAGGGAGTGGCATATAATCTCATTAGGAGGTGTGTCTTTGTTGGAGGAAGCGTGTCACTGTGGTGGTGAGCTCTGAGGTCTCATTTATGCTCAAGACATGCCCTAGGTCTGAGACCACTTCCTGTTGCCTGTGAGTCAAATGTAAGAACTCTCAGCTCCTTCTCCAGCACCATGTCTGCCTGCATGCTGCCTTGCTTTCTGCCATGATAGTAATGGAATAAACCTCTGAACTGTAAGCCACCCCCCAATTAAATGTTTTCCTTTATAAGAGTTGGCATGGTCATGGTGTCTCTTTACAGCAGTAGAAACCCTAATTAAGGTGGGTGGTGGTGCTCTCCTGTAATCTCAGCACTTGGGAGACAGAGGCAGGCAGATCTATGTGAGTTTGAGCCCAGCCTGATCTACAGAGCAAGGACTGGCTCCAAGGCTACACAGAGAAGCCCTGTCTTGAAAAAACCAAACCAAAAAGAAAGAAAAAGAAACCCTAACTAAGAGAGGCAGGGAGCTCAGGGAACAGATGCATAAAAGGACAGTGAGAATTTCACTCAGGGCTGGCAGCTCAGTCACTATGCAAGTTTGATCTCCAACACACATGAAGAAAGGCCAGACATGGCAGTGTGTATCTGTAGTGCCGAAGATGGGAGGTGGAGACGCGATCCCTGGAGCTCATTGGCTAGCCAGTCTTGCTCAGTCTGTGAGTCCAGGTTCAGTGAGAGATCCTGTCTCAAAAAAATAAGGTGGAGAGTTATTAAGGAAGACACTGATGTCTGTCTGTCTCTCTCTACCTCTCTCTCTCTACCTCTCTCTCTCTACCTCTCTCTTACACACACACACACACACACACACACACACACACACACACACACACACACTCACACACACACACACTTGGACTTGGCACCAAGCAGACCAGAGAGAAAGGATATCTGAACATACAGGTGTTAACCTACTCTCAAGAATCCCTCTGGAGAAGGGGGACCCAGGGGAAACTGGAGCAAGTAGATTCCAGAAGGCAAAGGCCAGAGGGAGAAGGAAGCTGTTGTTACAGCTGGGGTTGGTCAGTGTTGACTGGACCTCCATGTTGAAGGATGGAGGTAGAAGGGTAAAGTGTCGCTAAGGGATGCTGGTGCCTCAGGGCTCCCAAGTTAATTCACAGCCAAGGATGGGGCCAGCTGGACTCAGGGAATCAGTGTCTTGCCTAGTGTCATAGAACAATGGAAAGAGTTTCCCTCATGCTCTGGAGGCAGAGGCTGGAGGAGAGGTCAAGGGATCAGTGGGCTAGAATCATTCTGAACCACTGAGTGGGTGATGTATTATTTATGATTTAATAAAGCTTGCCTCAAGTATCAGAAGGCAAAGCCAGCCACACTAGTTAGCTATAGAAGCTAGGCAGTGGTGGCACACACCTTTAATCCCAGCACTCAGGAGACAGGCAGACAGATCTCTGTGAGTTCAAGGCCACGCTAAGCTACTTGAAATGGATCCAGTCTAAAAGAGAAACAGAGCTCACACAAAGGTGATCTTGGCACTTGGTATCCCATACCTTTAATCCCAGGATTTGAGAGGTATGAAAGGAAGAAGCAAAGGGTCTCATGAGAGAATTTGTCTCCAGCCACGACGAGGAGAGTCAGCAGTCTGGGATTGCAATCTCAGGCTTGGTGGAGAAAGGATTGCAGTCTGTGGTTTGGTGGAGAGAGCTGCACCCTGGGGATTTTCAGAGACAGGGTCAGCCATTTCAGTCTTCAGTAGAGGCAAGAACTAGCGGCCTAGCTGCTTTGCTTCTCTGATCTTTCAGCTTGAAGCTTGAACCCCAATATCAGGTTCTGTGTTACCCTGGAACTCCTGAGTTCCAGTCAGTATGGCTGTGGCTTGTACATGGCCACCTTTTCTTTGCAACCCTTTCATATGTCCTTGTCCACATGTTCCCTCTTTATGAGGGCAGCAGTCACCTCAGATTAGGGATCCCAATGATGCCAGTTTCACTCAATAGCTTCAGAGATACTGTCTCCTAACAATGTCACATCCTACAGTCCTAGGGGTAAGAAGCTTCACCTGTGAATTCTAGGGCAGGGCCAACTCAGTTCACAGCATTTAATGAGGGTCACGGGGCTGGCGGGGAGCAGGCTTCAGGCAGCCTCTCTTGACACACAGTCACACACACAATGTCTTTGTCGAACAGGGACTACTATCCCATGGCAGAGCCATGAGATTCTATTGTCTAGTGGAATCATGCCCTGCTAAATTGGGAAGGTCCACTGAACCTTTTTTTTTTTTTTTTAACCAACTATGGTATCATCCCAAAATGTTGCCATTATTAAGTGACTATCTCCCCCAACTGTCTCTCCTCTCTTTGAGACAATGTCCCACTCTATAGCTCAGACTGGCCTTGGGCTTACTTCAGCCTGTAGCCTAGATTGGTCTTGAACTCTTAATCCTCCTGCCTCAGTCTCTCATGTGTAGGATTGTAGGCATGTGGCACCAGACCCAGGAGCAATTCTCATATTGAAAAACGAAGCCAGCGCGCAGAAATATAATATCTTCTCATTTTCTTCACAGCCGCCACCACCACTATTGGTGTGTATATCTTTCTAGATAGTTTTCTTTGAAAGAGTGCACATAAATACATGAGCACATAGGGGATGGCAGGCTGTTTTTAAAATAAAATTTAAATCTCTGTTGCGGTGGAAAGTCTAGCTAATGAAAAATATGTTTCAAAACAGACTGAGGCATTCTCCGTGCTGAATATGGAGTTCCATCTCTCATTTGCAATGGAAAAGTCCCTTGTTTTTTTGTTTTTTTTTAATACATTATTAAGAGGCCTTACAATACAAACCACATTTTCCAATTCAATAGCATACAAGGTCAGCCAAGCAAACAATGTAAACCAACTTCAAATGTGCTCGCTCAGGAGCTGCATTGCAATCAGAGCCGCGGGGTGGGCTGCCGGCCTGCTGCTGAACTGCTAGCATCTCTAACCCAGCCCCCTGGGCACTGGGAAGCCAGGAAAGATGCTTCACTGGGGGTGGCAGTGGTGTGATCTCGTATTTTCTGATTAACAAGGATATAATTTCTTAAAGCAGGAAAACCAGGATTTTGCTGCTCTCCTTGGCTTTCTTGAACTGGCTTTTGTGCAAAAAAGAGATGTTGCTGGCTTGGGAAAGCTGGTGGGGACGCATACGGTGGGGAGGGAGGTGTGGGGGAGGGGAGGCAGGGCTGGAGGAGGGGAGGGAGGTGTGGAGGAGGGGAGGCAGGGCTGGAGGAGGGGAGGGAGGTGTGGAGGAGGGGAGGCAGGGCTGGAGGAAGGGAGGGAGGTGTGGAGGAGGGGAGGCAGGGCTGGAGGAGATTGGAGAAAGAGTGTCTAAACTGACCACTGAGTTCAGTTGGGCCCCAATCTCTGTTCTGAAAACCAGTCTCCAGGCCATACCATCCTCTCTGCCAAGGGAGCTAAGGCAAGACAGCTTCTGCACCAGGATGTTCTTTCCTTATGCTACAGACCTTAGTCCTCCAAGGTCCCTCACACTGGTCACCATCTTGGACACCATGTTCAGTCTGCTACTGCTACTCATAGTCTGCAGAGGCCTCTCCCCCCTACTCTCTTTCTGGGAGTCTTGCCTGTACCCATGGCTACCTGAGTGTCCTGTCACCACCTTGGCTTTGGGGCTCTCCAAATCCTCATGTCTGTCCTTCATTGAATTAGGAATGACCTTGACGGTGGTGACAGGGTTTCCCACAGCACTCTTACAGAGGGTGTCAGCAGGGTTCTTCTCTCTCCAGGAGCCTTCTGTCTGTCTCTCTGCTACATCCCTGGACCTGACCTCCATCTCTGTGGCCCAGCAGGGTTCCAATGTTCACTCGTCTCCTAGGGGGGAGACTGAGCATGTAGTCCTTCTAGTTGGCTGTGCCATTGGGCCTCTAGCTGCAAGGGCAGCTAGCAATAACTAATGATAGACAGCTAAAGGTGGGGCCTCTAGAACCCTGGGAGAGGAGGGTCAGACATTAGGAGATGTCCCTCAGTTTCCCTGCCCTTACCGTGGCCTGCTGTATCCAGAAGAGCCTATCTCAAGAGAAGTTATCCACAGTCCCACTTAGCTTCTGTGTCTCTCCACCTGCTGGCCTCTCATGGCAGCCACCTCTGTGATCTCATCATTCAGTCCACTTTCCTTACCTTTAAGTGTTACTGGAGAAAAGTCCTCAGATACCATCTGGACCATGATGGCCCTGAGACAGGCTGTAGCTCCTTAGGTGGCTTCTGTCTCCTTCACCTTAGTGGCCCTTAAGCCTTACTGTCCTTACCTGTGGTGGAATCGGGTGCTGAGGCCCTTCTGTGTGTCCTCTACACCATGTCACATGATGTCCATCCTCAGGGGTTAGAGTATGCAGAATGGTTCCTCCACGGGCCCTTTTCTCTCCAGATGTCAGCCCTCATGCCGTCATGCATTGTTCACTTTTTTTAGAAGACAGAACCTCTCACTGGCCTGGCAATAATTGCCAACTAGGCTGTCTGGCTGGCCAAGAAGGCCCAGGGATCTGCCTGTCTCTGCCTCCCCAGTGCTGAGAGTACAAGTACATGCCATTGCGCCTTGGTTCTGATCAAACTCAGGTCCTCATGCTTGCAAGGCAAGCATTTTACTGACTAAGCCATCTCCCTACTTGATCACTCAGCAAAAGAAGATAAATATTTTTATATGGGCCTAGCATGGCCATATCCATTCATCAGATACTAATAAAAAAACCAGGTTTATATCTGGATCTTTAATTGGATTACATTGGTTGGCATGGCTGTTTTTTTATGCTAACACCATGTTTTTGTTTTTGTGACTATAGCTTTTTAGAATAACTTTAGATGAGGAATGGTCAGACTTCCTAGCTCTTTCATCGTTTAGGATTGTTTTAGCCATCCTGGATTTTCTTTTTCCATATGAAGCTGAGAATTGTCCTTTCAAGATCTATGAAGAATTGTGTTAGAATTTTAATGGGGATACATTGAATCTGTAGATTGCTTTTGGTAGGATGGCCATTTTTACTATGTTAATCCTACTGATTCATGAGCATGGGAGATCTTTCCATCTTCTGATATCTTCTCCAATTTCTTTCTTCAAAGACTTGAAGTTCTTGTTATCCAGGTCTTTCACTTGCTTCATTAGAGTTACCCCAAGATATTTTATATTATTTGAGGCTATTGTGAAGGGTGTTGTTTCCCTGATTTCTTTCTCAGCATATTTGCCATTGGTATGTATGAGAGCTACTGATTTTTTTGTGAGTTAATTTTGTATCCAGCTACTTTGTGGAAAGTGTTTATCAGCTGAAGGAGTTCCTCAGTAGAAATTTTAGGGTCACATGTATACTATCATGTCATCTGCAAATAATGAATTTAGACTTGCTCATTCTCAATTTGTATCCCCTTGGTTTCCTTCAGTCATCTTAGACATCAAGTAGTATATTGAATAGAGACAGAGAGAGTGAACAACCATGTCTTGCTCCTGATTTTAGTGTAATTGCTTTGTGTTTCTCTTCATTTAAGTTGATGTTGGCTGTGGGCCTGCTGTAAACTGCCTTTATTATGTTTAAATATGTCCCTTGTATTATTTTATCTTGAAGAGCTGTTGGATTTTGTCAAAGGCCTTTTCTGCATCTAAGAAGATGATGGAGGGTTTTTTTCTTTCAGTTTGTTTATATGGCTGATTACATTTATTGATTTTCATGTATTAAAACCATCCCTGCATCTCTGGAATGAAGGCTACTTGATCATGGTGGATGACATTTTTGATGTGTTCTTGATTGGGTTTGCAAGTATTTTATTGAGTACTTTTGATCTATGTTCATAAGTAAAATAGGTCTGTATTTTTTTCATTCTTCATTGGATCTTTGTGTGGTTTGGATATCAGGTAACTGTGACCTCATAGAATGAGTTGGACAGTGTTCTTTCTGCTTCTATTTTGTGGAATAATTTGAGGAGTGTTGGTGTTAACTCTTTTTTAAAAGTTTAGTAGAATTCTGCACTAAAACCAATTGGCCCTGGGCTTTTATTGGTTGGGAGAAAAGTCTCCCAACCAAACAGACTGCCTCTATTTAACCAGGGGTTATAGGTTTGTTTAAATTGCTTATCTGATCTTGATTTACTTTGGTAAGTGGTGCCTATCAAGAAAATTATCCATTTATGTTAGAGTTTCCAATTTTATAGAATACAAGTTTTTAAAGTATCTCCTTATGATTCTCTGGATTTCCTTGACATGTATTGTGAGTTTTTTATTTTTATTTTGTTGATTTGGATATTCCATCTCTGCATGTTAGTTAATTTGGATAAGGGTTTGTTGATTTTATTGATTTTTCTCAAGGAACCAACTCGTTTCATGGGCTCTTCATATTATTCTCTTTTACTGTCTTATTGAGTTTAGCCCTGCAGTTGATGACCTCGTGCTGTTTACTCCTTTTGGATGCTATTTCTTCTTTTTATTCTAGATCTTTCAGGTGTGCTGCTAACATACTCCATTTTTTTAAGTGTAGGCACTTAGTGCTATGATCTTGTGTCTTGGCACAGCTCTCATTACCAAGTCCACATCCAATAGAGGGTCACTATACAAAAATATACAAAGAACTCGAGAAACTATATATCAAAAAACCCAAAAACCCAATTTTATAATGGGGGTACAGATCTAAACAGAGAATTCTCAATAGAGCAAACTCAAATGGCTGAGAAACACTTAAAGAAATATTCAGTATCCTTAGTCATCAGAGAAATGCCAATCAGAACTACTTTGAGATTCCATCTCACACCCATCAGAATGGCTAAAAGGCAGTTAGTTGTGCTGGAGAGGATATGGACCATGAGGCAGACTGGAGTGGGGGGAATCAGGGGACACTTTAGGGATGATATGGAAACCTAGTGCAGTGGAAACTTTCTATAATATAAGAAGGCAATCCTAATGAAGTGTCTAAATAATAAAGGAAACGGAATCCCCACTGGTCATCTCTTGTCACCAAATGGAGCTTCCAGTTCCTATTGAGTTGTTGGTCAAAAGGGTCCCATGGAAACCCCCAAACAACCCAGGCGGTTGCCAAGACAATAGGGTGCTCTTCACAAACTGAGTGCAAGACCCCATTGCTGAAGATAACACCCACACAACTCACTGGACATAGAGAGGTTAAACTGGTACCTGCATAGAACCTCACCCTCGTGTTCTAGTGTCTATGACATGGAAAGGTACTCTGAAGGCTACCAAAAGAGAAACATAAACATCAACCCAACCACAAACCCTTTGATTTACAATCTGTCCTACCTGAAAAATATGCTACGGCAACAAATCTTGTGGAAGTAACCAACTGCACTGGTTTGAAAGAAAATGACCCCATAGGGAGAGGCACTATTAGGAGGTGTGGCTTTGTTAGAGTAGGTGTGGCCTTGTTTGGAGGAAGTGTATCACTGTGGGGGTGGGCTTGGAGCTCTCCTATGCTCAAGCTATGCTCAGTGTGGCACACAGTTGCTTCTGCTGCCTGCAGATCAAGATGTAGGACTCAGCTCCTTTTCCAGCACCATGTCTGCCTGCATGCCACCATGTCTTGTCATGATGGTAATGGAATAAACTTCTGAAATTGTAAGCCAGCCCCAGTTAAATATTTTCCTTTTATAAGAGTTATGGTGGTTATGGTATCTCTTCACAGCAATAGAAACCCTAACTAAGACACCAACTGATGTCTGATTTGACTTAAGGCCCACTCAGTGAGATGGAAGCCATATCTGATACTGCTTGGATGACCAAGAGCCAGAGCCAAGATACACCAGCGATCTAGGGTGAAACCAAATACTACTGGTCTAAAAACAAACAATAAAATGATTCCTAATGACATTCTGCTATACTCATAGATCAGTGCCTTGCTCACCCATCATCAGAGAAGCTTCCTCCTGCAGCAGATGGGAACAAACACGGAGACCCACAGTCAGACATGAGACACACACATACACACACACACACACAGAGAGAGAGGGGGGGGGAGGGAGGGAGAGAACTCTAAATTGAATGTCTCCATCAAATCCTTCCCCTTAGAGCTCGGGGAACCCTGAGGAAAAGGAGGCAGAAGGATAGAGGGCACCAGGAGAATAAGGTCCTTGGCATATATACATAATATATATATTTCAGTTTAGCACTTTCATGGAATACCCAAATGTATAAACCAGTGGTCTCTGGTGCTTAGGCCTTCTCTCTCTTTTTTAAAATTTTATTTGTCTTTATTTTGTGCACGTTGGTGTTTGGTCAGCATGGATGTCTGTGTGAGGGAGTTGGATCCACTTGAGTTCAACTTGAGTGAGACAAGTGTGAGCTGCTGTGTGGGTGCTGGGAACTGAACGAGGACCATCAGGAAGAGGACCAATGCTCTTAACCACTGAGTCATCTCTCCAGCCCTACTGTGTGCCTTCTCTTGGGGATCTTTATAGTTATGTTGGCTTGGCCAACTTCAATATGATGACTTTCATCCTGTTTTATTTTATTTTATTATGTTTTGTTTTGTTGTTATCTCTTAGAAGCCTGTTCTTTTCTCATGAGAGACAGAAAGGGAGTGGATCTGGGTGGGAGAGGAGGGGAGGAGAAAGTGGGAGGGGTAGAAGGAGGGAAACTGTATCGGGATATGCTGTCTGGGAAAAGGATTTATGCTTATCAAGGGGGAGGGAGCCTGGGATGATGAAATAGTGATTAAGAAGCATTGTGTTTTTCTAGCAGAAGTCCCTGGGTTCAGTTCCACATGGAAAATCACAACTGTCTGTGACTCCAATTACAGGGGATCAGACTCCTTCTTCTGACGTCTGTGGACACCAGGCATGCATGTGGTACACAGACACATATGCAGGCAAAATACTCATATGCAAAAAATAAAATTAATCTGAAAAACAAAATAAGAATTCTCTATTTAGCTCCGTATCCCACTTTTTAATTGGATTATATGGTGTTTTGGAAACTAGCTTCTTGAGTTCTTTGTAAATTTTGGAGATCAGCCCTCTGTCGGATGTGGGGTTGGTGAATATCTTTTCCCAGTCTGTGGGCTGCCGTTTTGTCTTGCTGACTGTGTCCTTTGCCTTACAGAAGCTTCTCAGTTTCAGAAGGTCCCATTTATTAAAAAGACACATAAGAAAGTGCTCAACATCCTTAGCCATCAGGGAAATGCAAATTAAAACAATTCTGAGATAGCATCTTACTCCTGTCAGAATGGCTAAAATCAAAACACCAATGACAGTTCATGTTGGAGAGGATATGGAGAAAGGGGAACACTTCTCCACTGCTGGTGGGAGTGCCAACTTGTACAGCCACTTTGGAAATCAGTATGGCGACTCCTCAAGAAAATGGGAATCAGTCTACCACAAGATCCAGCAATTCCACTCCTAGGCATATACCCAAAAGAAGCACATTCATACAACAAGGGCATCTGTTCAACAATGTTCATAGCAGCACTATTTGTAATAGCCAGAACCTGGAAGCAACCTAGATGCCCCTCAACTGAAGAATGGATACAGAAAATGTGGTACATTTACACAATGGAGTACTACTCAGTGGAAAAAAACAATGGAATCTTGAAATTCTCAGGCAAATGGATAGAACTAGAAGAAAGCATTCTGAGTGAGGTAACCCAGTCACAAAAAGACAAACATGGCACGTACTCACTCATATATGGATTTTAGACATAAAGCAAAGGATTACCAGCCTACAATCCACATTGCCAGAGAAGCTAGGAAACAAGGAGGACCCTATGAGAGACATACATGGTCCTCCAGAGAAGGGTAAAGGGACAAGATCTCCTGAGCAAATTGGGAGCATAGGAGGAGGGGGGAGGGAGCGAGGAGAATGAGAAGGGGAGAAGAGGAGGGGTGAGGAGGACATGAGGGAGCAGAAAGGTTGAGTCGGGGGAAGAATAGAAGAAAACAAGAAATGAGATACCATAATAGAGGGAGACATTTTAGGTTTAAAGAGAAATCAGGCACTAGGGAAATGTCTGGAGATCCACAAGTATGATACCAACTAACAATCTAAGCAACAGTGGAGAGGCTACCTTAAATGCCCTCCCCTGATAATGAGATTGATGACTAACTTATATGCCGTCCTAGAGCCTACATCCAGCAGCTGATGGAAGCAGAAGCAGACACCCACTGCTAAACACTGAACTGAACTGGAATCCAGTTGCAGAGAAGGAGGAGTGATGATCAAAGTGGTCAAGACCAGGCTGGTGAAATCCACAGAAACAGCTGACCTGAACAAGGGGAACTCTTGCTCCCCAGACTGATATCTGGGAAACCAGCATGGGACTGATCCAGACCCCATGAATGTGGGTGTCAGTGAGGAGCCCTCAAAAGTCTATGGGGAGTCTTGTAGTAGATCAATACTTATCCCTAGCATAGGAATGGACTTTAGGAGCCCATTCCACATAGAGGGATACTCCCTGAGCCTAGACACACGGGGGAGGGCCTAGGCCCTATCCCAAAGGATATGATAGACTCTGAAGACGGCCCCCATGGAAGGCCTCACCCTCCCTGGAGAGCAGAAAGGGTATGGGATAGGTAGGGTGTTAGTGGGGGCAGGGTAGGAGGAGAGGGAGAGGGAAATGGCATTGACATGTAAAACAATCTTGTTTCTAATTTAAATAAAAAATGGGGAAAAAAACAAGAAAACCTTGTTTAATATTAGAAGTGGCACCTAAACACACACACACACACACACACACACACACACACTCCTCTTACTTTTGAACATTCCCGTGACAACATTTAATCCCAAATTCTTTTTCTGAAGTTTCCTAGCAACCCGAGGCTCATCCCTCTAACCAGAGGTTTGGTGGTCACCTTCATTGACTCTCAGAAGAGGTAGATGGAAACTGTGGGACTACACAAACCATGATGGTCAACCTGGATCAGGTCTTGGGAGACAGGTCACTGGGTGTGTCTGTCAGAGGATGATTTTCATACAGTGGGAGGACCTGCCCACTGTGAGCAGCACCAACCCCTGTGCTGTCGTCCTGGTCTGCATAAAAGCAGAGAGTAAGCTGAAAACCAGCATGCATCTCTTGCTGCTTCCTGACTGTGGACACAATGTGACCAGCTGCTTCAAGCTATGGAGGCCTTGACTTCCCCATCACGATGCCCCGTACCTTATGCTGTGAGCCAAAGCCAACCCTTTCTTCCTTCCTCAAGTTGCTTTTGTGAGGGTATTTTATCTCAGCAACAGAAAAGTAACTAAGACAGAGACCCAGTAAATCCAAACCTTGCTTGTGATGGAAGTCCAGGTATTCTTTCCTGTGAGCAGGAGTCTCAGGAGCAGCAGGTTGCTAGGGAGGAAGAGGAGCCTGTCGGGTGTTGGTTAAAGCTGATGGGCCCAACAGTAGACTTCAGTTTCCACCTGTCTAGCAAATGCTACAAGCTACCAATGACACAAGGTAAGACAGCTCCAACTGTGGATGCCAAAGAACAAGCCATTTTATTTGCTGTGGTCACTAGTGGTTCCAAGTTAAACACACCATGTCTTGCTCCAGATTTGCACACACTTGGGGAAGTGAGTGGGGCTGAGTGTAAGCTATTACTTTTCACTCCTCTTCCTTTGTAATTCAGTACTGAGGCTCTGGGAGGGAAGCCTAGGTATGTATTTCTCATCTTTGTAGGTGTGTATGATGTGCGCATTTGTATGTGTATGTATGATGTGTGTGGTGCATTGTATGCTTACATGTATGGTGTGTGTGTGTGTGTGTGTGTGTGTGTGTTGTGTGTGTGGGTGTGCATGTTCATATACTAAAACTCAAGTCACATTCATGCCAAGGTGTCTGTGTGGAAGTCAGAGGGTGACCTCAATTGTTGGTCCTTGCCTTCCATTTTGTTGGAGATAGGATCTCTTGCTTGCCATGACATATCCCAGGATGGCTGGTCTGTGAACTCCTGCAGATTCTCCTATCTTTGACTCCCATTTCCCTGTAGGAGTGCTGGGATTATAGCCATGTGCTACTGTGTCCATCTTTACCTGGGGTCTGGGAATCAAAACTCTAGTCCTCGTGGTTGCATGGCAAGCATTTTACCTGTTCACCTGTCTCCTCACATCCCCTTAGCTATCTCTTTTCAAATGCACACCATGCTCTTGTGATAGCTACAATGAAGGCTTAAGGCATGGAAGCCATTTAGCTCACTACCATGAGAACATAGTGCCCTCCAAAAGACACTGGAGACACTTGGGCTAGGACCTAGCCACGAGGTGCTTTGGTTGCAGCCAAAAGAAGCTACATGGAACTTGTGCAGTCTAAAGAAGAGGGTGGAGATGCTAGCTGGGCTGAAGAGAGCTTTTGGAACCCAGCTGGAGGGAGCCACGCTGCAGCTTTGCAGCCTTCTGTGTGAGTGAGTGGCCCCTGAGGGGAGTGATTATCCTCAGTCCCCAAGGTAGTGAGGCATGGATTGATGGACCCCCCAGGACTGGGCCCAAGATGAAGAATAAAGGGGGTTGGAGTCCAAGGGACAAAGCTATCAGCTGATCCACTTCTGTCTGGTCTCAACTGGAGCAAGACTTGATATGGGAGGGACGTGGGGTGGTAGAGGACCCTTCCACGGCCGACACAGCCCAGCTTTGATGAAATGTTTCACCTTTCCTGGCTCCTCTCAGTAGCAGGCAGCTAGTGTCCCTGGGCTAATCATGACCAGGGACATTAGCACCTCAGACTACCCAAGAGCACTGAGTACTGGGCTCTGCTAATTTGCTGAAAATTATCACAAGCTCTGGGGCTCCTATGCAACCAAGATCCCACCAGGTTGCAGTCCCCCACAGCCAGACATCTGCCCTTTGACAGGACTCTAGCCCAGGATGCCCACTGTCTCAAGTATTTACTGTGGATAATGGCAACACCAGATCACAAAACTCTTTCCCAAGAGCTGGTGTCTGGTAGAGAGCCAGCTGTCTGTAACTGTTGTCTGGCCTCAGGCACCTTGCAGAGATTCCATTTCCTGGTTTAAAGCTCTGTCCGCTAGACCTGGAACAGGATGCCTCTAACAATCCCCTCTCATCATAGCAGGGAGGACACAGGGCCCTCTAAACACCCAAGTCAACTGCTTTTCATACAGCCAGTAGCACCAGTCTGCCTGAGTCTCCTCCCGAGAACTCCCAGCATGTGTTTGATGTCGTATCTGACACTGTCTGTGACCAGCCAGGTGCCATTTTTGGTGATGGTTAATACGATGATCAACTTCACAGGATCTAAGGTCACCTAGGAGACAGGGCTCTGGACATGTCTGTGAGGGATAATCTAGATTACATAAACTGTGGTGGGAAAACTGTCCTTAACTGGACAGGACCATTCTTAACACCTGACTGGTGCTCTGGATAAAAAGGCAAGTGAGGAGGGGCTCCAATCTGTCTAAGACCGGGCTGGTTTCTGAAGACATAATCCAAACACCAAACCACATCCAACAACTGTGAAGTGACAAACGTATAACCATAAAAGCACCCCAGAGCAAAGACCAGACCTGGGGAACTTTTTCGGGCATGCAGAATGCTGAGAACTCCATGGAAACCTTGGTGGACACCAGTGACCCTGGGGCACCATAGAGCAAAGACAGCATTTCTCTGCCACCCAGGGAGTCTGAAAGAGATGGGAAGTTGAGATCTAGGGGTCTCTACTCTGTGACTCCAGTGCAAGGAGCAACAGGTGAGAGACCTGTCCCTGAGAAACAGAGCTGCACATTGCTTGAGCCCTAGCAAATAAAGGCCTGAGGACGGTGACAAACAGAATCAACTCACTGAAGAGCAGAGTAACAACACTGTGAATGGGAAAGAAACAACCCGAAGTAGAAGGGCCCAGTCATCACTTATCTGGAGCCCCTGAGCCCCAGATACCCAAAGAAAGTCAGTCTGAGGTAGGCAAATTAGCAGAACAAAAGAGATAGGGAGAGGAAGAAGGCCACAAGGACCCCTCCCCCATGGAGACTGGGCCACAGAATCTAGATGATGGAGTCATCAAGTCTACACCCAGGGGCAAATTCAGTGGGAAAGTCCATGAGGCCAGGAAGACACAATCAGATCTCCCTGCCTCATGAAGCAGAGGGACAAACAGGCAAGAAAGGTGTGGCGATCCCAGCAAAGGCTCAAGAAGAGAGAAGTGTCCCTGGAGATTCAGATGTCAACTGTCCAAGATCCAGAGACACGAAGACACTCTGGACAGTGAACGTAAGACGGCGGTAAGTCAGGTGCCAAGAAAGATGCAGGAAATTTGAAGAATCAAGGCGTTAGGAGCAAGAAGTCACTGGGCAGTGGAGATACTGGGCAGTGAGGGTGTTCAGAGAAGGAGAAGTGAATTAGAGAGAAATCCTAGTATGATTTTCACTGTAGGTGTGAAAGGAATTCTGCAAATAATGGGATCACTATTTATAGTGTTGATGGGATCAATGTTTAAGGGAAGCAAGCTTAGAGTTACCTGGCTATAGTGTCTTCAAAAGTTCATGTGTAGATCCTGAAGGGGTAACAGCAAAAGTGTAGCCCTCCCTGTTGTACAAGGTACAAGAAAGCCCTGAAGTAGTTCACTAATGGGGAGGGAGGGGAGGGGGGGGAGAGAGGGGAGGAGGGGGAGGGGGAGGGGAGGAGGAGAGCTTCCTGACTGCAGATGTGTGGTGGCTGCCACACAATGCTGCTGCTGTGACTTCCTCATCGTGATGGACTGGACCCTCCAACTGTCAACCAGAATAAACCCTACTATCCTGAAGTTGCATCTGTTAAGCATTTTGTCACAGCAACAAGTGACAATTCCACTTCCCTCACCGGGTGGGGCACCCTCCATACTCATGACAGGAATGTCAACATTAGCAAGACTGATGAAGAGTGGGGATGGCAGGGCTGTCACAGGCCGTCTATCTATGGGGCACCTGTACAGCTCTCTGGGAGGAAGACGAGGGGCATATTGAACATACCTTTTGTTGTAGCAGTTCCAATGCTAGGAACTTACACTACACCCTACAGGTAGCAAAAGGGCTCAGGGCAGGTAAAGGAGACTGAGAACAAGCTGGAAAAGCTCAGTTCAGTCTCCAAGATCCCTATGGTAGAAGGAGAATCCTGGGAGTTGTTCTCTGACCTCCACACATGGGCCATGTGTTCTTTCTGAGAGGATGAAGCTGAGATGGTAGGCAGGGCCGGGCCACTGGGACCTGTGGACTACGTCATTAGGTGCTGTGATTTTTTTTCCATTCCTCGGACAAGATGACTGAGGTCAATGTTGTGAGCAAACCACACCCACCTTGTCTGCCAAGGAGGATCATCCAGGTTGCAAATGATTTGGTGGCATCCACGCGCAGTCGTTATATGCTTTGCCTTCTTCATCTCAGACAAGAGTGAGGGCCTCCGCATTCGGAGATTGTTGGGAGAAGAAGACAACAGCCTTGGGTATGGTGGTCGGTTCTAAGCTGGTGAGAGGCTTGTCAGAGGACTGCATGCTGAGTGCAAGGAGCTTGGCCTCCGCTGTGCTCCACTGAAGGGGGCATGTGAAGACCCTAAGTGAGAACAGAGCAGATGCCAGCCAACTCCCCAGGCAAGGCTGTCTGCACTCGCCTCTATTCCAATCTTCCGTGGACTGGCCGTGGCCACTGTCACAGGTCCAACCCTTTCTGACACGTGTGACTCTTTGGGATTAGGTCCTGCCGATTTCTAACCTCATGCAGCCCGTGACCCCTCACCCCTTCCTCACAAGTTCCAAAGTGTGGCCTCTCTCCCCAGCCTCACCTGTGCTCTCTCCCCAGCCTCACCTCTGCTCTCTCCCCAGCCTCACCTGTGCTCTCTCCCCAGCCTCACCTGTGCTCTCTCCCCAGCCTCACCTGTGCTGCCTCACCTCTGCTCTCCAGCCTCACCTCTGCTCTCTCCCCAGCCTCACCTGTGCTCTCTCCCCAGCCTCACCTCTGCTCTCTCCCCAGCCTCACCTCTGCTCTCTCCCCAGCCTCACCTGTGCTCTCTCCCCAGCCTCACCTCTGCTCTCTCCCCAGCCTCACCTCTGCTCTCTCCCCAGCCTCACCTCTGCTCTCTCCCCAGCCTCACCTCTGCTCTCTCCCCAGCCTCACCTGTGCTCTCTCCCCAGCCTCACCTCTGCTCTCTCCCCAGCCTCACCTCTGCTCTCTCCCCAGCCTCACCTGTGCTCTCTCCCCAGCCTCACCTCTGCTCTCTCCCCAGCCTCACCTCTGCTCTCTCCCCAGCCTCACCTCTGCTCTCTCCCCAGCCTCACCTCTGCTCTCTCCCCAGCCTCACCTCTGCTCTCTCCCCAGCCTCACCTCTGCTCTCTCCCCAGCCTCACCTGTGCTCTCTCCCCAGCCTCACCTCTGCTCTCTCCCCAGCCTCACCTCTGCTCTCTCCCCAGCCTCACCTGTGCTCTCTCCCCAGCCTCACCTCTGCTCTCTCCCCAGCCTCACCTCTGCTCTCTCCCCAGCCTCACCTGTGCTCTCTCCCCAGCCTCACCTCTGCTCTCTCCCCAGCCTCACCTCTGCTCTCTCCCCAGCCTCACCTCTGCTCTCTCCCCAGCCTCACCTCTGCTCTCTCCCCAGCCTCACCTCTGCCTTCTTTGGCAACCAGATTTTCTTCCAGCTAACAATGTCTCTTATTTTCAGTTCTGGCTCACCTGTGACCTTTTTAGGGAATGCTCTTTAACCTTCCAGGCCTAGCTAAGAGCCCTTACATCCACCCTGTCTGGTGCTAACCACTCTTGGGATTCCTTCCTCCTTGACTGCCATTTGCCTGGTTGGTCCACTCCACTCCAGCGACAGCACCTACACGAGCAGGCACCTAGCATATGCTCACAGGCTTTGACTGATTGGGCACCACTCAACTAGATAATTCTTTCCTTTTAAACTTTATTTTTAATTATGTGTTTGTTCTTGTCTGAGGGTATACGCCATTGAGTGCTGGAAGCTAGAGGAATGGGATCCCCCGGGGGCTGGAGTTATGGGTGGTTGTTTCACAAGGGCCCTGGAAACAGAGCTCTCAAGAGCATCGTGCTCTCTTAGCTGCTGAGCCATCATCTCTCTAGCCCTGACAATTAGCTTAATAGCCACCCACATCCCCATTGAACAGACAAGGACCCTGGTGATGGAGACTCTCATTGTGAGTCAGAGACAATTGAGGAGAATGGAAAGGCTGGGTGTGGCTGCATAATGCGAGGTGCGTGGCTCATTAGCCAGAACACTCAGTAAAGCAGAGTGGGAGGTGTCAGCACTTTGGTGGCATTGGCTGACAGCAGGCCCACTGCTCCCGCCTCTCCGGTGTTGGGGCCTCTGGGAAAGGCTCTGCTCTGCAGTGTGGCTCTAGGGCCACCAGGATTGTAGCCCAAGCACATGTCCTAGTGTCCCATTGGATCCCAGTGTCCCAAGGCCACAGCTGTCACCACCATTCCCAATTCACTGATGGAGACCAAGGTCTAGGAAGGGTCCTACTAAAGACAGCAAGACAGCAAGACAGCAAGACAGCAAGACAGCAAAAAAGCCACGGTGGGACCCAAGTCAGTGCTTAAAATTGGTGCAAAGGCAGATGTCAGAGTGGGTACCAGTCTGCCTCCACCAACCGTCCCAGGACCCACTGGACCCCTGATCACCCCTCCAACCAACAGGCCTGGCATTTCCTCTTTCCCAAGTGACACTTTCAGGGCCTTCACCTTGCTGGGCATCTCATTTTCTGGATGTGGCTTCCTGTCCAGAGTCTTTTGGAAACAGTCTGAAAGCTCAAGGAGTAGGGTCAGGGCTAGGCTTTGCACAAAGGGCTCATGTTGGGAACAAAGGGACCCAACTGCCCAGGCCAGCTTATAACTCTCCTTGTGCCAACTTGATAATCTCATTGCTTCCCTAGAGTCCCCCCAGCTCAGCTTAGACGCTCTTGAGTTCAAGTTGGTTTTAATAGCCTCCCTCCCCTTTGTATTGGGCTATTGATCTTCATTTTGCAGACTGACTTTGGCGGTGAACCACTGTGTCTTGGAAGGCTTGTCAGAGGCTCATTTAGGCTTACAGCTTTCATTAGCACAGTTAACGTCCTGTATGGCGCACACATATTTCTTCACATGTAGCCACTCTCTGGTTTGCTATCCAGATGGTTTTAAAATCAAGGAAGCTGCTGTGTTTGCCTCGAGCTGGTTATTTTGAATTTCAAGATTGCAGCCTCGGTCAGAAGATAAGTGAAACAGCTGGCCGGGCTGATTCGCCTGCGACTTGCCAAGTACAAAATGAAGTCTCTGTTGATAATTTCCTTTGTTTTAAATAATTAACACAATTACCAATTTCTATTCCCCTTGGGATGCCGAAGAAGTGTATTTAAGTTAATTTCCGCCCGTGTGTGTGTGTGTGTGTGTGTGTGTGTGTGTGTGTGTTTGGGTGTGTGTTTGGGTGTTTGTGTGAGTGTGTGTTTGTGTGTGAGTGTGTGTGTGTGTTTGGGTGTGTGTTTGGGTGTGTGTTTGGGTGTTTGTGTGAGTGTGTGTTTGTGTGTGAGTGTGTGTGTGTGTGTTTGTGTGAGTGTGTGTTTGTGTGTGAGTGTGTGTGTGTTTGGGTGTGAGTGTGTGTATGTTTGTGTGTGAGTGTGCGTGTGTGTGTTTGTGTGTGTCTGCATAATGTGTATGTGGGGAGCATGTACACAGTCATGTGGAAGCCAAAGGTTGACATCCATCTTCTTCAATCACTCTCCATCTCATTCTTTGAGACGGATCTCTTACCAACCTAGGGCTCACTGGTTTGGCAAGAATGCTCAACAGGCTCCAAGCAGTCTCCTGTCTCTACCTCTCCAGCACTGGGGCCAGATATGTGCCACGGTACCAGGGTTTAGAACTCAAGCCCTCAGGCTTGCATGGCAGAGCCATCTCCTCAGACCCTTCTCATTTTTGAAATTGCTCTCATCAGAATTAATCTATTAGGGGGTAGCTGTGATTTTTTTAAACTGGTTAATCTGTATGTAAATGGTAACTTGTCATCAGAAAGCAGACAGCTCTAGATAAAAGCAAGACCTAAATTAGATAGCCCCAATACACAAAAAGTACGCGTGAACCCCCCAACCCCCCCCAAACCAACCGGAGACAGAGTGCTTTTTTATTGCCCACCTCAAGCAAAAATTGTTGAATAAAGAGATTTTTTTTTTTTTTAAAAGCCAGAAATTGCTGTGGAGGGAACTGGTTCCAGCAGCTAGAGGGCTGGTCTGGGCCGTGTCTGGCATCATGTGTACCATAGCCTGATGCCTGTCATCCTCTGGCAATGACATTTTCAAATACAGACCAAGGGAGAACAAATGGGAAAAATCAGCGTCCCGATTAGCAGCCACCCAGGCTGGGCTGTTTTTCTTGGGTCCCTGCTGTGCCCTTGATTTCCTGATTGCTCAGAGCAACAATAACAAAATCCTGTGATTCCTGTGAAAACCAAACCGATTGGATTGAACTAGTCAGACCAGCACTCCCTAGCAGGGGCTATTTTGCCCCTAGAAGACACCTAGCAATGTCAGGGGACACTTCTAGAATTTTGTGACTTGGAGGGGAGGGTGGGGAGGGTGCTAGCAGTGCTGCAAGCAGCCATGAGGCACAGGACAGCCCCTTCTCCAGCAAAGAAATGTGTTCCAAATGTCAACAATGCAGGGGTTGAGAAACCTTGGGTGTGGTGGGTGTGTGGACATGTGTGGTTGCTTGTGCGATCCAAACTTCCTTAACAGAGGGGTCCAAAGGAGGAATACAAAGGACCTCTCCATCTGATGATGGTGCCAATGCAGAGTGGACTTTGACTGAAGTACTGTGGAGAACATAATTCTGGGTTTAGGCCTAGCACCAGGAGCCTCGAAGCTCGGGCTGTGTAGAGTTACTCTCTTGACCTCAGGGTCTGACCCAAGGGCTGCCCTGCTGTGGAGTAGATCCCTGCTAGTTGCCCCACTGGGCAATCTTCTCTCTTGTGGAGTTGAATTTTCTGTGCTGAAAGGTCACGGGGAATGAAGGAACGAGACTCCTCATGAGCAAGCCTCCTTGCTAAACTTCGTGGATTTTATTGGCATGGAGGAACTTGAAGCTTGCCAACCATAATAGCCCTACAATGGGGCTGAGACTGGAGGTTTCTAGGGTCATATGTCCCTTGCTCCGGCCTGCCCAGAGCCCTGGGGAAAGAGCCATAGGAGAGATGCAGAGCCCAGCAAAACAGCCAGCTCCTCCCTCATCTGCTCCCCCTCCACAGTGTCACATCTTTTGTTCTTCCTTGCTAGCAAGCCAACAGGGAGGACTTAGCAAGCCAACAGGGAGGGCTTAGTCCATATTTTGCTAGGATGATTTGGTGCTCAGGGCTAGCTAGCTGTGTGACATCTGATCTCCACTCCAGCAGAGAAAGCAGGTCCTGATGGATGAACCTTGGATCTATGTAACTGCAAGTCTTCAAACTGGGAGCACTCCCTCCCTTGACTTCCCTCTAGGTCCCTTCATCTTTTCTTAGAATATCTTGTGTAGAAATTTGGAACTGGGAAGTCAAGGCTGTGTTGAAGAGCTACGGTGCTCACATCTACCAATGAAAGGGTCTGAGAGTGCTTGAGGTTCTGGCACAAGATCTCAGGCCCTGGGACACTGGCTGCTGTGCACTGCAGAGTTTCTGGATACCAGGCATTGCCTGGCAGCAAGCTGGGGAGCCTGTGGCTCACCTTCTGGACTTGACAATAATCCTAGACAAAGGTAGGGTTTTCATGTCCATCTCACAGTGGAGAAAGCTGAGGCTGTGAGCTGAGGCTCACAGGAGAGAGTCCTGATGGGTAGGCATACAGCCACAAGCACACTTGGTGTGGGCTTGCAAGCCACAAAGTTCGAGCAGGCCCAGAATTCTTAGTTTACACTTGGGTAAGCCCTGGGCTACACTCCTGCTCTTGGGCTAGGGATCCTGGAGAGCTCAGCTGTGCACTAATAGGTCTCATTTGCCAGAAAAGGTGGAGACCGCCTGAAGCAGTGCATAGCTCCTGGGTGGGCGCTGCAGCTCCTGTAGCTCACACTCCAGGACCCACCTGAGTCCTGCCTCCCCAAGAACCCTTGCTCAGGGCAAGGAAGCCTTCCGACAAAGTCAGAGCACTGTGCTTCACGTCCCAGTGCACTCAGGCCAGGCTGTTCCTGGGAAGGGCAATGGCCTAGAGATGCAGAAAGTGCTTCTTAGCCTTTCTGGCCCCTGGACCCCAGAAATTTCTATTGAGGTCTTCCAGATACTATTAGCTCAAGACCACAGTGAAAATGGCCAAGCCTGTACCACTCTCTGTAATTAGGCAAAACCTGGAGCCACCTGGGACACATTTCCACCTCCATCCCAACTCCTCTTCCTGCCACCACCCCACAGGACTCATCATCATGAGTTGGTTTTGGGTGGCGGCACAGAGGCAAAATAGCTGTGAAGACAGGCAGAATGCCTCCAAAGGGGTCCCCAGAGCTCAGGCAAGTCAGGCATTGAAAGGGACACCCTATGTGGCAAAACAAGCCGTGCGGCCACCTGGGAAGAGGACATGAGAAAGTTAGGATTTCATAAAGGAAGAGCATGATGCAGCTGGGGAAAGCGGTTCTAGTCTCTCCTCCTCACCTGGAGAATTGGGGCCGTTGAGCACCAGGCTGGTTGTGTGTGGATCCCGGTGTGTCAGGAGCTGGGAGATTTAAGAAGGGGAGACAAAAGAAGGAGAGAGGGAGGAAGAGGGAGACAGGTGAGGGCGAGAGAGAAGGTTGAGAATGGAAGGGATAGAGGAAGGAAGAAGTGAAGGGAGAACAGGAAGAGGAAGAGGAAGAGGAAGAGGCGAGAGACTATCTCCCTGAGGCAGATTCGTGTCCAGGCACCTGTTGGGCAGTCAGCTTGGCCATCAGAAGGCTTCCTAGGTTCAGCTGCCCCACTTCAGTGGGCTGAGCATTCCAGAAGGGACTATTACACCTCTTTTCTCTTTCTTGAGGAACTGGGAAGAGTTTCTCAGGGACTGAGGAACCCCCAGATTCCTTCACCTCCACCCCTAGAACCTCCAGCCTAGGACCCCAGCAGGGGAAAGAAGGAAAGGTAAAAGTGTCTAGTGGCCCTCCGTGTGACCCTCCACACAGGGAGGTGTGAGGGAATCTGTCTCTCTCTTTCCAGAAGGTGGGATTCCTTTTGGCGTCTGTGGGTCACTGAGAACAGCATGAGGGTTGTGGTGGGCTTCTGAAACCGAAATCAGTGCACGCCTTCCCTGGCCTACGGCTGTCCCTGTCCCAGGAAGTTTGTTTAAGGGCCAGCAGAGAGCTGGCATGATGACTATCATTTGCATAATTGTGATGATTTGTGGCAACTATGTGTCCACAAATTTCTAAAAGTTGCCATTGCAGACTAAGAGTCTCTGCCCATCTGCCCATCACTGGATGACTGGCCTCTTTGGGCCTTCTGAATTCAGGCATTGCAAGCCCCAAGATGTGGAGTTCAAATGCTGGTGAGTTTTTTCTCTTTGTTGTTTGTTTGAAAGGGGGGAAGGGTTTGCATGGCTGTCCCAGGTGGAGTTCCAATTTGATCTTTCAGAGCTTACCACGCTGCTGCACAGAGGGTGGCAGGCACAATGATGGCGGTATTGGCTGATTTCCCCATTAGAACTGTTGATTGCTGAGAACACAGGGTGACCACCTGTTGTGTCCCTCACATCCTAAAACCAGCCATTCGTTCTTGTTAGCTCCATGCTACAGCCATCTCTCCAGCCCCATCATGGGAAAAATGAGTCTCGAGCTTGCACTGCTGTCCCCAGCCCACACAGATGGGGAGCAGGAGGTGGAGGGAACAACAGTAGGGAAGCTGGGAAAGCCTGGGTGTCCACGTGATGGGCCCATACTCCCCCATCCACAGGTGAAGAGACAGAAGCAAAACAGGGTGGATGACTTACCTGGAACTTAGCTGCTTGTAGACAACCCAGCCTTCAACACAACGCAAAGCGCAAGATGAAGCTCAAGGGGGGCCAGGAAGAGGGCTCAGAGGCAGAAATTGTTGCTGTGCAAACTAGTTGGCTTGCATTCGCTCTCCAGAGCCCATGCAGAGGTGGGAGGAGAGGATGACCTCTATACATACCTCACGGCACACCTATCCGCATGCACCCATAACTACAAGAAAAAAATTGTGTTACAGAAATTTCCAGGGGAGAGACTACTGACAGCCCAGAGAAAGACCTCCATCCGGCTTCAACTTGAGAACAAATGGTCTTACGGGAGTTACAGGAACACAAATGACTCACAGCTATGCCGCCAAGTCCCTTGGGTGGCTTACGGGTACCGCTGGAGAGTCCCCCCCACAGCACACACAGCTCATCATGTAAAGCTGTTCCACTGAAAAGTGTTCTGGATAGCTCCGGGCAGCCATCCTACCAAAGGGTCTCCACCCTGCCCCCAGTGAATTGTTGGGGAAGGAGGGGTTTGTGAGAGTTTGCCCCCACCTCCATCCACGAAGGAATGTCAATCGTGGAGACCTCCTGAGAGTGTTATGCTGGTGGCCACTGTTGCTCTCATTCATGGTGGTGACTATCACACCTAGTCCAGAAAACAGCCACAACACATAATATTTGAACAAGATTCTCCTGGGATTGTGAGGAGACCAAGTGAAAGGAGAAGGAGGGACTAAAATTATGCCTCAACCTAGAACTTCAAACCGACTTTACTTTTAAAAAGAAAGGAAGGAAAGAGAAAGAAAGGAAGGAAGAAGAGGAAGGAGGGAGAGAAGAGAAGGGAGAGGAAGGAAGGAAGGGAGAGAGAGAGGGGGGAGGAAGAGAAACAAAGAAAAGGATAAAAAGCTGCATTGTCTCAACCTTCTGTTCTGCAAGAGGAAGGATGCCACACTCAGCTCCTGGCCTCTTTCTTAGCTCTAGAACCACCAGGAAAAAATCTCAGAATCCAGAGGTCTAGGGTAGCTGTGCTGTCTGGGGTAGAAGCCTCATCCTCCACTGTGCATTGCTTCTCAGGGCACCATTGCCTTGGAGTCTGCAGAGCTCTGTTTTCTGGGTTGTTAATCATAGAGGGAGTCTTCCGGGTGTCAGAGTTTCTTAGGGTGGTTGTAAGGGGGTAGTTATAGGGCAATCTTGACAGACATGGGGTGCTAGGGATCCCCCATGAATCAGGCCTTTGTCTCTCCGCTTCTAAACACCCACTTCCCCATCCTTGCCCATGTTAAAGGCACTGAGGGAAGATAAGATCGACCAAAACCTTGGTGAGAAATGCTCTGTTCCCTTTGCTGTCTATCAGGGTGCCTGTTCAAAGAAATAGTGCCCAACTTAGTTATCGGGTAACCAAATAACCATCCAGGTGGCCTCCTGGACTTCTCTGTGTGAGTGAGGGCCAGACCAGAGCAGGATCCAGCTTTCTCAGATCCCAAAACTCCCTGGAAAAGAGTTGAAGGCCACATGGCTGGTGTGCAGTGGAGCCTAGCTTGGAAAGATCTGAGCCTTGGAAGTCTGGTTTCTCAGTCTGCTCCCAACTTCTGGACTCTTGTCTACCTGATTCTTAGGAGGCAGCATGGGGAAACCCCTTGAACTTCTGGAGACCTTCCTTATCAACCCCTATACTTGCCTTAGGCCGTTTTCTTCTTGTTTCGTCTGTATGCTGTTTGTATGGCTGTGGAGAAGTGGTGATGAATGGACCAGCTCCCCATTTTGGCAGTCATAACAGCCAAACACAAGCTTGCCCTGACCTTGCCTTAGTCATTAGGAGGTCAGATGCCTGCCTCGTGGCAAGGAACCAAACAGAAGTTAGCTGGTGGCGCTATGCTTTACAGCTCTGGGTGTGCTTTACGGACAAGTGCACAGCAATGATGTGTAGAGCATAGCAACCACCCTGAGAGGGCCTATGGGCCACAACAACCAGTTGACCAATCAACACAGGGCAAGCCCTCCAAGCCTGGAGGCACACAAATCCTGAGCCTGTGCGTACCCCTAGACACTCCCCTTATGCTGTCCTACAAGATCTCTATGCAGATGCTTTGAGCTGTCTTTTCCTAGCCATATGCCATGGTGGATGGATAGAAGGCCTGAGCTAACATGGGGTTAGCTCGTTAAACAACAATAAAGCCTCATGAAGTTTGCATCAAGCTTTTGACTCCAAATGGTGATTGGGGTGGCCTCGGTCCTGGGCTGAGATCCTGGAGGCCTGAGCTTTCTGGGGGTCTTACAGTGACATTGGAGGGCTTAGCTTAGTGTATATGTTTGAATTAATAGATGGGTTACTGGGTAAAGGGATGGGAGAGTGGATGGGCAGATGGATGGACTGGGGCTTAGATAGATGTGTAGGTGGATGGATGGAGAGGTGAGTGATAGACTAGGGTTTAGGGAGATGAATCGGTGAATGAGTACATGGATAGATTGGGGTTTAGATGGATGGGTGGATGAATGGATGACTGAGTTGATAAATTGAGGTTTTAGTGGATAGGTGTATGATGGACGAGTAAATGCATGGATTGAGGCTTAAGTGGATGGATGGATGGATGGAAGAGTGAGTGGATAGATAGATGGATGGACTGGGGCTTAGATAGATGTGTGGGTGGATGGACAAGAGGTGAGTGATAGACTAGGGTTTAGATAGATGAATCAATGGATGGGTGGATGGATGGGTGAATGGGTGGATGGATGGATGGGTGGATGGGTGGATGGTGGGTGGATGGATGGATGGATGGGTGGATGGGTGGGTGGGTGGATGGATGGGTGGGTGGATGGGTGGATGGATGGATGGGTGGTGGTGGATGGGTGGGTGGATGGGTGGGTGGATGGATGGATGGATGGGTGGATGGATGGATGGGTGGATGGATGGATGGGTCGATGTGTGGGTGTATGGGTGGATGGGTGGGTGGATGGGTGGATGGATGGGTGGGTGGGTAGATAAATGATGGGTGTGAGGGTGGGTGTTGGCTGGCATTGTAGTTGTCACAATTGTTACTTGTATAGTGTGTATATTTTCCCTTCACATTCATTAATGAATTCCATGATTCATTAACTCACCCCTGAATTACCAGCCCCTAAACTGTGAAGACACACCCCAGTGTGTCTCAAGAGACACTTCTTCACAAAGACAGGTCATGGTTGCTCATAGGAGTAGCAGCAGGGCCAAGAAGGTGGATGGATGTTTCTCCAGAGCTAGAGCTTCTGCCCCTTCCAGTTTCTTCTTGAACGACACAGCCTAGACCTCAGAAAACAGGCCAAGCCCCATATTCTCAGACCTCCACTTGCTTGTAGAATGGCTGCTCCAGGCAGAGTCCCCCTGCCTACCCTCTTTCCCATCTACCAGCTGGTTCCAAGAAAGGGCACACCTACCGAGACAGATTCTCCTGCTTTATGGGAGGGAAAAATAATGCCAAGTCAGTGTCCTTCATGCTGCTGGTGGTTATAAAGTGTGCTGTTATCCTCCCATGTAAAAATCAATACAGACTCCTAATACACTACCTTAAAAGCACAAAGTTTATTATTTCTCTTCCATTATGAAATTAGCAGTGCTTCCAATATACTGTTTGGAAAATACAGAGAAAGTAGAATGAAGAAGAAATTGACAGGCATATATACTCCCACTAGCTGGGGACAGCCACAGTTGACCCTGGACATTTGAGCCTCCTCTTGGTGTTTCTTTACCTCTATGTCTACTTATCTCTATCCAAATGTGTGTCTATATCCTGCTGTAGCCTACCTGCCCAACTCTAAGCCGTTATCAAATCTCATACCAAAATTAGCTATCAATGTATGGACTTCTCTTTTGGTTTACTTTTTTGAGCCCTTGGGGAACTGTCAGGGGCAAGGCCATAAGTAGAGAAAGAGTGCAGGACAAAATAAAATGTGCTTTGCATTTTTTGGTGCTTATTCATATTTGTGTATGGGGTGTGGGTGCGTGCCATGGTGTCCCTATCAAGGCCAGTGAATCACTATTGGGAGTTGGTTTTCTTCTTCTGTCATGTGGGTCCTGGGGATCCAACTCAAGTGGTCAGTCAAGGTTGATGGCAAGCACCCACCTTTACCTACTGAGCTGTCTCAGCAGACACTAGAAATACTTTTGGTACTACAGATGAAAACCAGGGCTTCATACACACTAAAGGACATGACCTGAGCTACATCCCTAGTGTTCTTTTTATTTGTCTTTTTAAAATTTATTTTAAAGTATGGATGTTTTGTCTCATGTATGTATGTATACCATATGTTTGCCTTGTATCCTCAGAGGTCAGAAAAGAGTGTCAGATTCTTGGGACTGGAGTTATAGGTGGTTTCAGGTCACCATGTGGGAACATAAGCCAGGTCCTCTGGAAGAGCAGCTGGTGCTCTTACCTGTTAAGCCATTCCTCCAGGCTCCTCTTTTTAGTTCTTATTTTGAGACAGGGTCCTATTAAGTTGCCCATGTTGGTCTTGAACTCACTTTGTAGCCCAGGCAATCCTTGAACTTTTGATCCTCCTGCCTCGGCCTCCTGACAGGCTTGTGTTGTCAGGCCTGGGAAAATGTTCTTTTGTGGCCAAAGTATGTCTCAGGTTGGTTATTATTCGGCTGGGACCACAGAGCCCAGAACCAGATGGGACCCATTGTCTTAGACTTACTGCTAATTTTGCTTACAGCCTTATTAGGCAGCTGTTTGAAAAAACTGTTTTCAATTTAGGATTCCAATCTGGAGTAGACCATCAGGTATAACCCCAGATGCCTGGGAGGTGGTGTTGTAGGGAAGGGAGTGTTACCCACAAACTCATCCTCCACTATGAGCTCCTGGGGTATGGAGAAGCTCATGGCTGGAGGGGCCCCATCAGTTACTGGTGGTCTGAATTCAGGGTGGAGAGAATGTGGCTTCCCTTCCATTGGGATGCCTGGTTTGGGGGTCTTGGGAATGATAGAAACAAAATTCGGGGACTGTGAAGAGTCCTGAATACTGCAATGCTCCAAGCAGGATCCAGCAAAAGTGCTTTTAGGTACCCCATTCCTTCCTTTTCAGTTTACAATTAACATTCAGGGATTAGTTTCCATGCTGCGACCCCTCCCCTGAAATGGGATTTTTATCTCTTGATTCATGCTACATGATAAAAATCCCTGTTTATCCAGTCACATGAATAATTGATAAGCACTTTCCAACTCGCCAGCTTTCCTTGCAACTTAGCTGTCTTTCCTTGCAGCCTGGAGCCCCCAGCAATTTCCGGAGAACCAGAGTACTTCGGGTTCTGCTTGGAGTGTACTGCTCTCTGTTTCTGAGGTGTGAGGTGAGGTATGAGGTAAGGCTTATCTTGATCCAGATGCGGGAGCTACCGATTAGGCATCCATAGAGGCAGCATAGGGAGGCAGGGGCTGCCGATGTCCACCTTCTGGCAGGTGTGAACTTGGGGTCTACCTGGAACCTCCCCAGCTATGGGCTTCTGGGTTCAGGGCATTAATTAACTCTAGTCTTGTCCCTGATAGTTTCAACTAGATCCAAAAGGTAAAGATGTTTTCTTTCTTACATATTTAATGGACTTAACACAATAACAGCAAGAAGCTGAGCTTTGGCTGCTTTGTGCTGTTGACTTTCTGGTCCAGGCCATGTGATAAAGACCAACGGGAGTGCTATTTCTTAGCAGAGCTGGAGTTTATTCTTTTAAAGCAGGTCTGGACAGCTACCTGTTATATTTTGTTCTTGCTAGCTTTGAAAAAAATATTTATTTCTGTGCTTCCAGGGTGAGGGAAATGGTACATGAAGAGGCAGAGAGAGAGAGAGAGAGAGAGAGAGAGAGAGAGAGAGAGAGAGAGAGAGAGAAAGAGAAATGCCCCCAGGAAAAAAGGTTAACAAGATATTGTTCCTCTCGCCCACCCGCCACCCACCCCCAGAGTCTTGCTGGTGACAAACATTTGCCTTTGATGTGGTCATGTGCTTGTGTCTTATGGCTGGTTTCTGAGGCTCTTGGGAGCTGCACACCTCACCACAGGGACACAGGACCTTGATTGAAGCCACTAGCATTTGTCAGCTGCAGGAGCCCACTCACCACCTTCTTTCTTTGAGAGGAGGCGGGTAGAAAATGGACTGGAAGCTGGTTTTTATTTATTTATTTAGCCCTGATTTGTTTTCCCAAAGCTCCAGGAAATTAAGAACCACACCATTAGTTTTAGCAAACAATTTAAACAAATTAAAAGATCTGCCCACATCCCTGAGGGTGGGTGATCTTCGATCTTGGTTTTGTGGTCATGGCCCTCCCTCTAGACACGTGAGCCAGAGGACATGGGGAGATCTGTGGGCGATTACATAAAAACAGTGCTTCATTTGGCTCAGACACTGGCATCATAATGGCCCAAGGAACAGGGAAACAGAAAGGTTTCTGGGGGAGGGGAGCTGATATCTATCTATCTGTGCACTTTCACAGACTCATCTGCAGACCCCAAGCGTGCTCTGGGAGGCCTGCTCCTGCATCCTACTGCAGTGCAGAAGGTTGTACTCGGACTAAAGGCTGTGGGGTTTGGAGGAGGAGAAGGTACTGTGGATTTTAACCACGTGTTCTCCACACACACTGTATGGGAAGAGGGAATAAGGAAACAGCTCTTGCCACCCTGTCTCTAGAACAAAAGGGAGAATATCTCTAGTCCCTGCTGCTGCTTGGGGATATATACCACAGGCCTCTGCCAGAAGTGTGGTGCTCCATCAATAGTGTCTGGGGGTTAAAGTTGTCTCTTAGGGTTTCTCTTGCTGTGAAGAGACACCATGATCATGGCAACTCTTATAAAGGAACGTTTAACTGGGGTTGGCTTACAGTTTCAGAGGTTTATTTAGTCCATTATTGCCATGGCAGATGGCATGGCAGAGTGCAGGCAGACATGGTGCTGGAGAAGGAACTGAGAGTTCTACTCCTTGACCCACAGGCAGCAGGAAGTGAACTGTGTGTCACACTGAGCATAGCTTGAGCAAAGGAGACCTCAAAGCCTACCCTCACAGTGACACACTTCCTCCAACAAGGCCTCACCTACTCAACAAAGGAACACTTCCTAATAGTGCCTCTCCCTTTGGGGACCATTTTCTTTCAAACCACCACAAGATGTATGCTTGTTAGACCATACGAGCCTGTCTCGGTTGACTTTTCTGAGGGAATGGAGTAATGTGGGAGGCACATGGAGTTCTGGATGATTCTGGCACCTGGTGATGAGGCACAGTGGTAGGTAGGTTTCTCACTACCACCTCTGTCTCCACTCACCCCTAGCCTCTTGTGTTTGCCCATCAAACAGTAAGGCAGGCTGGAGAAGGGAGAAGAGGGAATGGGTGGGCAGTGAGGCCTCTTCTCTCTTCATTGATTACAATGAAATCATGCTCCTATTCCAGGGATACACAGAGCACCTGAATTGCTCTACCCAGCCTTCAGGATGGAGGCTGGGAAAGGAGGCTGAAGCACACACATGCTCTAGAGACTGGGAAACCTCGCTAGAAGGCCACTGAAGCTCCATCCTTTAGGTCCAGGAATAGCTGATACAACTTCACATACTGTATGTGTGGACAGTGCAGGGAGTAACCCCAGTCTCTCTCTTTGCATTGCGTAGAAAGTCCCTGCTGAGCTCCAGAACTGCTCAACACTACTTAAGCTCTTCTCCGTAAGAAGCAGGCAGACTTAGAGCTAGAGAGCCAGGAGCCCACACAGTGGACATCCACTCTCAATGCTTTGCCTACATTGTCCTTTAAAAAGGTCTGCTCATGGGCTAGAGGGCTGGTACAGAGGATAAAGCACTCACTATGTATTCTAGTTTCATTTCTGTTGCTGCCATGAGATACCCAGAAACAGCTCTCCCCAAAGACTCTGACAAAAAAATAAATCAACTTAAGGGAGAAAGGGCCTGTTGTAGCTCACAATTCCAGAGGTGGGAGACTGGACAGTGACTCACAGCACATCTGCTTCAAGAGCAGAGAATGAACGCACTGGTGAGCTTGTGCTCAGCTCAATCTCCCAACTCTCTATACTGTTTAGTGCCCCCTGCCTGAGGACCATGCTGCTCACACTAGGCAGGTCTTCCCAGTTCAATTAACATAATTAAGACAATTCCCCTCAGACATTCTCACAGGCCAACCCAATGTAGACAATCCTTCATCGAGACACTCTACATCAGTGATTTTAGGTTGTGTCAAGTTAAAGCTAACCATCACATTATGTGAGCCTAAAGACTTGGGTTTGGATCCTCAGAATTCAGGTAAAGCCAGGCACATAAGTACTTGATTGTAATCCCAACACTCCTACAGAGGGATGAGGAAGGTGGAGAGCAAGAGGGAAGAGAGTCCCTGAAATCCCGCTGTGCATAGAAACAAACAACAAAGAGACTGCCTCCACACAAGGCAGAAGGCAGGGACCACCACCAGAAGTTGTCTTTTGACCTTCATAGGTGGGCCCTGCACACATGTCTGCACTCACACATGTGATTTAAAAGAGCTGGTGACCCTCTCCTTGCTGTGAGAGACGCCACTTTGCTCTCCTCATCCCCGTTTTTCTTGGAGGTATAATTTGTACAGTCATGTCAAACTTTCTTGTGGCTAGCTCTAGGAATTTTGAAGACAGAATACAGCTTGAAGCCATGGGTATGAGAAGTAGCCAAGCATCCCTCAAGTCTCAGAGGTGACAGTCTTCCTAACTCCTAGTCCTGGTAGCCAGTGACAGCCCATGCCCTGTAGCCAAAGCACATAGTATGGAGGATTGATTCTGTTTGCTTACTCTACAGAATGGCTCTGGAGTCCATCTCTCCTGTATGAGCACCATACCTTTGAACTGATGGATAGGCTCAAGGGTAGAAATACTCCATGGTTTGCTGAGAGACAATTCAGTTACTCCTATATTGGGGACTTTAAGATGACAATGTACTTGTTTTTATGTGGATTAGAATGTTTTCTTGGGCAAGTGTCTATAAAAATGAGGTTTCTGCGTTATAAGCTGAGTGTATGTTGAATGGCCAAACTGTCTATCAAACTATCAGCCATCCAGTTTGGCATATATGCTGTCTGTGGGTGCAAGCTGTATTTCCCCTGCATCTCCAGTGGTCCCTGGTACTGTCAGAACCTTCTAAATTTTGTTGGTATCATAGAATATAGTGATACATCATTGTGGTTTCAGTTTGAGTTTCCCAGATGGCTGAGGGTTAGCACATTATAGGGGATTTATTTACAACTTAAATTTTAGTCCACTAGAGAAAGCATGACAAATTACCCTTCATCAAAATTAATCAGGTATGATTTTTTTTTTCAAAAGACACTGTCAAGAAAATGAGTACGAGCCAGCCATGGTGGCACATAGCTATTGTCCTATCACTGGGGCGGTAAAGGCAGAAGAATCAAGAATTAAAGGTCATCATTAGCTTATATAGTCAGTTCAGTACTAGGACACACTTGATGAGACCTTGGCTCAAAAAAATTAATACGAATGCTACTGCCAGGTGTGATGGCACATGCCTTTAATTTAATCTCAGCATATGGGAGGCAGAGGAACGTGTGTCTCTTTGAGTTCTATCCCAGACTGATTACATAGAGTTCCAGACAAGTCAGGGCTACGTAGTAAGACTCTGCCTCACAAAAACACAAAACACAAAGCTATAGGGCAAATAATAAAAGACCCAGAGACAGCCTGGGTTCAAGCTTCAAGCTGAGGACCAGAGAAGCAAAGCAACCAGTCACTAGCTCTTACCTCTACCTCAGGCTGAAAGGGCTGATCCTGTCTCCACAAGCTCTCCTCTAAGCCTCAGACTGCTGCCTCTCCTCTACATAGCTGGAGACTAAATCTCAGAATGCAGCCTGAGACACTGAGACACTGGGCTCCTGTCTTTTATATACCTCTCTAGGGCTGGGATTAGAGGTGTGAGCTTTAATTCTCTTTTAGACTGATTCACTCTCCTGTAGCCCTGGGTGACATTGAACTCACAGAGATCCATCTTGAGTCCCTGGGATTAAAGGTGTGTGCCTCCACTACCTAGCTTCTATAGCTAACTAGTGTGGCTGGCTTTGCACTCTGATACTTCAGGCAATCTTTATTAAATCATAAATAATATACCACCCACTCAAAACCTAACCAAACAAGCAAACAAACCACAAAACAAACAACAACATAAAACTTCCAACTTGGAGAAATGATAAGCCGATGAAACGTTTACTCTAAAAGGCATCTTGTATATATCTAGTATATAAGGAAGATATCTGGTATATAAAGTACAAGCAACAGAGGAACATACACTTGAAACCATGTAATATGGGCAAAAGACAGGAGCAGACATGCCACCAAAGAGCCCGAGCCCATGCACACCATCTAAGGCTTCACTTCCTTATCTTGCCTGAGAAGAAAGGAAGAATCTTTGTTAGTGATCAGGAGCCAGGAGGAACAGAAAAGCAGCCCCAGCCAGTCCCAGAGGCTCTACCTGGAGTCAGGAAGCGGTCAGAGGCCATGGACACGTCCCTGACATGTCCCAACATTGCTGCCAGTGCCTGTGGTGGTGGGTAGAGAGGCTTAAAAGTCTCAAAATGGTCAGTCCCAGGCCCTTGGCACAGTGTAAAATGTTAAACAGGAAATCTAGAGTTAGAAGACTGGAGCTAAAGTAGAAGCAGGGGACTGAGATGGACATTTTTGCAACTACAATAAGATGGAAAACACAAACAGGAAATCCCAAAATTTTTGTGCACCTCCTGTGTTGGTAGATTTGGGAACCAAATGGCTTAGAGGGAGCTGTAGGTCACTCCACTTTTTGCATTTATTTATTTATTTACTTCTAAATTTAAAAAAAAATCTACATTTTTTTCTTTGTGCACATTGTTTCTCTGTATAACCATGGCTGTACAGAGTTCCAGGGAACTCAATCTGTACACCAGGCTGGCCTTGAATTCAGAGAGCCTCTGTCTCAGCCTCCTGAATGCTGGGATTGAAGTCTCAGCCTCCTGAATGCTGGGATTGAAGTCTCAGCCTCCTGAATGCTGGGATTGAAGTCTCAGCCTCCTGAATGCTGGGATTGAAGTCTCAGCCTCCTGAATGCTGGGATTGAAGTCTCAGCCTCCTGAATGCTGGGATTGAAGTCTCAGCCTCCTGAATGCTGGGATTGAAGTCTCAGCCTCCTGAATGCTGGGATTGAAGTCTCAGCCTCCTGAATGCTGGGATTGAAGTCTCAGCCTCCTGAATGCTGGGATTGAAGTCTCAGCCTCCTGAATGCTGGGATTGAAGTCTCAGCCTCCTGAATGCTGGGATTGAAGTCTCAGCCTCCTGAATGCTGGGATTGAAGTCTCAGCCTCCTGAATGCTGGGATTGAAGTCTCAGCCTCCTGAATGCTGGGATTGAAGTCTCAGCCTCCTGAATGCTGGGATTGAAGTCTCAGCCTCCTGAATGCTGGGATTGAAGTCTCAGCCTCCTGAATGCTGGGATTGAAGTCTCAGCCTCCTGAATGCTGGGATTGAAGTCTCAGCCTCCTGAATGCTGGGATTGAAGTCTCAGCCTCCTGAATGCTGGGATTGAAGTCTCAGCCTCCTGAATGCTGGGATTGAAGTCTCAGCCTCCTGAATGCTGGGATTGAAGTCTCAGCCTCCTGAATGCTGGGATTGAAGTCTCAGCCTCCTGAATGCTGGGATTGAAGTCTCAGCCTCCTGAATGCTGGGATTGAAGTCTCAGCCTCCTGAATGCTGGGATTGAAGTCTCAGCCTCCTGAATGCTGGGATTGAAGTCTCAGCCTCCTGAATGCTGGGATTGAAGTCTCAGCCTCCTGAATGCTGGGATTGAAGTCTCAGCCTCCTGAATGCTGGGATTGAAGTCTCAGCCTCCTGAATGCTGGGATTGAAGTCTCAGCCTCCTGAATGCTGGGATTGAAGTCTCAGCCTCCTGAATGCTGGGATTGAAGTCTCAGCCTCCTGAATGCTGGGATTGAAGTCTCAGCCTCCTGAATGCTGGGATTGAAGTCTCAGCCTCCTGAATGCTGGGATTGAAGTCTCAGCCTCCTGAATGCTGGGATTGAAGTCTCAGCCTCCTGAATGCTGGGATTGAAGTCTCAGCCTCCTGAATGCTGGGATTGAAGTCTCAGCCTCCTGAATGCTGGGATTGAAGTCTCAGCCTCCTGAATGCTGGGATTGAAGTCTCAGCCTCCTGAATGCTGGGATTGGAGTCTCAGCCTCCTGAATGCTGGGATTGGAGTCTCAGCCTCCTGAATGCTGGGATTGAAGTCTCCTCAGCCTCCTGAATGCTGGGATTGAAGAAGTCCTGGGCCACCAGATCTAGCACCAGGAGAGGAAATTCAGCTTGTATCGCTAACTTGGAAAAGGCAAAATGATTGAAACTTAAATCATTAATCTCTTTCAAATGCTTGTTGCTGTCATGTCATCATGAATTGGGTCATACACAGAACACAGAAAGTCTGACATGGTAACCCAAAACAAACATGCAGAGGAAACAGACATAAGCAAACCAGTGTTGTTGTCCCAATAAAACTTTATTGATAAAGACACATAAGAGCCAAGAAGGTAAGAAAGAGTTCTTTTTTTATAATCAATTAATTATTTTACCCTTTCTGTTGTTGGTGATGGCAGTAATGAGTTTTTAAATAATTTAAATTTGCATTGAAGAAAGATGTTTTTCATACAATATATTCTGATCATACACCCCCAACTCCTCCCCGATCTTCCCTGCATTTTCACCCACCCAAGTCCACCATTTTTATTTCTCCCTCATTTCAAAACAAAGGAATAATAAACACCACACACACACACACACACACACACACACAGAATAGAGCAAAACAAATAAGGAGGGAGACAAAAGAGCATAAGAAACCCATTCACAGGCAAACACCCACACACTTGCATACAGAAATCCCAGGAAAAAAAAAAAAAAAACAGAAAATAACAAACTGTGGTATACAAGCAAAAGACATGTAGGGAAAAGTAATTTATTCCCACACAAAGCATCATGAGGCTATATACTTCTCAAAAATACTACTGAGTTCTGTTTGTGTTGCCATCTATTGCTGGGCAGGGGCCTGCCCTTAAGTGTGGATTTTATGGGCAGTGAGTCTCTGTTGGAGAAAACTAATTTTCCCTTTGGAAGCAGCTGTCAATGGGAGACAGTTTCTGTCTTACACATGGGGCTGGTATCTACCTCCGCAGACCTGTGTATGCCCAGTGTCTGCTGCCACAGTGTCTGTGAATCCAGGTTTTCCTCAGCCTATTGTGTCTTAAAGGCCTTGTCTCCTTGTATTTTCCTTTTGCCCTGGCTCCAACAATCCTCCTGTCATTCCTTCTCCAGTGTTCCTGAGCCCTGAGGGGAGGGTTTGAAGGAGACATCCCCTTAGCTCTGAGTGGTCCAGGGTGTCTCCTCTCTCTGTACTTTGTCAGCTGTGGGTTTCTGTTTGCTCCCATTTCTGAAGATGGCTGATCATGACACTGTTTTGTGAGCAGAGAATGTCTTAGAGTCATTGTATTGTATTGCTACATTCCTGTGGTAGAACAGTGGTAAATGCTTCCCCGAGTCCCTGGCCTCTTGAGTCTCAGGTTGTTGACCATCTGAGCAGTGTCAGGTATGAACTCCACCTCACAGAGTGGGCCTTGCAAGCCACCAGACAGTGGTTGGTCTCTCCTGCCCACCACTGTTGCATCAGCTCACCCTGCAGGCAGGCCACCACTGTAGACCAGAGGCCTTTGTGGTTGTTCAAGTAAGAATGGTCTCCATAAGCTCATAGATGTGAATGCCTTGGTCACCAGGGAATGGAACTATGTTAAAGGCCAAGGAGGTGTGGCCTTGTGGAGGAAGTGTAAAATGTTAAATAGGAAATCTACAGCAAGAAACATAGAGCTAAAGTGCAAACAGGGAACTGAGGTGGACATGTTTTTAACTACAATGAGATGGGAAACACAAAATAGGAAATCCCAAATTTTGGTTCATGGCATGTGTTGGTGGATTTTGGGACCATATGGCTTAGAGGGAGCTGTAGGTCACTCCACTTTTTACATTTATTTATTTATTTATTTTTAAAGAAAATATTTAGGGTCTTTTTGTTTTGTTATTTTTCTTTTTGACATAGGCTTTTTCTGTACAGCCAGGCCTATACAGAGTCCCCTACCTTTCCACCCACCCAAATCCACACCCTTTAAAATCTCACCTCACTACAAAACAAATGCACAATTATAATCTTAACACACAACACAAAGAAACCAGAAGAGAACAAAACAATGAACAAGCAGGGGGGTAAAAGAGCCAAATAAGATGCCTGAAAAACATATACAGAGGCAAAGCCCCACACACTGGCAGACACAGAAATCCCATAAAAAACACAAAATCATAAATCATACTATACAAGCAAAAGACCTATAAGGTAAAAAACAAATATCCACACACAAAGCGTTATGGGGCAATAAACCTCTAAAATACCACTGAGCTCTTTTGTGTTGCCATCTACAGCTGGGCATGGGGCCTGTCCTCAAGTGTGGATTTCATGTGTAGGGAATTTGGTTGTTTTGATTTTGTTCAGGTCTTTTGAGGTGATACCGAGTTCTGTGACCTCATGACTACAACAGTCATGTCATGACAGAAGACAGCACCCAACATCAGGCCTCCCCATTTTCTGGCTCTTACCTTCTTTCTCAGTGGTCCCCAAGTCTTACTGACAGTGGGGTTTATAGGTTTGTCCCATTTACAACTAAGCAGTCTCATGTACAGCGCTCGAAAGTTGTGCGTCTCACCATTGACTGCTGCTCACTGGGAAAAGTAGATTTTCTGACCAAGGTTGACGGCAGCCACATGTGTGGATAGAAACACAAACATTTGGAAGGCAAATTTACAACAAGAGCATTTAGCAAAATAACGATAGCAGGTTCCACCCTAGGAACCTAAGGTGGACTTTTGAACTAGATTACAATACCAGGCTAATTCCCTCCTGTGGAGCAGACCTCAAATCCAATCAGAGACTATTTGGTTATTTCTATAATTACCATGTCACTATTGTACCAGTGAGCACCTGGTTTGTAGCAGAGAGAGTCCATTGATGACTAATATCATTAATGTCTCTCTCCCCCAAAGCCTGCATAGCATCTTCTGGTACCATGAAAGTTGTCACCTGGGAGGATTTTTCTTGGTTGGTTTGAGATTGGTTCCTCTATGTGTTACAACCAAAGTGTGTAGTGTCTTCAGCAACAGGAAAGACCCTTCCCAAGGACTTACAGTGGGACACCAAGGGCAATGTCAATAACCGGTGTCAATGTGGACACCTCTGTGGCCTTCCTGGTCTAATCCATAGGGAGATGGCCCACGCCTGGGGTTGTAGTTTCTGTTAATAGCCTGTGACTTCTGTGACTATCATTGTCCATCATGATACCTTCATCAGAATCCTCCTTTTTAAAACTACGTTTTAAAATTAACTTGCTAGCTAATGGCTTTCTATAGATGTCTTTGTGCATTGTTGTGGGGGAGGCTGAGTGAGCGTGTGCATGCGTGTGTGTATGTGTGTGTGTGTGTGTGTGTGTATGCCGGTATGTGTTCAGTTAAGTCTGCCTGTGTGTGTGAACACACTAAGTTTACAAGTAGACTTCAGGCATCTCCCCATCAGCCTGTACATCATCATCATCATCATCATCATCATCATCATCATCATCATCATCATCATTGTTTGAGACAGTTTCTCAGTAAAACTAGAGTTTACTCCAGGGACCCTCTTGTCTCTGTCCTCCAGTGCTAGAGTAACATATATGTGTTACTACTCCTGGCTACCACACCTGGCTTTTTTGGGGGGTGTTGAGGCTCCGAACTCAGGTCTACTTGTTTGTGCTCTCCAGGCCCTCAGCTTGTTGCTTTGCACAAATAACATGGCCCAATTGAGGCGGCTGGTGTGGTTTTTGAACAATCCATTTGGAGTCGAGCTGTATACATGGAAGAGTTGAAGGCTTGACAATGTTGTCTTTAGCTAACGGCTGTAGCATCTCTCTGCTCATTTAGGACCTTGATTTCCTTTACCATTTTGTCATTCAATATACACAAAGTTTGCATATATGTTGCAAGATTTGTGCCCAAATATTTCATGAGTTTTGGTGTAAAGTAAGTCTATTTTTCAGTTGCTCACCACCACCATGTAGAATTGTAATTGAGTTTTGAATGTGAATCTTGAACACTGTGAGTTTATTGAGCTTGCTTTTCATTACTAAGCATTTTATATTGTGTTGGCTGTGCTGGGGTTGAGGCCTGGGTCTTGCACATGCTAGGTAAGTGCTTTACCTCCGAGTCACACTCATAGCTCTCTTAGAAGAGTCCGCATCGCTCCTTCGGATGTTATGTATAGAGAACCATCTCACCTTGGTCTATAGACAGTACTGCTCCTTCTTTTGCCATTGGGAGTGCCCCTTTTCTCATCTCATTAGCTAGAATAGTATTGGATTGCAGATATGACCTCTTTGCCTGGTTCTGGCTCTAGGAGAAGGCCCTTGGTCTTTCTCTGGATGTGTAGATGTAGTTGTAGAGTTTTGGTAGAATCTTGTACCATTGTCCTGGAGTAGGATGGCTCCCAGGAGCATTACCCCAAGTATTCCCACATGAAAACTTTGGTTAGTGGTTGACCAGTCTAACTGGCTTGCTTTCCCTGTTAGCAGCATTAGTCCTGGTTGGCCAGACCCCTCCTGCCTCAGTGGGGGTACTGTCCTCCCTTAGACCTCAGGGATGGTGTTCAACACCCTGCAGCCTTGGTTCTACTCAATTAAAGACAAACTACAAAATTTCAAGTGTCAACTTGTGTTATTGTGATTATGAAGAGAATAGGGTTGGTGCTCCCCCCCCCTTATCCTCATTGTGCAGTGCTGGGTCTTGTGTATGCTAGGCAAGCACTCTAGTATGGAGTTACAACCCCAAGCTCTCTTCTTATTCCATTTTAAAGTTGTGAGACAGAGTCTCACTAAGTTGCCTAGACTGGCTCAGATTCACCCTATTGCCTGATCAGCCCTTGGATTTGCCCTCCTCTTGCCTCAACCTCTTGACTAGTTAGGATGACAGGCTTACACCTCCAATTCAATGTCTTTTAAAGATGAAATTTTCCTAGTAAAAGCAAAGTGTGCTAAAATAAGTTAATAACACGGAACACAGTGGATACTGAGAGGTAACACAACAACCCCAGCACCATCAACAGGCAGCTGGCAATATGAAGGTGACGGTTAGAAATGGACCTTTGGAATCTGCCTGCTTTCTGTGTGACCTTGGATGAGCGACTTGAACTCTCTGACTCAGTTTGCTTCTACCTGTACAACAGGGTCCATGGGTTGCTCTGAAGCAGTGGTTCTCAACACAGGGGTTTAGACCCCTTTGGGGGTTGCATATCAGACATCCTGCATATCAGATGTCTACATTATGACTCATAGCAGTAGGAAAGTTACAGCTATGAAGTAGCCACTAAATAATTTTATGGCTGGAGGTCCCCACAACATGAAGAACTGTATTAAAGGGTTGCCTCGTTAGGAAGGCTGGGAACCACTGCTCTAGAGAATTAAAACAGCTGGTCCCTGAGCAGCTCTTGGCAAACATAAGGGCTCAGGGGATGCAAATTCACTCACAGATATGAAGATCTTGACAATACAGGAAGCATCTCACGTACACAGAGGTCAGAAATGAGATTTGGTTCTGGGAAGTCTCCTGGCCCCTAGCTGGTGTGTGCTTGCACAGAAGCAAGTGAGTAAAAATGCTCACTGACGGGGGTCTCTGAGGAACCCTCTGATGAGCTTTCCAACATCTGAAGCATTTAAAAAGCCGGAAGCAGATGGCCAATGTGCCCAGCCCAGGAGCAGGCATGCCCAGAACCCTCCAGAATCCAGGCGAGACAGGAGATCTATGAGCTGGGGAGGGCACTGAGCCTCATCTGACTTTTGTCAGCCATGTATCTGATGACCTTGGGCAAGACCCTTGCTACTCCTGAGCCTCCATTCCTCCTCAGCAAGATGACAGATATCTTTGCTGCCCCCATCATCTCATCTGATTCTTATGAAGTTGAAACAAGACAATGTCTGTGACCATTTGAAAGCTCGACAAATATATACGGCCTTAGTGTTCAAAATAATCACTCAAATCCACTCTGAAAGGTTGAAGGATACAGGAGAAATAGAGCTCGGAGCCTCTTCAATTACGGCTCCAGACAGTCACGGTGAAGTCAGGCCCTGGGTGATCGATGTCGCCCCACACTTCTTTCCCAAGGAGGGGCTTGGCATTTGGAGGCTGCCTGCCATGGTCCTTAGCTAGTTACCTCCGACTGGAGGAGCATCAGTAGTTGTCGAGGCCACGGTTTGTCTGGATGATTTATACAAATCAGTGAAACCATCTCTCTCGCCTGTTCTTTGATCTTGGTTTGAAGCAAGTCAACTTAAACACTCGTGGGAGCTGGGAAGAGATCCTTCATCTAAATGCGCCCACAGATCTTCCCCGGGTGCACGGGGTGAGGCCTCTGCCAGTTTCTTCAAAGGACGCGTCCATCAACACAGGGGGAATCAAACTCAAGTTACGCTTTATGAATCCTTGACCCAACTCAACCCATATCTAACTGTGGCTGGGATTTCTAAAGCAACTCTTGCTGGAGAGGATAGCACTGCCTCCACACCCATCTTCTTCCTCTCCTTAGCCTCCTTGACAGACACAGAGACTGCAAGAAGGAAGGCTTCAAGCCACACTCAGGGATTGTAGTGACCATGGGTGCGGCGTCTGGGCCCAGATGCCTGGGCTTGACTCTGGTTCCTGTGTATGCTCATCTTGGGTTTACTACCAGAACCTGCTTCTGCTGCAGGCTCCTTGTTTGTCAGTTTAGACAGTACCCCAATAAGGATGACCCAGAGGCACAGAATGAATGTAAAGAGATTTGCTTTGAAAGACTCCAAAAATAACAAGGGGGGCAAGTTAGGAGGAGGAGAGCATCCGGAGAAGAAGGAGGGAGGTAAGAGAGGTTAGTGGGGGTAAATATGACCAAAATAGAGTGAGGGGGCTGCTGAGGCCATGGTTTAGGTAGTAAGGTGCGGTGCCTACAGGCATGAGGACCTGCACCCATGTAAAAAGATGGGCACATTGGTACATGTCTGCAATCCCACTGCTGGGGAAACAGAAACAGTAAGGTCCCTGGAGCTCATTGTCTATTCTTGCCTAGTTGAAGAACTCTGGATTCCATTGAGATATCCAGTTTCAAAACAGAACAGAGGAAGATATCTGATGCTAACCTTCACACACGTGTGCACACACACAGATGTGCACACACAGACTTGAGTACATTCACACATATCCCCAGATATACTGTGTACATGTATGACAGTGTCGTAATGAAACCCATTACTGTGTGTAAGTAAAAAGAGAAGTGTGCTGAGGGGTTGCTTCCGGGGTGGAGCCCCCGAAAAGTTCTCTTTCCCTTTGCTTATGGTCTGATAGTGTTGTGTGGGAGATTCCAGAGATAAAGCATCTGCATTTTGAGCTGCGTGTTTTTCTGAGCTGTATGACAGACCCTTGGGTGGTTGGTCCTGCCCTGTTGAGGCAGCCATATCTACACATACCTGCTCTACACAGCTTCTAGTTCCATAGTTTCTATCTCTACTACCAAACCAACTGTCCAGGTGTCACAGGGTTGGTTTCAAATTAGCCCTCAATTTACCTAATAATAACCCAAAGCACAAGAGAAAGTATGTTGGCAGTTTTATTTTAGTAGGGTATTGTCATTTTCTTAGATATTCTTTTTTTTAAGACCTTGTGTTTAAAATTTGTGCATATATACATGTGTCTATCTGCATATGAGTATGTGCATATGAGTGCAGGTGCCCTTGGAGGCCAGAAGGGGGCATTGGATTCACTGGAGTTGGAGTTGTGAGCCACCCAGTGTGTGTCCTGGGAGCCGAACCAGTTCTTCTGCAAGAGCAGCAAGTGTGCTTAGCCATTGAACCCTTCTGCAGTTATGCTTAGGTGCTGTTGCTAAGCTCTCCATGCCGATGTGTAAAGTTCTGAGGTGTGGGGGAAAAGACACAGTGACAATGGGATTCAGTGCTCTTGTGGTTTGAACTGGAAATGTCTGAGCACTTCCCCTGCTGGTGGACTCATTGGGGGTGTTTTAGAGAGCCTTTAGGAAGTCAGTCTCTGGGACAAGTCTTTGAGGTTTAGCCTATCCTGTTTTCAGTCCAGTTCTGCTTCCTGCTCCACCAAGACATGAGAAGCAGAGCTGAGAGCTCCCACCTTAGCCAAGTGACCAGCTCCCAACTGCCATGTTTCCTCACCATGGTGGACTCATCATGTCTCTTGAGTCAGAGCCAAAATAAATCCCTTCTTCCTCCAGTTGTTTCTGTCGGGTACTCTGTCACAATAGAAGTTGCAGGTGCTATTGCTGTGATAAAAAGCAGCCCAACAAAAACAATTGGAGGATTGTTCTAGAACAAGAACGTTGTCACAATCGGGGAGGCATGGTGGCAACAGGAGCAGGAAGATGGCTGGACATATTTATATGCATGTATACAGAACACAGAGAGAGAGAGAGAGAGAGAGAGAGAGAGAGAGAGAGAGAGAGAGAGAAGTAGGATGTGGGTAAGACTGTAAAACCCCCAAAGACTGCCCTCAACAAGGCTGCATCTCCTAAAGTTCTATGTCTTCCCAAACAGCACCACCAAGGGCATGACTCACTCCCCTTTGGACGAGGAGAGAGTTTTGTACGCAGCTCCGCCTCTGTAATACAAAAACATCCCTACAGATGATCTGTAAGCATAAAGCTGTTCCACATCCCAGTGAAACTTTACTGACAAACAAAACAATAAGCATTTGGAGATGGACTGGAACGATGGTTCAGTCAATGACATGCTTGTTGCCCAAGCATGAAGATGGGAGTTCGGATCAACAGCTCTCACCTAAAACCTGAGTACAGCAGTACAGAAAAGCCAGCACTGTGGAGGCAGAGACAGAATCCCTGTGTCTCACAGGCCAGCTGATCAAGCTGAATCAGCCAACTCCAGGCTTAGATCCTGTCTCAAAAAAAAAAAATTCCTCTTGGCTATTTTCCATAACTTGAGGGTCAGACCCTGTTGTTGAGGACACCGAGTACTTGAGTTGTAGTGAAATCATGGTGAAATCAAGTTGCTATTGACCTGGCTGCTTCATTTCTACTAGTTAGCTCTCATGAGGCTGGAAGGTGCTGTGAATTTTATTAGAGGAGAAAATTAATCACCAGTCATGCTCAACTGTGAACCCCAAGAGCTACAGTAATGACTAGCCTGGCAAGAGCGCTCACTGAGATAAGTGGTACAGATGTTCTGAGAGTATCCATCCATTTCGGATCGGCCTTGAAGCCTTACTGGTGTTGTCCCAGGCACCTCTCTCTCCCAAAAGAACTCTGGAACCCTCCTGCTTTGCTGTTGATGGGCCACAGCGCTCCACACTGACTCTTGTCTCTTCTGCTTCATTTGTTTAGCCTGAGCAATTCACTAACCACTGATTGGTGTATTTAGCTGGGGCACTTGAGTCAAGACTCTTGCCAAATCTAGTATGTCCAGGCCAACGCTAACCCATGTGGTATTTTTCTGTAAAGTAGAGAGTGGCATGCCCTCTGGGCTGAGAGCCCTTGTAGGTTTTCCCCACTGGGTGAGCAGCTCATATTTTCATGCAGATTAAAAAGGAACATGCGTCTGGTCTGGATATGTGGCTTTGTGAACAGAGTGGAAGCTGACCTTTCACCCCACTTGTCTTTTTAGTCCAGTGACCTTGTGCAGTGTACACTCTGCAGTTGCGTGTGTTTGCCATGTGTGTGCGCGTGCATGCATCCATGTAGAAGCCAGAGGTTGACCTCTAGTGTTGTTCTTCAGGTGGCATCCACCTTGCTGTTTTCCGGCAGAATCTCTCATTGGCTTGGAACTTTCTGAGGAGGCTAGATCGGCTGACCACTGAGTTCCAGGGATCTTCCTGTCTCCTTGGCACACACCACTGTGCATGGCTTTTAAAATGTGGATTCTGAGGGTTGAACTAGAGTTCTCATGCCTGGGTGGCAAGTTCCTTGCTGACTGAGCCAACACAACCCCCCTCCCCGCCAGGTTGGCAGCTTGGCTTTCTGGGTCTGGACCAATCCTGTCCTCAGCTCTTCTTGGTTGACATCAAGAGCATCACATCACACTGGCTTCACCACTCCCCTTCCTCCTCCCCCAGCTTCATGTACACCTTAGCAGGGACTGAGAGGAGAATACGTAACTAGGCTGGCCATGCAGCACGACAGGCGCGCGGGGGGGGGGGGGGGGAGGGTGGCTGCAGCTTCTCCTCAGATGAACCTGGTCGAGAGGCTTCAAGTAATACCAAGGGACTACTGACAAAAGAAATAATTAATTCTGATGGCAAGACCCACCCACTCTTGCATATACCCCCCTTACTGTCTCATCTGTGGCCCCAGCTTCCCTAGTTGCCTCTCTTCTCTTGGCTTTGTTCCAGAAAGCTCCCATACCAGGATGCCCAATACCAGGATACCCAATCCTTGCCTGAAAAAACCATCATGAGGCACCTGGAATCCTCAAGGAGCATCAGACACAGGCCTCCATCCATTATGAGCTAACTGGGCATCAATTTTTACCATCAGCCCCTCTCTTTAATCAAGAAGAGATTACCCACTGGCAAAGCACTATGCTTTTCTTTTTAAATTGACTGGTTTGGAAAAAAATTAATTCAGTTCAACTTTTAAGTGAAGGAAAAGAAAGGCTAATTGTACGGCGTTCTTTGGAAAAAGGTATGAAGGCCAGCAAGGGTCATTTTTCAGAGCTCTGTCCTTCACTGTATAGAAGTGGCCACGTTGGGTCTTCCATGCACATTACAGCTGAGGACTGGTGGAAACTGACTGCATGGTTTCTCTTCTCAGCATGCCTCTTCATGGCTCATCTTTGCAAATCAGGGATTTGGAATTAGGGAGGAAGCCCAGGGTGCAGCTAGGCTTGTCAGTAGGCTTTGGTGTGGTCTGCTGGCTCCGGCAGTGATGGCAGCATCCCCTCCCCCTCCTGTTTCCATTACAGTCCCTGGTCTTGTTTCTCTCTCCAGTCTGAGCACACAGGGATTTTTCAGGCTGCAATTTTTCACGTGGATGAAGCTTTTAGCCCTGACTTGGTGCTTTACAACAACAGGGTTCTAATTCCTGTGCCAGGAGCAGTCCCCAGAGGATCAGGGCAAGCCTCATCTAACCTTTTTGGTTCATCTCCTGGAAGATAGTGCTAATGTCCCCTCTGCACACAGGAACACACAAATCAGTCATTGTTCTGCAATGAGCTAATCTCAAACCTGAGCTAGCACAAGGCAATTTCACCCATGGCCCCCAAATTACATCTGATAGTTTAGGTGCCACAATGCCCATTGTCACAGCCTCCATCACAAGGCTCCAAACCAATACTTACAAGGTCACCACTTAGTTCATAAATCCAAGATGCTGTCACAACCCTGCAGTGACCCAGGGCCACTTGGAGAACATCTCCCATCCTGGCGCCTCCCAGGATGGCCAGGCAATTACAATGCAAATGAGAGGGTCACATGACTGCATCCCTTTCGACCCCAAGCTGTCATTAATGTCTTCTGATGTGATTTTATTTGAAGGAATAGTCTAAAGGCCTTTCCAGACAGAGTCAATTCTCCTTAAAAGAAAAGTGTTTAAGAAACCTCTGTGACAGAAGTGAAGTTTGCTGGGTAGCCATTATGGAGGGGTCTCTATGGAGATGGCTCTGAGGCCTGGCCCTTACGGGATGAATAAAAGAAATCACTGTCATCTTTCAAGTTACAATTGGATTCTGACTGGATCACAAACACACCCAATCCCAATAGGTGCCTAAACCTCAATTCTCGAGAGAACTCAACACTGTTCCTCATGCTGTTTTTTCCAGAGTTTGCCAGGTTGTTCAGGACTTCTTGAGTTGTCAGGGAGACTATTCAGAGACATCTGGACATTCTCCACACAGTGCAACTGGTTTTTGGGACTTGGTCACTTGCAGGGTCTCCTGGACACTGTGGGATTTGAAGTAGCCCTACTGGCCTTCAGGCCTCAGATACCAGGAACAGTCTCTTCTCTCCTGCTGCCACAGCATATCATATAGCAGAAGCCAGAAGCCAGGATCCTCCCAAGGCATATTGCTGGTGGTGGACTGGAGGGCCTGTTTGATTTCATTTGCATGTTCCACCGTGGTCCCCTCCTAGGTGTCCCTTGGAGTGGCCTGCTAAAAACAGTTAATGGTCTCCCCGGCACAGCCTCTGAGTGTATCAGTGCCTAAGCCAGTGCCATTTCCAGCTTGTGCTCCTGGCCAGCTGTGTATAGCAGACATGGAAATGAGGAGCTCAGCTCACCATGGGGGGAAGGGAGGGATTCAAGATGACGCTGACCTTGGAGCATGGGAGACTTCTAGAGACTTGCTATTGACTCCTTATAATTAGGGCTCACTGGACTTCCAGACCGTGTCAAGTGTTCCATGTCAAGTGTTAGGGCTCCTTGAGCTGCCTGTAGGAGCAGGCCCCCACTCTGGATCCCACTGTCCCATTTTCCCTTAAAGCAGCCCAGGCTGCTCCCTAGATCACTATGTGGAGAAGATGACCTTGAACTTCTGATCCTCTTGTCTCCACCTCCAAGTGCTGGGATTCTGGTGTGGGCTACCATGTCTGGTTTATTGTTGCTGGGGATTGAATTCGGGGTCTCAGAAATGTCAGGCAAGCACTGTGTCGCCTGTGAGACCTCCTCAAGAACTGATTCGGCCTCTGGAAGATGTACACTCTTCCTATGGTCCCTCCTCAGCGTCTGTCATTCCTTAACACGTCAAACAAATGAAAACACACCCACACTTCAACGAACATTTGTTTGCAGTGAAGATATTTGAAAGAAGTTTAGTGATTTCTCTTTTTAAATTATCTGACTCTGGGTAATTTATCATAGTCTCAATTACCTGAGATTTACCCCATAACCAATAGGCATCTTGAGCATGCTTGTGCCTGTTTCCGCAGATGTAATGAAACTTTATGATTCCTCTATCAGGAAGGCTGCATGCTGAGGAGGCAGCGTCTCGCTTTGGGCAGGCGTTTAATGAAGCATGTGTTAATTTTGATTTTTCGGCTTTCTTGTCGAATTGCAGAGCCGATCACTCCACTCCATGTTGCACACAGTTGTATGGACCCCAGAAAAAAGAAACATGCTTGAGACCCTGATGGGGAGGGAGGAAGATTCCAGAAGCTGCTGAGCCATCTCTGTGCCGCAGGGAGGGCTGGCTGTCAGTTGGAACAGCATCTAGTTTCCTCTTTCTTAGTTTTTATAGCGGTAAAAATTGTCTTCAGCATCTGGAGCCCCACATGTGTGATGTGCAAACACCCAGCTCACCGCGGCCTTCATTCCTTATTTCTTGATTAATTTATTGGGTATCACCACTTTGCTTCTCTGTTACAGCAAAGGAAGCTTAATTGCTTGAAGGGGGGGGGGTGCAGTGAGAAATTAATCGTAATTGGTGGCATTTCCTGACAGTCTCTAACACAGGGCCCCAAATGGAAGTCCCGCTCCCTGTATGCCTGGCACAGGTCTCTCTCCCCCACAACGGAGGCCATTGGCCTCCCAGACACGTATGGTAATATCTGAAGACATAAAAGGGATGGAGCAATTAAAGATGCACAACGTGAAGCTTTGGGGCTGATGTTATCGATGGTTTCGTGATCAATAGTGCTGTTTTTATTTGGATTGCTGGGTGAGAGCGAGCCATGGCCACAAAATTTAGAGAGCCCTACAGAGGCTCTGTAAGCGTGCCATAACTCGGTGTCAGGCCGGAATCACGGCTGATTTAAAGGCTGGGGGCGATAGAGCGAGGAGGGTTTCCATCACTGTATGCCCAGGAGAGGGGCTGCATCTGCCGGCTTCCAGGCTCCAGGTGGAATGGAGCTGTTTATAACAGAATTTGGCCGTGGGTGAATTTTAATCTTGGGAGCCACTGATTGCTTTAGGGCCGAGCTGGGGGAGCTGGCTGGGCTGGCCTTTGTTCCCAGAGCATCACAGGGCACTCACACAGCCCCCTCATCCTCGGCTCTGCTGCTTTTGTTGTCTTATTTCACTCATCTTCTGCATGGGTATGATGTGTTTTGAGCACATTCACCCCTGCTGTCCTACCTCACCCCCTTCCTAGGCTCTCTCTACACCCCCTCTTTCCTTATGACCTCCCCACTTTTGCATCGGTTTCTCTCCCTTTCTGACCTACTGAGTTGAGTCTGGGTTGCTTGCATGAAATGGGAGAGTCGGATATGGACAGCTTACCCGTAGCTATGTTGCTGCTGTCAATTGCCTTTAGTTCCTTGGCTAGGGGGTGGAGCCTTAGGCATGCCACACTCTCTCCCACACCCTGGTTTGTTCTGATGGGAGGGGTTCAATAGGGAAGACATCATAGCTAGGAGCTCTGGGTAGCCATTCTTTTCTTTAGATGAGCCGTCTGCTGTTAATGTCGTGTTTCCTAGGTGCTAATGACAGGGAGAGGCACAGTTAAGTGCCCGAGACCTGTGCATGTCAGGCACCCCCAGCCTCATCATTCTCTTCTTCAGTCTGGCTTTTGGATTAGCTCTGGCCAGACAATGTGGTAATTAATTCCTATGCACAAAAAGTACGGTTGCTCCATATGGAGAGGGGCTGTCTGGGCACAAGAACCAGATTCCAGACTTGTGGTAAATAAATCAATTAATAAGCAATAAATCAATGGGAGGATGACATGGACTTAGTCAACATTTCACATAGACTGCCCTACTGGAATACTATTTCAAGTTCACTGAATTTCATTAACTATATTACTAAAATTATGCATTGTTTCACTTCGTAGTTTTTGCTTATGCTTTTTCTTTCTAAAAGTCTGTTAAAGTTCTTAAAATACAATGTGTAAAAAGGTGTGTGGCATACACCTTTAATCCCAGCACCCAGGAGGAAGAGGCAGGTGATTTCTGTGAGTTTGAGACCAGCCTGATCTACAAAAACGAGTTCCAGGACAGTCAAGACTGTTACTCAAAGAACCCTTGTCTTGGAAAAACAAACAAAAGAAATACAATGTGTGTGGTTTGTTTTGCATCTTTGTTATAAGAAACTGGTCTAAAGGGGAAAAAAAAGAGGCCCAGAGACATAAATCAATGTGTCTAAGGTCACACAGCATATGAACGGCACACCCTTTTGAATGCTAACAACATGGCCCCTAAAATGGTCATTTCTGTATGGTCTGTTCTTCTCCATCATCTGTCTGGTATTGGTCCTACATCCCTGCAGACTCTGGCTGAATTAATCCTGCTCTGCTTCCCAGACTTAGTCACCAGGGGCTTACATGGCTTTTCCCAAGGGATGACATTCTTGCTTTGGTCCCCTGGCACACTGCGGTTGATACGGGAGAGGAACGCCAGCCTCCTTCTTAATGCTTATTTAATTATATTTAATTAGGAATCTTGTCATCTTTTTGCCTGCAATTGGTCTCCCGAGACTATCTGCTGCAAAGAGTTTTGAAAAATCTAAACTTTATTTCTTGCCATCGATCTGTGTCTCTAATGGGTTTGAGGAGAAATGATGTCATCTGTCCTTTGAGAAACAAAGATGGCTCAGCCTGAGAGGCTGCTCTCTGGAAAGCTGGGTTCCTCACAACCTTGCTCAGAGGCTTGCTCACAGTACAGAGTCAAGGGACCCTAAAATCTGCCTTGCCCCATTGACTTTGATGCACAGGGATCCATCTGAGTTGGCTGAGAGGCTGTGTGAACTCCAGGGTAGCCCCAGTGGAGTCGATGCTGGGCCTTCCCACTCTGGGTCTCTCTAAGTTCTCATATGGATGAGTTCAGGGCTGGAGCCCTCTTCCACTGTCCCTGGTAGACCCCTTGCTGGAAGGCTTGGGCCAGAGTGTCAGCAAGACAGACATATTACAGGATCAGCTCTCATTGCTGCAGATCTGGGAGACCCCTGTCCGTTTCTCCCATCTCCAACCTTGGAGCATTTAATTTGCACAGCTATGGCATGGAAACATACCACAGATTGGGTATTGGAGGCCTGGCTGCCCTCCTGGCAGAGTGAAACCCTTCCCAACCCACCAAGCCTGTGTTATTTGCAAAGCCAGTCTCCACATAGCCCCCCACTTCCCTTCCTGAGCTGCTGAGAGATTCCAGTGGTGTCGGAGAGAGTCATACAAAAACCGTGGGTAAACAGGCTCACAGTGTTTAAATGCGCTCCATTACCATAATTGCCTGGAATTGCAGGCGTATATCTCCCCTTCCCAATTAGCTTTCAGGCCTTCAGTGACAGTCACTGTGGCTGAACCCCTTTTGGTATTCCCCCTACAGCCAGGATGGAACTGAACATATGGCCGCTGTTCAATAAATATTTACTGAATTTCACTTTGGTTCCAAATCACCCTAAAAAACACAAGCGGGAGCAGCTCGAAGTTCTCTCAAGGAGAAGGCAGTGTGAAGAGACCTCAGTCCTGCTCTGCAGCAGTTGTTGGGAAATGGCTGCCGAATGAATGAAGGCCTCTCCGAGTTTACTTTACTCTCTGCCTTCTGGCTTTGACAGTAGTCATGAAGCCTGACACTGTGACACACCGACTTCTCCCTGGTCCTCTGGGACACACTTTGGGCGTCGCCTGGCTATGGCTCCAATTTCTATTAAGTAGTCAAACATAATATGAAATTGCCAGCAGAGAGACGGCGCCTGGATTAATTAATCTCCCTTTAATGTCGGGAAAGACATGAGAAGGGAGAGAAAGATAAGAAAATGAAATCAATCTTCTACTTTCTGTCGCTGCGGCCTGTTAATTTCAAGCTTTCTTGCATCTGGGCGCTGGTACTGCTATTCAGCATCTAGATTGTTCTGTATTTAAATGAAACACCGTATTAATCATTTCTCAGGGATGCTGTGCCACCCAAAAGAGAAGAGAAATGGGTGGGCGGAGCATATAGGAGCCAGAGTGAGTTTATTTTCACAGCCCTTCATACCTTGTCACGAGGAGTGGCTAATCCATCCCAGAGAGGAGAGGAGTCTATGTGCCCTGTCGGCCTGCTGTGGAGAAATCATGGTAATGCCAGGCTTCGGGATCAATGTAGCCTGACACCAGCCTCCCTGTGGAGGAAGATCTGAGGATAAATGCGGTGTAACCAGGGAATAAAACCGTCTTAGGGTTTCAAAAAGAGCCAGGCTCTGTTAGTAGGGAAGGAGGCGGGTTGCTGAGGCTCTCATTCAGGAAGGGTGGAGTGGAGGAGAGACCCAGCAGGCCTGGGGATGAGTGGGGTCAGTTTTTCTCAGCCTCCCCCCGGGTGGAAGAGGGTGCTCCAGCATCTTTCCCCTGCCAAAGCTGCATACACCCATCTTCCAAAACATCCATTAACCCCAGAGGACATTCCAGCTGGCTCTTCACCCCGCTGAGATAATCTAAGCATGGTGATAACATATCCAGATGAACATCAAGACTTCTGGGCACACTGCCTCACCAGAGACATACATTAGCTTCCAGCATTCCTCACTAGAAATTAATTCACAGACAACCAAACATCGTTACTCACGGTCTACTGAGTTAACTGTTCTGCCTTAGTGGATTTGGGGGTGGAAATGGCTTATTCCCACCCCCTTTATCAGCCAGAGAGCTTAGCACACAGACTGTGCTGTTATTATAACCTGTTTGGAGAAGGGTGGATACTATTAATTCTGCAGAAGCAGGTAGCTACCCAAAGCCATCCATGTCGTGCCTTTCAGTCAAAAAAAAAAAAGAAAAAAAAAAGAAAAAAGAAAAAAGAAAAAAAACAAAGAAAAAGAAAAGAAAGCCTTTAATCTTGACTTTGAAGTTTTTGGCAGAGTCAAGAGTTTTATTTCAACCGAATGGCTGAGGATTTTAATTTTTTAAAGTAGTGAGCTAGGCTCCCTCCTGCCAACACTGCAGTCCGAAGGTTGCTTGTCCAAAACATCCAGTGGGGAAGGTATGCTGGGCAGACTCATAGCATGCAGGTGGAGAGAACTGCACCTGTTCCCTAAGGGTTGGTTTAGAACTAGAGAGTGACCTTGAACATCTGATCTGCCAGCCTCCCCTCCCGGGTACTGGGACGACAGGTATGCAATACTGCACTCCATTTATGTGACGCTCGAGGTCTTCTAGCATGCTAGACCAACGCTCTACCAACTGAGCTACAAGTCAGGCCCCAGGCTACCTTTAAGAACTGCCATGTGGGGGCTGGGGACTAGAGAGACTGCTTAGAGGTTAAGAACACTGGGCTGCTCTTCCAGAGGACCAGGGTTCCATTTCCAGCATCCATAGAGTGGCGCACAACCTCCTGTAACACTAGTTCCAGGGGATACACATAAACACACAGACACACAGACATACACACACAGATACAGAACACACACACACACACACACACACACACACACACACACACACACACACGCACGCGCGCGCGCGCGCGCGCGCGCGCACTCTAGTGTGGACTAACAAGGAATCCTACAATGGGAGCTAGCAAAGAATCGGTGCACAGCAATGCAATCTATGCTGAAAAGCTATGGACAACCTATAAGAAGCCTATAAATGCTTCTCCCACCCCTACTGCCTCCAAGAGAACTCTCTGCTCTTATCATGGCACTCTTCCTACATCCGTTCCTCACTCCTTAGTTTTCCTCTCTTTCTGGCTGAGCCTTGGTCTCTCCATCTATAGATCACAGTGGACCCTGAGCCTTGACTGACAGACTGTGCTCCAGCCCAAGCTTGACTTGTTATGGAGGTTTCTATTTCGGCAGGAGAGTCTGTTCTCATATTTGCCTGCATAGTTCCCTAGCTCTGTCACTCCAGAAGTACACAGCCTGCCTTCCTCTGGGCTTGCTGTCTGCATCTGCTGAACATTGCATGTCTGGCTTAGCACTCAGGCTTTGCTTCCTCTGGGAGTTGCGGAAGGCCCTGAGACCCAGCCTGTGCCCTGCTCTTTGGAATTTTCCCTCTTTCTGTGTAGTTTGAAGCACAGTTGGTCTTTGAAAATGTTTATGAAGTTAATGAGGATGTATTCAAGCCTGGGAGACTGAGGAGTGGTCAGAGAGAAGGTGTGTGATAAACACGCTGTTTCTGAGAAAGGTTTCCCAATTCATATCGGTCCTTTAAAAAGATAATTCAATATTCATGTGCTATCTTGGAAACATGTTAATTAGGTCCATTGTGATCTTGTGGTTGCCGTGCCCTGAGCCTTCTGGCTAGAACTCAGGTGGCCTGAGAGTTCTGTGCCTATTCTCTCATCCAGCTCTCCTCAGAGGTCTAGACAGGGGCAAGGCCTTCTCAACCATCCTTTCCCACCCTCCTGAGCCAGGCTCCTGGGCTCCTCTGCATCTTTGCTGTGTGGTGGAGAGGTGGCTTCTGACAGGATCGGATGAGGCCCCACTGAGGACAGTCTACAAAGGGCACACTGAAGATGGTACATAGCATTTCACTCAACAGTGACTTCAAGCTAGTGTCTGGATGATCATTAACAGATGAACTGAGAGTGCTTGGTGGGTGTGCTGCAGGCAGCCTCAGCCAAGAAGAAACTTCAATCCCTGAGAGAAGTTACTAGGCCTCGTTTCGGGAGGCTACAAGCCAAACCTTGGCTGGATAAGCCCATCCCCAATTAATGTGGCCCTGGCATGCCCGTGTACACTAAGAAACTTAATGTTTGGGTTCTACTGAAGATCTATCTCTAGGGCCACCATCACAAAAAGATGGTTTTTCTTGTTCACGGTCTACCCACATGCCGGAAGGCAAAACCCTGAAACCCAGTGCTTCAGATGCTTTTTCCCCCATAGAGTCAGACACTGCCAAGGTCATCGTGTCTAAAACAGCAGGGGAAACGAAATTAGATCTGTTTAGGGCTGGATTCTCCATGAAAATGGGTGGCTGTAATGGCACCTCATAGCAGCCGATCAGTGAAGAGTTGTCTCATGGACACAAATTCACATGGTCTTAGAAAATGACTCACCCAGGCAGGCCAGTCTGAAACTGTTCACCTGTGTACGTCTGCCAGGTCAGGTAACGGTGTGTGTGTGTGTGTGTGTGTGTGTGTGTGTGTGTGTGTGTGTGTGTGTGAGACCTGTTTTATGAGGTAACACCCATTGGGAATACAGTCTGTGGTTGCTGATATGATCTGAATGCCCCTTATCTGCTCACACTTTTAGAAAGGGACCCGATGGGGTCAGGGAGAGGGATGAGTATGCTTGCCAGCTTCTGAGACCCCAGAGCTGTGGTAAGAATGGTACTGGGGACACAGGAGTGGAGTTTGCAAGACGGACAGGCAGATCTGAGCTAGGTGCCTGGTATGAACTTCTCTCTTCTCTCCTCTTTCCTTTCTAACTTCATCTCCTCCTTTCCTCGTCTCTCCTTCACTTCCCCCCTTTTTCTCATCCTCTACCTCTGTTGACATGCAAGCCACACAGTGAGCAGTTCAGCTATTTACAGTGAAATTCTTTTTTTTCCATAAAATTTTTTTATTTTTATTTTATTTTATTTTATTAGTTCTAGCTAGGGAACAAGCTTATTTCAAGTCCCTTCTCCCTCTCCCTCCCCTCACCCCCAACCCTCCTCCCCACCCCCAGCCTACCCCCCACCCCATCCACCCACCACTCCCCAGGCAGGGTAGGGCCCTCAACGGGGGCTCTGCAAAGTCCACCAAGTCTTCCTATGCTGGTCCTGGGCCCTTCCCCATGTGTCCAGGGCCAGAGTGTACACAGTGAAATTCTTGGTGGGCATTTTTTTATTATTATGCTTAGGGCATAACCATCACCTTGTCCACTCTAGAACACCCTTGCTTCCTTCCAAAGAAACTCCACAGCTGTTTTGAGAAAGGTCCCCCTATGTAGACTAGGCTGACCTTGAACTTGTGAGTCTCGGTACCATAGCCCCTCAAGTACAGGTGTGTACTACCTGGCTTAGAGAAACCCCATTCTACTTAGCTAGGATATCTGCACCCCTACCTCCATACCTCCCTGAAACATCGTCTAGTCTGTGTTCTATCTCTAGAGACTTTCCCCCTCTACACATTTCTTGTATGGTGACAAGTGCTCTGTGGCCCTGGGTTTGGCACCTCTGCTATCATGTGTTGTGTTTTTGATGATCATCCACGCCTGATGTAGCCTGTGGGGGCCCTCGGGTTCTTTAAGGCATCAGACCCACGTGTGCTGGATGGGACTCAAGCTACATAGATGATGCCTATTCTCACTTGATCTTAGACCCATGGTGGTGAAAAGCATTTGGTGTAAATGGGAACTGAACCATGCCTTGTCTCCCAGAGTCACAGGTGTTTCTTCATGGCTGTCCCTCTAAAAATAAGGGCCATAGTGGAACATTCCAGCATCTTATTCATTAGAATAAGCTCCACGTGGGCTGGGAAGATGGCTACATGGGTGAAGTGCTTGCTGCGCAACTGTGAGCAGCTGAGTTTGGGTCCCCAGCAGCCATGAATATGTTTCTGCAGCCACAGAGCTCAGGAAGTAGAGGCAGGAGGTTCCCCGGAATTTTCTGGGCAGCCACACTAGCCTTAATCAATCAGTGAGCTCCGGGTTCAGTGAGAGACTCTTGTGGTTTGAATGTAATTGGCCCTATCAGCTCATAGGGAGTGGCACTATTAAGAAGTGTTGCCTTGTTGGGAGAAGTGTGTTACTATGGGGGTGGGCTTTGAAGACCACTTCCTGTTGCCTCTGGATCAAGGCGGAGCCCCTTCTCCAGCACCATGTCTGCTGGCATGCTGCTATGTCCCACCATGGTGGTGATGGACTAAGCCTCTGAAACTGTGAGCCATCCCAATGAAATGTTTTCCTTTGTAAGAGTTGCTGTGTTCATGGTGTCTCTTCACAGCAAAAGAAACCCTAACTGAGTCAACTCTGTTTCCTGGAGTACTCTGGGCAGCCAGACTAGCCTAATCCATGAGCTTTGAGTTCAGGGAGAGACTCTGTCTCAAGAAAAAAAAAGGTGGAGAGTGACTGAAGAAGACTACCTCCATCAACCTCTGGCCTGGCATATTCCAATGCAAGTGTGTGTGTGTGTGTGTGTGTGTGTGTGTGTGTGTGTGTGTGTGTACACATGCACCCCCTACACACATACAAATGGACCTGTGTGTGTGGACATGAACCCCTGTAGTGATACATTGTTTATGATCTATTGAAGCCACTGGGGATGAAAATGCAAAGCTAGCCATAGCCATAGAGGCCAGGTGGTGGTGGCACATGTTTTTAATCGCAGGACTCAGGAGACAGGTAGGTGGATCTCCGTGAGACCAAGACCACCCTAGGTTACACAAGAGTGAGTCAGCCAAAAAGAATAACAGAGCTCAGGCCTTTAATCCCAGCACTAGGGAGGTATAAAAGGAAGAAACAAAGGGTCTCATGGGAAATTTAATTTCCAGACAGGGATAGCATTGCCTCTGAGGATTCGTGGAGACAGGATTGCCATTTCACCTTGGTAGAGGTAAGAGCTAGTGGCTGGCTGCTTTGCTCTTCTGATCTTCAGCTTGAACCCCAATATCTGTCTCTGGGTTTTATAATTTGTGTTACATCCCCCTACACATAAAATTGGACCAGTCTCCCTCCCTCTCTCCTCTCTCTCTCTCTCTCTCTCTCTCTCTCTTTCTCTCTCTCTCTCTCTCTCTGTGTGTGTGTGTGTGTGTGTGTGTGCTCATTTGTGTGCATGTGTCTGTGTGTGTGTGTGTGTGAGCGTGTGTGTCTGTGTGTGTGTGTGTGAATGTGTCTGTGTGTGTGTGTGTGCGCACGTTTGTGTGCGTGTGTCTGTGTGTGTGTGTGTGAATGTGTCTCTCTGTGTGTGTGAGTGTGTGTGTGCGTGTGTGAGTGTGTGTGTGTGTGTGTGTACATGCACCATCCTTCCCCCACAGTCACACAAGTGGACCAGCTTTGCCATGTGGTGCACCTGTCTGTCTTGACAATGATGGTAACAGCGTATGTCAATGCTTGCCCTGGTTTTGGAAGGGTTGGGTTCTGTGTGTGGGTTTACTTACAGCAGTTCCTAGTACCACATTGAAGCAGGACATGACATGACAGCCCCATTTAATGGGTGAGCAAATAGGCTCAGAGAGAGGAAATGGAAGAAACCCCAGTTTTTCTGTGTGTGCTTGACTCGGCTTGTATGGGCTTAAATTAACCTCCCTCCCCTCCCTTCCCTCCCTCCCTCCCTCCCTCCCTCCCCCCCTCCCTCCCTCCCTCCCTCCCTCCCCCCTCATCCCTCCCTTCCTTCCATCTTTCTGAGAGTCTTACTCTGGCCCTGACCTTTCAAGCAGCCCTATGAGTGCTGTCATCACACAAGGATATGAACTTGAATTTTCCAACCTTTGGTGGGCCATGTAGGCTTGAAGACACTATATTAGCTACTCCAAGCTCAGAACCCAGCCACCTGCTACTCAGACTCCCCAGAAACAGGGGCTGGCTGTGGTGGGTGTGGGGAATGGACAGGCCTGAGGAGAGGCCCCTCTGAGGCAGGACTGTCATTCAAGGGTAGATGGGGGAGGGACTCTGCACACCTTTTGATAAACTGAATGTCTTGGAAGGAGTTGTGATTAATCCTTCTACAATGTGCTGGCCAATTTTGCTGCTGCAGGGGTTTTTGCTGAGCGATCGATCGGCTGCATCTAAACAGACTCCAGAGATGCAGAGTAAGTTCAGTGAGACACCTTGCAGAGGACGCCCTCCGTTGAGGTGCCAGGGCCGTGTGACTATGGCCTGTGCCTTTCAAGCTGGGCCTTCTCCGGGTGGAAGGTGGGAGTCCCCCAAGGGGTATCTATGTCCTGCAACCTTCAGGACAGATCCACAAGGGAAGGGAGAGCTAGGAAGTGTCCTGACTACAGGCCTTACCCTTCTCATGTCTTATGCCATGTCCCAGGTTCTGATCCTTGCTCATCCAAGGAAAAGAATATTGTGGGCCCTAGAAGCAGAATTACTTGCTTTGGAATCCAGTAAAGAATAAATGGGGATCCAGGACTCAAACCAAGAACTGAAACTAAAATGCACAGTATGGTCAGGGTGAAGCGGCCCCCAGACCTGAGGGCGTCGTGCTGTGAGCTGGTCTGTGCCACAGGAACTTTCCTGTCGCACCCTGAGCTGCTGGGACGTGGCAGCTGGGTTTGGTGGATGTGCAGGATCCCTTATTCAATAAAAGTGTTAGCTTATCCTAAGACAAGGAATAGTGTGAGCTAGTGATCATAACAAGGCTGGGAGCCCAATATCCAGGGGATACAAGGCTTGTTAAGTGACAATCTGTAGTGTGGAGATGGTGAAAGGAGGAGAGGAGAGAGGAGGGAGCCCCAAAACTCCAGTTCCTCCCACAGCCCTGCCTTAGGGTGACTAGGGAGGCCTGGGTAGGACTGGGCTTGGATCTCAGAGCTGGGAGTTTCCTTTTGAAGTTTTTTGCTGCCAGTTCCCCCAACTTTGGAAGCTTAAAAAAAAATGTCCCCTGTGAGGAGTGAGAGCCTCACAGAGCGAAGAGCCTCGGTTGGAATATTGTCCCAATTGGGGGGTGGGGGGAGACTCTGAAGCTTTCAAGTTCCAGGAGACAAAGTTGTCAGGGCTCCAGCTAACCCTAATTAGCGAGCATGGCCTCTGGAGCTGCTGTCATCCCTTGGGCTGTTGGGACAGTGCACAACTGAAGAGATGGAAGAATGAGCACCTAGACCATAGGATCAAAGCAGCTGCAGTCACAACCCAAGAGCCATACTTGGTCTGGCCTTTCTTTCCCTTGGGTGGATGGAGGGTCCGGACAGTCCTGGGACCCAGGGCAGGGGCACTGGGAGGGAGCCTCAGAGCTGGCGCTGACCTCGTCTTCTCCTCTCCAGGGTAAAGACAGGATCTTTCTGAGACCTTGCTTGGCTCCATCAGTTTCATGGATGCTCAGATGGAAGAGAGGACAGATGGCTACTCGAGCAGCCTCATCCAGCCTTGGGGTGTCCTGAAGAGCAGCCATCCAGAGATGAGGGGTGCTGTCTGAGAGACTGTGCCTTCCTGTCACACCTGGAAATGTCATCCAGTGAAGACACCAGTTCTGCAAATTGGGTGTGCCAGGCCTTATGCCACGGATAGGGGAGGGCTACAGGCAAGGCTCAGCCACCATGAGATGCAACCGAAGGAAAACAGTGGGCAAATGGAGGAAATAAGATTGGAAAGAGGGGGTATTTGCAAGTGTGGGCAGAGCTTGAGGGTGGCTGTGCAGCCTCCAGAAGATGCCACAGGACTCTGCAGAGGAGGACCGGCTTAATGGGCCAGACAATAGGGGTCTCTGAGAAACTGCATGAAATCTGCAGGGCTGGAGGGATATGGTTAGAGGAGGAGGGAAGCAGAGGGGTGGGTGGGGGTGGTGATGGTGAGCCGGAAGGGCTCCTAGAGGGTCTGGTCTGTGCAGCCTGCCTTCCCTGGATGGGTCTGGGGGAGGGGCAGCCCAGCAGGGTTCTCCCTCCAGCATTTTTGCATCTTAGGTTTTGTGTTCTGAAGCTGTTGAAAAGGTTGGAGAGCCTCTGCTTTGAAATGCAAGATGACTTCTACAGGAAAAATGATCGGATTCCTCCCGACCTCTTGTTCTGGGGAGAAGAGGCAGTATTTTATCATTGCGGCATTGTATCACCGCCACGGCTAAAACCATCTGAATACTTGCCAGGATAACCAAGGGAAGATAAAGTGGGATGACTCAGTCTTGGGTCGTGAAAGGCTCAGGAAAGGGAGACAGCTCTCCCCACTCCCCCAACCTCTCAGCTTGGGAGCTGAGGAGGACTAGCCCTAGCCGGTGCCTCCCAGGGTCCTGTTTAGTCCCCATTTAGCAGACTTTCAGCTGCCTGACCCCATACAAGTCTCCATCAGCTTATCTGATTCCCAGGGACATTCATTCACACAGATACACTCTCGGATGAGGACAGCTCTGCTGAATTAAGACAACATTTAACTATGCAGGTTGAGCAAAATGCATTTGTCATGGTAGGGATTCTCAGGGCTAGGATGCTAGTGAGCCCTCCTTGAACAGGTTGTAGTGCAAAGTGTTTCTTAAACCCGTGCAGGAGGATTTTAAAACACACCTCTCATTAGATGATGGAATGAGGGTTTCACAGAACTCAGTCTGAGATACATGGACTCAATCTGACATTTATTAACCTATTGTAAAGAATAACTTTACAAAATGACGGTGAACTCCATTCCATCCTGTAAACTGTCCACATAAACACTTGCCCAACTCTCTATCCATTTACCTAGTCATCATGATACCCACTTCTCCACCCACCCACTTACCCCATGTCTAACCGTCTAACCATCCATCCATCCATCCATCCACCCATCCATCCACCCATCCACCCACCCACTCACCCATCCATCCACCCATCCACCATCCATCCACCCATCCATCCACCCATCCATCCATCCACCCATCCACCATCCATCCACCCATCCATCCATCCATCCACCCATCCATCCACCCATCCATCCACCCATCCACCATCCATCCACCCATCCACCCATCCATCCATCCATCCATCCACCCATCCATCCATCCATCCATCCATCCATCCACCCATCCATCCATCCATCCACCCACCCATCCATCCATCCATCCCCATCTATCTATCTGTCTGTCTGTCTATCTGTCTGTCTGTCTGTCTATCCACTGTCTACCCACTCACTACCCATCTGTGTATTCGTATCCCCACCACCCACCCACCCACTCATCCATCCCCTTAACATTCACTCACCCACCTAACCCCTACCCCATTTGTCCATCTACTCTCTACACACCCGTCTGTCCGTCCATCTGTCCATCTTCCCTCTACCTATTCAGCCATTCACCACCTGTCTCAATCCATCCATCTTCTCATTTAGCCCCCCCCCCATTTATTCTTCATCTGCGTATCCAAGCAAGCAGCCACCGGACAGCAAGCAGTGGCCAAATGGAGATTTCCACACTAGGATACAGAACTACTAAGACTTTGGCAGATCTCTGAAGCTACATAGGGGGAAATTCTGGTCTCATACAAAACCACCTCCCCAAAACAGATAACCACATTCTCAATGGAAAGTGCTTTGTCCTTGGGGGAAAAGCCTAGAAGCTTTGAGAGGGAGAAGACACGGCTCCTTAGGGGACCTGGGGCTTTTGTGGAGGGAGGGGAGTTTGACCTGGAGGGGGATTTGTACAAGAAGAGCTGATAGCTGGAGCCAGGGATGCTAAGAGGCCAGGGCTTTAACAGCAGAGGCTGAGAGCTGTCCTGCTCCCCCGCCCCTCCCCTCCCCTGTGTGTGCTTGGCAGTCACGACTACAGCAGGGTAAGGAGCTGTTGTGCAGCTGCCTCATTACTGACAGGACCGTGGCTAACGAGGCCTCATTCTCTCACCGCATGTCTCTCCTTTGGTGCTGGCTTTAGGGAACTCAGTCCCATTAGACCTGGAGGCTGAAATGTGTTTTTGATCACCGCATCCACAGACTACACCCCCTGAAACCTCCTTCAGTTTCACACAGGGTGAGCCATATCCGGCGTGATAAACCTTTCTTTCACTTGGGCCCCAGATGCTGATTTTCCAGAACTTTCTACCAAGGGACAGCATACTTGATCAGGTCCCCAGACACATTTAGGGGGAGTCAAAACTCCAGTGCCTGTGAGCAGAGCCATACAAGCAAGCACATGTGTCGATGCATAGTTGGAGGGTAGTGCCCCTGAGTGGAGGCTGCAGAGGTAGGCTGCACAGTGAGACACGTGACCCCTACAGGCTCTGTTCTAATCAAGGAAGGCAGACAATGAGCTATGAACTCGTTAATAAGGTATTCTATGCTGTGACCAAGGCTCGGGGGAAATAATCAGAGCATGAGCCGGAAGGCAGCGTCAAAGGACTAGAATTTAAGAACGTGTAGTGGGGCGGCTCCCTAGGGGGTGGCGTCTGAGCTGAAGCACAAGTGGTCAGAAGGGGCCATCAGGGGAAGTTTAGGAGAGGGATAGTCACAAGTGCAAAGGGCCTGAGGTAGATGAGAGAGTGGAGAGGTCACAGTGGCTGCAGGCTGTAAGTCATAGTGAGAAATGTGTCAGAAAGCCCCAAGCTGAGCAAGAGACCAAACCGGATAGGGCTGGGGGCCGTGAGAGGGAAGGTTGTATCTGAAGTGCTGTATAAATCCGCTAGAGGGTTGTAGTCAACTTGACACAATCTATGGTGTCTTGGGAAGAGTCTTGACGAGGGACTGTGTATATCAAGCTGGCCTGGGCATCTCCTGTGATACAGGAGAGCTCAGCCCACTGTGGGTGGAGCCATTCCCTGGATTTGGGCCCTGGACTGTATGATTGGAGACCGTGAGTTGAGCACTAAATATACAATCATTTCTTTCTGCTCTTGGCTGTGAACATGAGTAGCTGCTTCAGACTCCTGCCTCGACTTCCCCACTGTGATAAACTGTAGCCTGGAACTGTAAGCTCGAATAAACCCTTTCTCCTTTGAGCTGCCTTTGCCAGGGTGTTTCATCACAGCAAGGGGAATGCAGCTGGGACAAGGGCGAATGTCTCTGCTGCATTTGGACATCTTTCTCTTGTCTACTAAATGAGACAGCTCTGAGGATGGGTGAGAATCTGGGGCTCGTGGGGCTCTGGTGCCATCTCTGTGGATCGGGGGCCTGTCCCATTGAACAAGGCGAGGCATCAGTCAACAAAGGGTAGAGGAAAATAGGGCCTGTTGTTGAGGCAGAGTAGGTATGATTTGTGGAAGACCTGGACATGGCATAGGAGATAGGAGATGGACACACTTTGGGTGTGTGGCTAGCACATGGCATCCAGGCTTGGGGAAGATGGGAGAAGCAGGCACAAGGAAGGAGTCAGAGTTCTCCTGTGATCTCACTGAAGAAAAGATGCACTGAGCTGTTGAGACAGCTGGGAATGCTTCTGCATCTGGTGGAGGGGGGTTGGGAAGAGGAGTGGTCAGAGTCCAGAAGTAGTGAGGTGAGGTGGTGAGGTGAGGTGGTGAGGTGAGGTGGTGAGGGGAGG